>NC_023170.2:7927366-8232265 GCF_000231095.2 Oryza brachyantha
GCGCCTCCTCCCTCCCTCCTGGGCCAGGCCGCCTCGGCCCATCCTCCGCGCCCGCTCGCCCGCGCCGCCGAAGTCCGGTCTCCCTCCCCGCGCCGGCCGAACCGAGTCCGCCTCCTTCCCGCCTTCGCCGCGCCGCCGCAACGGCCGCCGCAACCGCCACCCGCAACTGCCGCACCCGTTCCTGAGTCGCCGCCACGCCCAAGCTCGCCGCCGCTGTTCGATTTCGCTGCCGGACGCCGATTCTCGCCGTCCAGCCGCATCGCTGCCTCCGCCTCGACCTCGCCGACCCTTCGCCGACCTTCACCGCCGCCGGTGGGCATCCTAGCACCCTCGCCGCCCCTTCATCCTCTCCACCACCATGCCTCGTCGCCTCGCCACCGTCTGCCGATCTCGTCACCGCACATCGCAAGCCGCCGCTCGTCTGTGTCCCTACCTCCGCCTCGTCCCGCCGACCTCGCCGTCGCTTCCGACTCCACCGGTACGCGTCTCCACCTCTCCTCTCCTCCTCTCCCATCGTCCCGTCGCCGCCGCCGGGCTACCCACACCGTCGCTGGGCGCCGTGGACCATCGGACGTCGCCGCCAGAGTGCCACCCGACGTCGCCGCCGCCACGCCAAAGTGGTGATGCGCCCATCTTCCTGAGCACCGTCGCTGTTGTCCTCGACACCGTGCCCCGCTGCCCGTCGTCTTGCGGCCAGCGTTGCCCTCACTGCCGCCGTCGTCACGCTCGCGCCACCATCGTCGCCGTCGCCTTCTCGCTCGCCATCACCTCCGCCTCGCCGTCGCCAATGTGGTCCCGCCGCTGCCGGCGTATCGCCGCGCCCGTAGCACGCCGTTGCCATCGCCTCTCTGAGCCGCCGCCGCCCTCCTCTCGGCGCGGCCGCCGTCTCCGTCGCGCTGCCGGTCTGCCGTCGCCCGTCGGCTCACGCCGCTGGCCGGACCGACCACCGGTTTTTCCCTCTGTAGGCCGAAGCCGCTGTCTCCCTCTCCCTTCTCTGTTTCGTGCCTCTGCCGGCCAGGGCCCACCTGGCAGCCGCCCGCCCCCTCTCTCCCTCTCTCTCCTCCCGTGGGGCCTAGCTGTCAGCCGCCCACTTTCCCTTTCTCTCACCGATAGGTGGTCCCCACCCGTCAGCGCCTCCTCTCCCCTCGCTGACGTCAGCAGCCCCATTAATTGCGCAATAATTGATTTAGGACTTTTCTGTTTAGTTAAAAAACCCAGAAAACTTCTAAAATTCATAACTAATTCATCTAGTCTCCATTTAGGTCCATTCAAATTTCATTAAATTCATAAAATTTTCAAGAATCCATTAAAAATACTTTCTTTACTGTTGCAGTAGAGTTGGTGCCTGTTTTTATTTATTTTTGTGCTTTGTCGCTTAGATACCCCACCGAAGAGCCGGTTTACTTCGAGATCGTCGCCGAAGTACCCCAGGGGCCAGAGCAAGGCAAGTGGCACTCATCTTTGATAATATTGAACCCATTATTGCAAATTCCCCACTTTGTTTATTCAAATATGCATTGTTTTAATTAATGTATTTATTGTATTTATTTTTCGGGTAATCCTTATTATTATGCTGTTGATTATCCAACTTTATTCATGCTAGACCAAGGGTAACTTGATTAGAGTTAGGCCTAGGTTAATGCTTAGCCGTGCTTAGAACAAGTAGCTCATGGGATCATATTTAATCATGGTTAGTTCTGAATAGTTGTAGTAATGATTCATTACCCGGTTCGGGCTAATGTCAACTAAAATATTGCTAATGGTGGGCTGTGGGTGCATGGTTTTGAGAGTCGCACCCATGGCAATTAAGGACCGGTTCATGGGAAACCCTGGAAGTAATTTAGTGCTAACCACATGCCGAAATGGGTAGGGTGGGATTTGAAGCATGGCTTCGAACTATTTGACGTACCAAGGCAAGGGTAGGCGTGATGGAGTATGGACGAGAAATCGTGGTGTAACGAAAGCCTCTGCTGCTTGCGGATCTACCAAGGCACAAGAGGGGACTGCCCGACTTGGTGTAAAGGAGGGGGTGAAACCTGAAGTGTGGTGCGATTAAATAGGGAGGGTTATGTGACGGGTCCTATCACGGTCTCCTTTCCGGTATGCCATGCTGGTATGTCGGCGCACGTTCAAGTATAGTGGAGTCGTGTCTTGTGGGTACAGTAGTACACCTCTGATCAGAGTATAACTTATTCAAATAGCCATGCCCACGGTTAAGGGCGAACTCCCAGCTTCACTGTGATTAGTGAACCTTTAATAACTTGGGTAAACTGATTTTCATTTGGGACTACTGCAATGTGGTGTAACATTGAGTAGTGGTTAGGCCTGTTGCAACGTGGTGTAACGTTGGATAGTGTTGTGGTATTTTACAATTGTTATTTACTTATCCTTTAATGTATTTAATTACCTTTTTCGGTTTATTCTCTGTTATTTATTTAAGTGCTGCTTTATTGCAACTAACCCTAAGCCTGTCCTTGATGATCCTTATGCATCATGTATTACCCTCTTTTCCGTGTTACTTGTTGAGTACGGTGGTTTGTACTCAGCTTTGCTCAATTTCCCCCTCCAGAGCTAGAAGTTGAGTCCGATGGAGGTGACTCTCAGGAGTAAGCTGGTCTATCATTGAAGCTTTGCCTGTGGACTGGAGTCGTACCCGGTGGAGCTAGTCTACCTTTCTTTCTGCTGCATTTTCATTAGAATAAGTGTTATTTTCAGTTGGTTCTAAGAACGATGGTTATGTAATCAACATTGTCTTTTTGTGTACCCTGGCTGGTCCAATTAAGTTCAGAAATTCGTGTGAGGAATTTGTGGGCGTGACAGAGCGCCCTCAACATCCTCCTCGCCAAGACGCTCGACGACATGAAGATCCTAAGGACGGAGCTATGCCCAAGCAATGCGCCCTTTCATGGGGTTATTCCCGGGGTATCAGCGACTCCACTTGGGGCAGATCACTCTTCCGGTCACCTTTGGAACAAAGGATTACTACCGGATGGAGAACATCTGCTTTGAAGTTGCTGACTTCAAAACGGCGTACCATGCCATCATCGGCAGGCCCGCGCTGGTGAAGTTCATGGCTGCCCCGCACTACACCTACCTCATGGTCAAGATGCCCGGACCACATGGCGTCATCACCCTGCGCAGCAACATCAAGCAGGCCTTCAGCTGCGAGGCGAAGAGCTGCGAGATTGCACAACAGGCTGAAGAACAAGCCAGCTGGGAGCAGATACGCGAAGCCTCAACTCGCAAGATGGAGGACGATGATCTACCATCTAAAAAGGTGGCAAAGATCACCTCCAATGAGAAGAAGCAGATTGCCCTTGACCCTGCCGACTCGTCTAAATTTACTTTCATAGGAACTCAATTAGATTCCAAATAGGAACTTGCGCTCGTCACTTTCCTCCAAAATAATAAAGATATTTTTGCTTGGAAACCGTCTGATATGCCGGGAGTCCCTAGGGAAGTGATTGAGCACTCCTTGAATGTAAAAGACAACGCTAGGCTAGTTAAGCAGCGCCTTCGCCGCTTGGCACAAGACAGGAAAGACGCGATTAAGGAGGAGTTGACCAAACTGCTCGCGACTGGCTTCATCAAAGAAGTCAAATACCCCGACTGGTTGGCCAGCCCCGTCTTGGTCAAAAAGAAGAACAATAAATGGTGAATGTGTGTGGATTACACGGACCTTAACAAGGCATGCCCTAAGGATCTGTTTGGTCTACCGCGCATCGACCAAGTTGTAGACTCGACGGCTGGCTGTGCATTACTCAGCTTCCTTGATTGCTACTCAAGCTACCATCAGATCAGCCTAAGACAGGCCGATCAGATGAAAACCTCTTTCATTACGCCATTCGGCGCGTACTGCTACATCACGATGCTGTTCGGTCTAAAAAACGCAGGGGCAACCTATCAGCGGACCATCCAAGGTTTCCTCCACGACCAGATCGGGCGAAACGTGGAAGCATACGTCGACGATGTGGTTGTAAAGTCGAGGAAAAAGGATGACCTACTAGATGACCTAGAGGAAACCTTCAAAAACCTTCGACGCTATAGGATGGAATTAAATCCTGAGAAGTGTGTGTTTGGCGTTCCCTCCGGCGTGCTCCTTGGCTTCGTCGTATCTCGACGGGGAATCGAGCCAAACTAGGAGAAAGTCCAGACCATACTAAACATGAAGCCTCCCAGCGAGCTCCAACACGTTCAGAAGTTGGCCGGATGCATGGGGGCCCTCAGCCGATTCGTTTTACGACTCGGCCTCCGAGGGATGCCCTTCTTCAAGATACTGAAGAAGGCCGACCACTTCACATGGACCTCGGAAGTGCAAGAAGCCTTTGAGGACTTCAAAAAATACTTGACCTCTCCCCCCCCCGTGCTGGCTTCGCCTAGCCCAAACGAGCTGCTCCTGCTCTACGTCTCAGCCACAGAACAAGTCGTTAGCACGGTCCTCGTGGTCGAGCGGGAACATGACGGACACGCTCAGCTGGTGCAGCGACCGGTCTACTTCGTCAGCAAGTACTTGGAGAATCCAAGCTAAAATACCCCCAGGTCCAGAAACTTCTCTATGGCGTCCTGATAACGATAAGGAAGCTCGTTCATTACTTTCAAGCCCATCAGGTTTCAGTCATCACATCCTATCCACTCGGCGATATTATACACAACAAGGAAGTGCAAGGCCGCTTCGCGAAGTGGGCACTGGAGATGATGCCATACGACATCACCTTCAAGCCGCGCACCGCGATAAAGTCACAGGCACTCGCCGACTTCGTGGCCGAGTGGACCGATGTGTAACTGGAAACCGCGCCAGAAGAGCTGCCCCACTGGACAGTGTACTTCGACGGCTCTTTACGCATGTCGAGGGCCGGGGCTGGAGTAGTGCTTATATCGCCCAACAGCGAAAAATTCAAGTACATGCTCCAGATCCACTTCTAGGCATCGCACAACGTCGCCGAGTATGAAGCACTCCTTCACGGGCTACGATTGGCTATACCCCTATTCGTCGAACACCTCACAAAGCCCACAGTCGAGAAAAAAGACGAACGCAAACCAACCTCGAGTGAAGCAGAAGATGTAGGAGACAACGGTCAACCACCAAACTCCGACGATCGCACGGTCACAGTCATCACTAACGACTGGAGAACTTCGTTCATCAAGTTCCTCACGGAGGAAGTCCTCCCGACTGATAAGGCTGAAGCCCAACGTGACAGCCGACGAAGCTACTGCTATATCATGTCAGACGGAGAGCTCCTTCGGCGAAGCCTGTCGGGCATTCTCATGCGCTGCGGGCAAGAGTTGGTTAGAAAGTGCGAAGGATGCCAATTCTTCATAAGGTAGATACACGTGCCGGCACAGGAACTGCAAACTATCCCGATCTCTTGGCCGTTCGCCGTCTTGGGACTCGACATCGTCGGGCCCTTCAAGCGAGCACCAGGAGGGTTCACCCACCTGTTTGTTGCCATTGACAAATTCACTAAGTGGATAGAAGCAAAACCGGTCGCATGCGAGAAACTTCATACAGAACATTATCTACCGCTTTGGCATTTCGAACCGTATCATTACGGACAACGGTAGGCAGTTCATCTCTAGAGTTTTCCAAGATACTTGCGAAGAACGTGGGATCAAGATCTGCTATGCCTCCATAGCACACCCGAAGAGCAACGGGCAGGTCGAAAGGGCTAACGGCATGATCCTTCAAGGAATCAAAACTAGGGTCTTTGACTGACTACACTCCTACGCCGGACGATGGGTGCAAGAACTGCCGCCAGTACTCTGGGCACTTTGCACCTCCATCAGTCGGGCTACGGGACAATCGCCCTTCTTCCTTATGTACGGAGCAGAAGCAGTCCTACCCACCGAAATCGACCACGAATCATTTCGCACACGCAACTACAACGAGTCCACGACAGACAGGGCCAGGAAAGATGACCTCAATAGGCTGGAAGAAGCTAGGGATATCACAACCATCCAGTCGACACGCTATCTGCAAGGGCTCCGCTGATACCACAACAGGAATGTTCGCGAGCGAGCGTTCCTAGTCGGCGACCTGGTCTTACGCAAAGTACAGACCACCAAAGATTGACACAAGCTTTCCCCAATTTGGGAAGGGCCCTATGACATAGCTGAGGTCACTCGGCCTGGCTCATACCAACTAAGGATGGAGGATGGAAGGCTACTAGAGAATTCATGGAACATCGAATAGCTACGTCCCTTTCACACATAGTCGATTTCTTGTAATTTTTCTTTTTTACCCTTGAACTGCTCTCGCCGAGTGGTCACCACTTGGAAGACCAGTCAGGGGCTACAATGTACTCTACCCCTTTGGGTTCTTTTTAATAAAATCTACTGCCAATAAGCTCTCTAACTGTCGGTCAATTGAAGTCTGGATGTGGTGGTACATCCGCTCGGCCACACCTCGCTTCCCACCAAATTGAGTAACGCTACGCTAAGCTCCGCTCGGGGGCTGCTGGGACAGGCACACATCGAGAGGATAACACTTCACATGACAACGAAACACACCACAGCAAAAGACTCTAAAGCAAACAGACCAAATTAAATCACATCATAATAAGTTCGCCTAGAACATGGTTAACTACTACAAGTTTTCCTACTTCTTTACAGGCCAAGGTCGTCCGCGACCGACTCGATAGCCTTCTGTGACTCGTTGACGTACTTCATAGCCGTCGCCTCGTCGTAGTCGGCAACGAACCCGTCGCAGATGGCGTCGACCTCCACCCGGGGGTACAGTGACTTTACGATGGCAAGAGCATGGCTAGACGCTAGCTTCGCCGTCTGCCGCAACTCGGCGCCGTGGGCCTCGGGCATCTTCTCTAGCTGCTGGACCACCCCATCTATGCTGATCGACAAGGAGCCTTGCACCAACAGCGGTGTTGCCCCAAGCACGTTCAGGGCGACTGTGACGAGTCGGTCCCAAGCCAACTCAGCCTCCTGGGCCCTGGCTTCGGCAGCCTCCACCATAGACTTCGCCTGGGACTGTGCCTCTGCTAGTGGCATACGAGTCAGGGATCACTCGGAAGGGAGAAATGAAGGGAGGGGTAAAGAAAGACTTACCCACGAGCTCGGCGACGACGGCGTCCTTGGCCTTCTTGAGCCGAGTGCATTCAGCTTCTAGCGCGGCCTTCGAAGCCGACAGCTGGGAGCGCTCGGCCTCAAGCTCGGCCTTCACCGTCAGGAGCTTGGAGCACTCGGCCTGGAGCCCGGTGTTCGCCTTCTTCAGCTCCTTCAAGGCTACATCTTGATCTGACAAAGAGAAGATGATCTTCAGCTACGAAGAAAGAACAATGACCAAAGACAGATCGTCGCACCTTCGATCCGAGCGCTACTCGACACTAGCTCCACGCGAAGACCGGCTATCTCACCTTGCAGCCGGCTCTCCATAGCCTTCGCCTGCCCCAAGATCTCATCGCGGTCCTGCCGCAGGGCGTCCACGGTCCCCAACTTAGGATCCAGCGACCGAAGGGCCTCTGACTTTGCCTTCGAGCGTGCTTCGATCCCCTGAACAACACATTAAGAGTTAACAGGGTCACGCACACACGGAAGCGGTTAAAGAGCGTACCTTCATGAGCTTCACCGACTTCTCGATGTATCGCTCAATTTTGGCAATGCCCTTGGAGTCGTCCGAAGGGTCTATTTTGGCTCGATCGGCGCGGCTCTCCTGGGACCTCGGGGGAAGCGTCGTCGAGGTTGTAGCTACGACCAGCGAAATGGGCACCCCAGCACTCGGCTCCATAGTGTCTGTGGATGGGAGTGCCGCGGGCACGCCCGACTCCACAGTCGGCGCTGCGGCAACGGCTGGGACGGTCACCAAAGCCGTCTCAGCAGTTGGCCCCATCGCGGGGATAGCCGCCGAGACCGGGGCCGGACTTGAGGCAACGGGAAGCACGACTGCCGCTGGGCCTGGGGGCTTAGCGTCTCCGGACCCGGTCGTCACGGCCGGATCGATGTCGCTTGATTTCCTGATGGAGAGACTAGGGAATATGACTTCGGCAAGCATAAGAATCCCACTCGGATCAGGGCGAAAATGCTAAGTCGTGTTACCTTGATCCAGTCCTCCTCAGGCATCTCAAAAGAGGTGGACTTGGAGAGCGAGCCAGGGTCGGAGCGTCGTCATCCTCGGGCGCCCCAACAAGTTTGGCGTCCAGGTCAAACGCCATCCTCTTCATGGCCGACTCATCAACTGAAGCCTCTGACCCCCTCTTGAGCGTGGGCAACGCCCGACTTGGGGGGTAGGACAGTAACTGGTGCCGATCCTAAAGGCATGATAGGAGCCAGGTTAGGACGCAACAAGGCAATTTCCCAAGAAGAAAAAAAGAAACGAATCCTCAGAGAAACGAAGGACTCACCGGCAGTGGGGCATTCCTGGCATTAAATGGAGAGGGAAGACCAGAGGCATCGGCCGAGATGGGGGTGTTCGGCACGAACAGCCTACGGGCTCGTGACCGGATATCCGCTGGCCGAAGTGTCTCCGCGGTCTCCCGAGTAGGTTCGTCACTCCCGATATAGTCAAAGGCAAATTGAACCCGGTCCTTGAGAGGCTGGATTCGGCGATGGATGAAGTGTCGAGTTACCCAAACGCCGGTTAGGCCAGCGGTTTTCAAGTTCTCGATCAAGTTGAGGAGAGAGTTCACCTGCAGCATCTCCTCAGCGGTTGGAAGAGATGACCAGGCCTCCCGAGCTACTAGGGCATGGCCGATAAATGAAGGAAGAGAGTCAGCAAGGTTGGAACAATAGAACCATGTCGCATGCCAGCCCTTGAGAGAAGTTTTCATGGGCAGAGAAAGCACAGTTTTTTTGCTCCCCTCACGAAGCTGGATGCCGGCGCTGCCTACTACCGAGGGATGATTTCGGTTTGGTTGGGGCTTGACGGCGAACAAATGGTGGAAAAGGTTGAAGTGATGTCACGCCTTGAGTTTATCCCAAGCCTAAATATGTAAAAGAAATTTGTAAATAACAATTGGCTTAATTAACTCAGGAAAAATCCCTCTAAAAGGAATTAATTTAATTAAATCGAGGTTTGCAAATCAATTAACTGGATTTAAACTCAAATTGCAGAAGTATAAAATTTGGCCAAACAAATTAATTTAAAACTCGGCAAAAGTGGGGCTTTCCTTTTTCCCTCCTTTTTCTTTCTTTTTCCCCTTCCTTCCCAAATTGGGCCGAAGTCCAATTTTCCTCCCTTTCCTTTTCTTTTTCCTTTTTCTTTTTCCTCCCCTCCTTCCCGGGCCGGCCCAGCCGAGCCGGCCCACCTCCCCCTCCAGGCCGGCCCAGCCGATCGGCCTCCTCTTCCTGCGCGCGCCTCCCCTCCGCCTGGGCCATCAGCCCAGCTCGCCCGCTCGCGCGCCCGCGCTTGCCGCGAAGTCCGTTGCCGCCTCCCTCCTCCCTCGCGCCACTGACAGGTGGGGCCCACCTGTCAGTGACTGCGCCCGCGCCGCGCCGCGCCGGCCGAATCCGAGCCCGCGTCACAACCGCCGCCGCCGCAACGGCCGCCGCCGAGTCCTCGCCGCGCCCGACTCGGTCTCCACCGGCCATCCCGCCCTAGCCGGCGCCGCCACCCTATAAAGCCCCCACCTCTCCGCCCCACCGCCACTTTTCTCCTCACCCGTGCACCGCCGCTTCCTCCCCGCTGTCGACCGATCTCGCCGTCGACCGTCGGACGTCACCGCCTACCCGCATCACCACCTCCGCCTCGGCTTTGCCGACCTTCCGCTGGCCTTCGTCGCCACCGGTGGTCGCCGAGCTTCCTCGCCGCTTCCTCGCCCTTTTCGCTGTCGTGCCGACTTCGTCGTCCGCGCGTCGCCATCCACGCTTGCGACGTCACCGCCCCGCTCCGTTCGCCATCGCCCGTTCCTCCTCCTCGCCGACGTGCTGCCGCCTTCCATCGCCGGTGGTGAGCTCTCCTCTCCTCTCTCCCTCTTTCTTTCCTCTTCGCCACCGCTGCCGACCTCCCCGTGCCGTCGGCAAGCGCCAGGAGCCACGCACCGCCGCTGCCGGGTCACCGCCCGACGTCGTCACCGTCACGCCGTCGTTTTGCCGCCCCCGCTTTCCCGCACCGCCGCCCCGCTGCATCCCCCTCCTCTTCCTCCTTGCGCGCGCCGCCCGGCCGTCGCCGCCTCCCCGCCCTACGCGCGGTAGCCGCCACCTATAAATCCCCCTCTCCCTCGCGCCGCCGACGCCGCTCCGCAGCGCCGCCGCGCCACCGTCGCCACCGTCACCCGGCGCCGATCGATCTCGTCGCATCGGCCGTCGTCGCCGCGCCACCCCGGTGAGCCCGCTCTCCTCCCTTCCTCTGTTTCTTCGTGCCACCGCGAGTGTGCCCCGCCGCTCGCCGTCGGCCGACGTCCTCCGCCGCCACCCGATCCCGCCGCTCGTCATCGCTCCGAGCCACGCAACCCCGTCGCCGTCTCCACCTCCTCCACGCCGACTCGTCGTCGCCGTTCTCGTCGCCGTCCCTTCGCCCGTCACCACCTTCCCCACCGCCGTCGCTGGTTGCCGACCGCCGCCGCTCAGCCGCCCTCTCCCTCCAGCCGAAGCCGAGTGCATCGTCCCCTTTCCCACTCTGTTTTCTCTTTCTGCCAGCCGGGGCCCACCCGTCAGCCAGCTGATCCCCTCTCTCCTCTCTCTCCCCCTCTCGGGCCCACCTATCAGCCCCTCATCCACCCCTTTGTCCCACTGACAGGTGGCCCCCACCTGTCAGCCGTCAGCCCCTCTCTCCTCCGCTGACGTCAGCAGCTCCATTAATTGCGCAATAAATCAATAAGGTTTTCTGTTTAGTTTAAAAACATAGATAATCTTCTAAAATTCATTAGTAATTCATCTACTCTCCGTTTAGGTCTATTCAAGTTTCATTAAATCCAGAAAAATACCAAGAATCCATTAAAAATAGTTTCTTTCTCTGTTTCAGTAGTTTTATAGTTTGTTTTTGCTTGTTTTGCCTTGTTGGTTGTAGGTTTTAACCCCGTCGCAGCGCCGTTCGTTCTCGAAGTCGTCGCCGAAGTTTCTCGTGGGTCTAAGCAAGGCAAGTGGCACCCTTCTTTGATCATATTGAACTTTTGATTATAAAATCCCCGCTTTTACATTCAAACATGCATTGTTTTATGCAAATCTATTTATTGTATTTATCTATTGGGCATTTACCTTTATACCCGTTGATCCCCATTTATTATTATTGTTATCCCAGGGTTAATTTGACTAGAAATAGGGTTAGGAAATGCTTAGCCATGCTTAGTTCAACTAGCTCACCATTTATTATTTGATTATTGTTACACTTTGATACACCTTTAATGGTTGTTATCATTATTCATTTCCCGATGTGGATTAATACAACTAAAATATTGCTTATGGTGGGCTGTGGGTGCATGGTTTTGAGAGTCATGCCCATGGCAATTAAGAACCGGTTCTTAGGAAACCCTGAAAGTCTTACACGTACTAAGCACAAGCCAGAATGGGCAACGGTGAGACTCGTAATGTAGCTTGTCCCTATTCGACGTACCAAGGCAAGGGTGAGCGTGATGGAGTATGGACGGGCAATCGTGGTGTAACGAAAGCCTCTGCTACTTCCGGATTCACCAAGGCACAAGAGGGGACTGCCCGACTTGGTGTAAAGGAGGGGGTGAAATCCGAAGTGCGGTGCTATTGTCTAGGGAGGGTTAGGTGAAAGGTCTTATCATGGTTTCTGTACTGAGGTATCGTGGTGATACGTTGGGGCATGGTAACATGCTTGGGAGCCATGTCTTGTGGGTAAAGTTGTACACCTCTGCAGAGTAAAACTATTCGAATAGCCGTGCCCGCGGTTATTGGGCGAACCGATAGATTCACTGGGATTAGTTGAACCATTAATAACCTGATCAATCTTGGAACTGGTTTGACCCTGCGCAACGTGGTGTAACGTTGGCAGTGGTTTGGGTCTGTCGCAACGTGGTTTAACGTTGGACAGAGGGTTGACCCTGTCGCTACGTGGTGTAACGTTCGACAGCGGTCTGGGCCTGTTGCAACGTGGTGTAACGTTGGACAGTGGATGATTATTTTAAATGTTACTTTGCTTTTATTTCAGTCTATTTTATCTACTGTTTTGCTAAATTACTATAGCTTTGTGCAATTTAACCTTAGCCTATCCTTGATACCCTATTGCATTCATTATTCTTCCTCTCTTGGGTGTTACTTGTTGAGTATGGTGGTTTGTACTCAGCCTTGCTTAATTTTTCCCCCACCAGAGCAAGTGCCAGAGCCTGTGCCAGAAGAAGGTTGTTCCAAAGGTTGAAGTGAGGTTCAGTCTGCCGTCAAGAATGCCTGTGGTGTGGAGCCGTCATCGCCAGCTGAAGCTGAAGATTAGATGGTCTAGTCTTGTTTTCCTTTTCCGCTGCATTTCGATAGATAATTGTTTTTATTTGTTTTTAAGTCGTGGAACTGTGTATTGATTTATCATAGTGTCTACTCGGGCTGATGCCTGGACCGAGATTAATGCATGCTATTGTTCAGAAATTTGGTGTAAATTTCTGGGCGTGACAAGTGAGGGGGATCCCAAGGAAAGTTTCCAAGTGTATACAAACACCACGATTTGAAGAATGGAATTGGGGTTCAAGTGATGAAGTTCGATTCCATAGAAATCTGACAGACCCCGAACAAAGGAAGACACTGGAAGCCTTAAACCCCGCTCAAAGAAAGCCTCGAATACCACTACCTCTCGCGAGTTGGGGGTAGGGAACTCCTCGCCATAAGCACTACAGTATCCGGCAACTTCCTTGCTCTGGATTAGGCCAGCTCCAGAGAGAATGGAGTGGTTTGGTCGGTGATGATGGAAGATTGCTAGGCATGCAGCGGTAGCGCCTTCCCTGAATCCACCGGGGAAGCCATCGGGGGCTTTCTTCATTGGGCTGGAGGAGAAAGCGCGAGTGTGATGGGTGGGGGAGAGGCTGGAACTCTGGTTGCAAAGGCTAGGATTCGGTGAGTGCGAGATCGCTGGAGCAAATTGGGGCTACAGTGGTTAGTGCGACAGAGAAGAAGATGAACGGGCAGAATAACGGGAAGCTTAAATGGGCTGCTGCTGGGCCTAACGGCTATAAAATTCCGTTACCAGGCTAAGTATTGTTATGTTCCCTTGCGGACAGAGCGGACCGAAATTTTTGGTGTTGGCATAATAGATACCATGCTGCGTTTTAAGGAACGTTACGAGTTTTATAACAGTAATATGAAATTCGTAATTTCGTTCAAATTGGGAATCGACGGAACGCCTATGTTATGGGCTCATGGCCGCACTCGGGCAGGCCTCAGTCGATATCGCTCATGGCACTTAATTGTGCTCTTTAGCCTGTGCCTAAACTTTGAGTAAACCCGAATCAACTCGGTATTAACTACTCGGCTGTAACGGTTGAGCCAGTTGGCGTGACCTATCCCATGGGCAGACCATAGCTAAGCGTTGTATGTTTGGGGAAACACGGCACAAACTCACTTCCAAACCACTCGGGTCCGGAAGCACTTGAAACAGTGCAGCTCGAGTTGGTGAGCTCGAAAACTTCAAGAGGAAATCTTTTGGGTAACAGTTCATAGATGACTCTATGTTTAATTGTTACGCATTTAAGCATAGAGTCAGGGGCTATGTCTTCTTCCATTCGGAGCCCTCCACGGCCTCTACAATCATCACAGAGTACTCAGAATCACTCGGGAAGCACTCGGGGACAACCTGGAAAGCACTTGGATAGTGTCAAGCATATAGCGCCAGGATACACCTGGTGATCAACGGTCTGCACAGATGACCTACGCTGCTATGGGCAACTCCGGGGGCTGCTGTGGGATACCTATACCGGGGGTATCCGGAGACTATACAAATACGTACGGTTAACGGGGTACCGAATAGAAAGGAAAAATATATCTGTATGGTGTTGGCTAGGAGTTCGGTACGTACCGGATTGCATGTCGTGTACTTCGGACCCGGGCCACAACCGAATTAGGATAGATCTTAGTCTTACTAGATTAGGGCTCTATCATATTTGTAACCCTTCTCCCACTATATAAGGGGTACGGGGTGCCCCCCTTGAGGGCAACGGAAATCCATCGAAGGAATACAATCGCCAAGCAGGAGTCAGGTATTATCTCGCCACGTCGAGAGCCTGAACCTGGGTAAATCGTCTCCCTCTTCATCTTAACCATCGAATTTCGAGCTTGGTAGCCACCCTATAAGTTTATTGCCGACACCGAACGTCGACAATAACTAATTATTCTAAAGTCCTTTGAAGCCCATTCAAAGGGTAGTGGATCAATAATTTTGTCAATAATACATTAAAAATAGTCTCTTTTACTTTTTCTATATCCCAATGTGCTGTTTTGATTGTTTTTAATTGATTGCTTGGTGAAATCGAGGGTCTGGTCTACTACAAAATGGTAACCCAAGATTTTTGAGAGTTGCAAGACAAGTCACATTGCAATCCTTTAGCATATTGATCCCTTTTTAAAATTAATTTTGCATTTTATAGATTATAAAGATGCATTATTTTACAATTATGTCCTTTGTGAAAATTACCAGTGCTTCCCTATTAAGCCTTATATTGTATTTACCCCTTTACCTTGTAACATAGGTTTATTTATTTATTAATTTGATATTCTCTGTCTCACATAACTTGAGTTCCGAATGCAATATTCATTCTCACTGATGATTCGAGATCCAGTAGTCTCGCAATGAAAGTAGTTCATGTTATGGAGTTTTTGCTAAAACAACTAAAATATAATCAATGGTGGATTGTTTGTGCATGGTATGACAGTTGTTTCCTTGGTAATTAATGGCCAGTTCATAGAAAATCCTTGAGAGACTTAACCGTGCTTACCTCAAGCTAGCATGGGTAATGGATGGGTTGACATAACTTTTTCCTTTCCTAGGCATCCAAGCAATTGTAGGGGTGAAGGAGTTGAGCCAGTCTGAGGATAGATTGATCGGCTACCAAATCTACCAATCCCATGGCACAAAGGTAGCCTGTCCATCCTAGGTAAGGGTGTGGGGGTTAAATCTCACGTGCGGTGTGAATGACTAGGAGTGCAAAAGAGCTTAATTCAGTTGGCGTCGACAATATCTTCAGGTGATTCGAGTGGGCAGCATTTGTATCATGACGCACATTTCAGATTCTCAAATGAACAGCGGGACCCAACATGGAAGGATGATCGATGTGTTGTACATCCAGCACTAGAATCAGCAACTAACCCAGTGAAATATGAAAGGTTGAGTAAAGCACTTAACAATCGTTATACAAGATTCTGGGTCATGTTCCCACTTAAATCTATATAATACAAGATGTATTGAGCAACAAATGTGTACACATGGTTTGCTCCATACAAGGAAACACTGGAAAAGACGTGCTACACCAACGAATACTGGTCCTGGCCTATTCTATCATTGTAAAGATATCAGGGTTTTTGATGAGGTTCTAATGCTTGTTTAGCATTTTACAACGTTCAGATCGTTGCGATAGAGCTGACTGTGCAGCCACTATAGGCCATTTCCAACTGCTGCATAACTAAAAACGCATTTTGCGGTTACAGATCCCCAAGTATTTAATCCTTAGGAAGGGTGAGGTCATCAGCAGAAGCTACTCTCTTTCCATTATAACGCTGCCAACATAAGAACACGATAGAAGATATATCAGTGAAGCAACTAGAAATTAACAAATAATTGAATGATTCGAATATTTTGCTTACCTGCTTCCCAAAGGAGAATGGAACGTATCTGTATTTTATCATGTGAAGGATCTGTCGCTTCATTGTGACTGTAAACAGAACCACCCAATAGAAGAGAAGAATAGGCCAAAACACAGGCACATCGAATACGCTGAAGAATGTAAGAACAAAAGCAATACAGAATGCTTTAACAATGGAATACCTGCAAAGAAGATTGAGCCGAAGTATTAGCTAGGAACACCAGCAATTCTTTTGTTTACCACAAAATTTTATCAACTGGAAGCAAAGTTAGTTTTATCATTCAAAGAAAAAGAACTGCACAGAAAACCCAGAAGACATGGTAATACTCCTTGACTACTGTCCTTTAACTAAAAACAAAGCACATAATCATACTAATAAACATATGCCAACTAACAATCAACAATATATGCAAAAAAATTTATATTACTTTGGCACAAATGAAAAGCGCCACAAACATTTAATAGATTGTCACATGCATGAGACAAAGGCTGTAAGGTGAATTTCTAGAAATGGCAATTCAATTAAAGAGAATTTATGAATTGAATATATAGATAAAAGAAAAGAAAGAAAACATGTTAACCAACAAGCCAAAGCAGTTTTGATAAATGTCCAGGAATAAAAGTAGAAATAATTGAAGACATTTTTTAACAAACAAATTGAAGACATATTCAGTAACATGTTTACCACCAAGTAAAGCAGCCGAGAAGTAAAAGTAAAAATCACTGAGGACATCTCAAAGTCACTTGACCTATAATGTAAAAACGACCAGATAGTGTGGTTGGATCAAAACAGATGACATATTGGGAATAGTAAATAGATTTCCATTCATCAGTTGACAATCTAGTGTTAGAAAATAATTAATGATGATAACAGAGAATGACTTCTCCACATCTATATGTATGTGCCCACTACTACCGTTGTATAAATGCCAATATACCTCAAGATAAGTTTGAAGCAAACCTTCTAAATTCAAACCAATTTAAGCCATGCTCTATACATTGTAATGCCCTTGCACAATCACCTGAAAGCATCTAGGCCCCTAATTCCAGTTTTTCCGGTTAATGACAGCATAATCATCAGAAATAATTGCATTTGCTAAGTATGAAAAGATTAGGGTTCCGATGATCGCATACGCTACAAAGCAATTAATCTAGACCACTGACTAGAGACTAGTCGACCAACTAGATGAACATTGCTCTTGTTCTTTACAACTATTTTGCTAGTGTAGGGTTTCCTATAGGTTGCAAAACTTGGGCCAAAGTAGTCTTAAACGTAAGGCACTTTGGTTACTTCTTGCAATTAGGTTTTAATTACTAGCTTTAATTTTAACTACATCCCCAAGGTACTGCAGATGGGTGCCAAAAGGCATGTGTTCATATACATGGGTGGGGATAAATTTTTCAAGGCTACAGCAGGATACTGCCATTCCAGGACAAGAGCTATATTAGAAGTAAACAGGATTACACCATAGAGTAGTCAAAGTATTAAAAATATCTTATCATACAGCACATGATCTATAACTATCAAGTTGAAATTGATGAGGAGCATGTGGTGCATAAAAACATATCCGTTTAGCTAAAACACGCAGATAATTCACATCAAAACAATTACTTGAACAAATCTGATCCCAAAACAAATGGGCTGAGGTGCTACCGTATTGTCAAAACCCAGAAATAGCAAGGAGAGCATAAATTTGGTATAAGGTGAGAAACCAGGACGCTGCTTATCAAAGCAGTTGTGCTTATATTCTTTAACCCCTTATTTCTTCAATGTCCTCAACCTCATTACCTGAGCCCCCCTCCCCTCAACACACACACAGGGGCGGATGCACATTAGTCCAACGTGATGCACAGGACACACATTGAAATTTCCGTTTACACTTGTAACAGCCTATGTACATGCATTGGCCATTAGGACACCCCCTAGCCTAACAGATGGGACCCAGAATCCAGGATAGTCAGCCTGTAAACAACAGAACAACAGCTTCTGACTTTCTTACAGGCTAGCAGTTGGATACTTGTATTTTGCTAGCAACTTCATGCATGTTTATTCTGGTAAACTGTAATATAGATTACCATTAAATACAACATTGCTTCTTGATGTGAGTATAGTAGTGAATTGGTTGTGATATCATGCTATGCATGGGACATCAGGTTATCTTTGTTCTGGATTCACCACTGGCCACATGTTTTGTACATGCTGTCTTTTACTGGCACTTAAGATGTATATACTTGCATACATATTTAGTTCAACCTACAGAATACTTGTCCAAACAATCTACAATACCCCCACCAACAACAAAAGAAACAGAATATTTTGTGCATATAGAGCACAGAGAGGAAGATATATTGATAGCACTGACATATACATTTCACATCAGCCAAAAGGTGGAAATTGATATATTATATGTAGGAAAAAGTCTACTTAACCCCCACAGCATTGGGTTGGTCCACTTAACCCCCCCTGAAGTACAAACCAGCTATCCAACCCCTAAAATATTCAAATCGGGTCAAAGAACCCCATAGAGAGGTTTTATAAGTGGTTTTTGCCATGTCGACAATGATGTGGCAGCTGTATTGCTTATGTGGCAGGTGGCATTGGTTATGTGGCACACACAGTAGTCCATTTGGTCGAAGTTACCCCAGCCCATTCAGTCCTCTCACTGTTCGGCAAACTTGAGAATTACATATTAGCATCAATGTACTTATTTTACAAGCTGTTACACTTGTAAAAATGTACTTAACACACTTTATTACCGTGTCATTGTCCACATGACCAAAAATCACTTGTAAAACCACTCTAACGGGTTATTTCTAACATAACTACATAAGGCTCTCTTCGGTTCGGAAGAATTTCAGGAAAATTGGTGAAATTGAACTACTTCCAGTGAAAATCCTGTAAAATTACTATTAAACCATCCAAAAAGGTCCAAAATGGAATGCTCCTCCCTAATTATCATTAAACCATCCAGACCGGATTGCATACTGTGTTGCGTGCATCCACTGAAAGCCCCAAAAAGCCGTAATCCCAAATGCAGATAAGTTATATATCACAATTCACAAATGAAATTGAATAATATAAACGAGCATACAAATCAGTCACACGAAATTGGCTGCCTAACAGCTGAGCAAAGAATTCCATCAAATCTCTCAATACCCAGCTCCTCCCCCACAACCCACACCCTTGCCAAGATGTGAATCTGCCAGAGCTAAGGTAATACCATCAGATCCCACAGAATTTATTCAAATCTCACACCACGGAAAAAAGGTCCTCCTTCCAACCCACCAAATATTTCAACACAATCAAGCAAGCCAGAATCATGCACGTATAATCCAGGAGCTCGCCCATATAAAAGAGAGATCCCACAATTCGACCCGGGTTATGCAAGAAGAAAGAAAGAACATTGCATCGGGATCGGATCGCACCAGAATTTGAACTCTGGGAGACGGCGTACGAAAGGGCGAAACTCATCGGAGGCGCGGGTGGGAAGCGTAGCTCCCTCCTCGCCGAGCACCTCGGCGAACTCGGGATCGACCTGGGGCGAGAGGAAGGCGATGAGGAGGTTGAGGATGTAGATGCCGAGGGCGTAGGTGACGATGTAGTACCCTCCCGCGAACCAGACGCGCAGTGCGTACGTGGCCGCCACGCCGGCGAAGGCCAGCCACCGCCGCCCGACGTGGGGCGTGGACCGGTCCAGCAGGTGCTGGAACCGCCTGGACGCAGCTGCGACCGCGGAGGAGACGGCGGCCGCGGGGCCCCCGCCCCCTCCGCCGCCGTCACCAACAACTGGGGCGGCGGCCGGGACGGCGTTGGAAGAGGAGGAGGAGGGATCCATCATGGCGTCGGGGCGGACCGACGGCGATCTCGCGCTGCTCGAGGCAGTGGCCGAACGGGAGGGGTTGGGTCAAGACGATTCCGTCGCGTGCATAGGGGGCAGCCGGGCAGGAGCCATAGACAAATACAATGGCCCCGTTCAGATACGGGGATAAGTTAACTTCTTGTGGCTGGCACCGAAATTAGTACATGGTTAATTAATTATTAATTATTAAAAATATAAAATAAATTAATATGATTTGTTAAAATAACTTTTCTATAGAATTCTTTTACAAAAATATACCGTTTAAAAATATACCGTTTAGTAGCTCAGGAAGCGTGCGCGCGGAAAACGATGGAAGCTTAGTTAACTGTTACCCCATCCGAACGGGACCAATGTCAGATAAGTAATCGTGTACTCCCTCTGTCCCAAAAAAACCAATTCTCTGGTTTCCGTGTCCAATGTTTGACCATCCGTCTTATTTAAAAAAATTTTAGGAAATTAGAAAAAAATTAGTCACACGTAAAGTACTATTTATGATTTATCATCTAATAAAAACAAAAATATAAATGCAAAAAAATTTTGAATAAGACAAATAGTTAAAAATTGTAGGTAAAAAATGAAAAATTGGTTTATTTTGGGACGGAGGGAGTATCTCGTTCTACATACTTTATTATTTTTTAAATTTGATATTAAAATTCATATTAGTAAGACCAAACAATAAAAACGTACTTCACCACTCTCACCTCTCTCTCTTTACCTAGATTTTTCATATATTACGTAGTTTTCATATGTTCGAAAATATGAACCAATTAGAAACACTATCTACGTATTAGACTTTATATAAAATAAATATATAATTTTTTAATCATAAATATCTATAAATATATAATGTATATAAAGTTTAATCGTAACTTTTAATCATATCATTACAATACCGAATACCCATTATGATACCAATACGATGAAGCTTTTTAATCATAAATATCTATAAATATATAATGTATATAAAGTTTAATCTTAACTTTTAATCATATCATGATACCAATGATACCAATAGAATGAAGCTCGTGACAACCTCATATCCCAGATATGCTAAACAAAAGATCGATCAAAGCTCTAGATAACTATTATTGGAAGCCCATATAGTCAAATCACTAACAATAATATCACATAAAATTCTCTGATAAAATATGAGTCAGTATCTCGTGTTCTAGAAATATTTTGTTAGCACCATGTTTTATTTGAAATAAGTAAATATCTTGATACGTCAAATGAGGCATCACTGTAGAATATTTTTAGGGGCTATTGCATAACTGACCTTACTTTAAAAGCTAACTACACATTTGACCATTTTTTACTTTGTAGATTTTACCCCGGTTTTCAAAATTATAGCGGCCGTTTGACCATACCGTTAACATACCATGAGAAGTAAACCAAAAAGAAAAGAAAAAATGCACGAAAAGACAGTTATGCCCTTGTAACCCTATCTCAATCTTAAGAGGCAGTGGGCGGGGTGGCGGCAGTGAGCGGCGGCCACGGGCCACGGCGCGCGACAGGGAGGCGGCGACGTGCGGCGGCGCTACGGGGCTACGCGCGTGGGAGACTGCCCAGGCGCCGGGTAGGCCTGCTCAGGCGGCGACGATTCCGGTGGTGAAAAAGATCTGCCTGCTGACGCTCCGAGACCTCAAGCCGCACGGCGACCTTGCGGGTGGACGATACGACGACAATGACAGCGGACACCCTTGGCGGCGGGGCCTGCTCCGCCCCGAGCGCCAAGTGGATGCCGAGCATGACCCCACCCGCATCGCGGTGGCACCACCTTAGCAATGAGGGGCTGGTCGGCGACGGGAGGCGACCGCAGTACGGCGCCTGTTGATTAAATGGGCTAGGCCCAAATTAAGTTTAATTAAAATCTCATTAGCCTACAATGAATGGTAGAGACAATAATACCACAATGAATGGTAGAGACAATAATGGCACGGCGACCTCAAGCCGCATGTTGGGCTACCTTCCCCGAGTCCGGCTCGGCGCCGCTGCCGTTGATGCTGCCACCCGCCGTCGCCGCCGCTCCACGCCATCGACATCGCCTCCGCGACGCCGTCCTCAAGCCGCCGCCGGCTGCGCCCGGGTGTGCCCGAGTCGACGGTCGTCCCCGCCGCCGCGCCGCCTCTCTCCCCTCTCGGCCGCTGTCACGCCGCCTCCTTCCCGTGTCACCGTGATGCTGTCTTCGCCGTGTCGCTGTCGCCGTCGTGGCGCTGCCATCGCCACTCGCCACCACCACCAAACCACCACCGCCGCCCCGCTGGTCGTTCCCCACCCAAGCTGGTCGCCGCCGCCGGTCATTCCTCCCCTCTCACTTGCTCCCTTTCACTGACGGCGGGACCTGCCCACTAGCCTCTCCCTCTCTCCCTCTCGGCGGGCCCGCTGGACAGCTGCCCGCCGCCTCATCTCTTTCCCGTCGGGTCCCCACTCGTCAGCCTCTCTCGGCCGCCCCCTCTCACTGACAGGTGGGGTCCACCTATCGGTGCCGGCCTCTCCTCTGGCTGACGTTAGCAAGCCTCAATTATTGCGCAATAAATCAAATTAAGGTTTTTCTTGTTTAGTTTTAAAAACCCAGAAAACTTCTAAAATTCATAACTAATTCATCTAGCTAGTCTCCGTTTAGGCCCATTCAACTTTCATTAAATTCAGAAAAATGCCAAGAATCCATTAAAAATAGTTTCTTTTACTGTTTCAATAGAGTTTATGCTTATTTATTTATTTTTGTGCTTTGTCGCTTAGATTCCCCGCCGAAGCTCCCGTTTACTTCGAGATCATCGCGAAAATCCCATTCGAAGCCGAGCAAGGCAAGTGGCACTCCTCTTGATCATATTGATCCTAGTTATTGTAAAATTCCCGCTTATTCAATTCAAACATGCATTATTTACTTAAAGTATTTACGGTATTTTACTTTATGTTCTTTTTTGGGTTCAACATATTATATTATGCCGTTGTTTATCGATTCTTTATTCCTGTTGTACCTAGGGTAACTGGAGTAGAGTAGGTTTAGGCTATGCTTAGCCCTGCCTAGATCAACTAGCACATGGAAAACTGTAATCACCTGTAGACTGATTTTAGCTTAATGATTCATTACCCGGTCAGGGTTAATTCCAACTAAAATTCTGATAATGATGGGTCGTGGGTGCATGATTTTGAGAGTCACACCCATGACAATTAAGGACTAGTTCACGGGAAACCCTAGAAGTAATGTAGTGCTAACCACATGCCGAAATGGGTAGGTGGGATTTGAAGCATGGCTTCGAACTATTTGACGTACCAAGGCAAGGGTGGGCGTGATGGAGTATGGACAGGCAATCGTGGTATAACGAAAGCCTCTGCTGCTTTCGGATTCACCAAGGCACAAGAGGGGACTGCCCAACTTGGTGTAAAGGAGGAGGTGAAACATGAAGTGTAGTACGTTTAAATAGGGAGGGTTGTGTAACGGGTCCTATCACATTCTCCTATCTGGTATGTCGTTGTGACATGCCGGCTCACGTTCAAGTACTGTGGAGTCGTGTCTTGTGGGTACAGTAATACACCTCTGATCAGAGTATAATCTATTCGAATAGCCATGCCCACGGTCATGGGCGGACTCCCAGGTTCACTGTGATTAGTTGAACCATTAATAACTTGGGTAAACTGGCTTTCACTTGGGCCTACTGTAACGTGGTGTAATGTTGAGTAGGGGTTGGGCTTGTTGCAACGTGGTGTAACGTTGAACAGCGTGTTGATGCTTTATATAGTTGTTTTATTTATTTAAATCCTGTTACCCTATTTAATCTCTGCTTTACCTAAATTGCTGCTTTTGTGCAACTAACCCTAGCCTACCCTTGTGTTTACCTGCATTCATTTTATTACTCGCTTTCCGTGCTACTTGTTGAGTACGTGGTTATACTCAGCCTTGCGTTTTCCCCTTCAGAAGTTGGGTATTGTTCTGATGGAGGTGATTTTGAGGTTTGATGCTTGTTCACCATCGAGGTGTTGCCTGTGGAGTGGAGCCAAGCCCTGCTGGAGCCAGAAGCCCTTCATTTATTTTCCGCTGCATGTCGTTAGGTTTTAATTACCTGTTATTGCTGTTCTTAAGAACGATTGGTGATGTAATCAACATTGTCTATTGGTGTACCCTGGCTGGTCCTAGACAAGGAATTTCTGGGCATGACACGCACCGGGAGCTAGAGATGGTGCACCGGGAGCGGGAAGTGGTGCACCAATCGACAACACCAACGGAGGCAGTTCTGCCTCACAATCCAGCGGAGGAAGTTTGACAGCGTATAACTCTCTACCGCTATTTCAGTTTTCGTTATTTTTGTTAGTCGCAATGTTATTGTGTTCTCTACATGTTGGTGATGCTTATTCTACCTTAAGCATGCTCCTAGTTATGTTTTTTTTCAACACTAGATCACCCCACATTGTTCATGCCATGATTATTGTCTTAATACTTTGGATTAAAATATGACGATATATGACTATATTTGCAACAATCCAAAAACCTGATAGGTCATTTTCGGTAGTTGGTTTTGCTGCTACCTTAAAACCGCATGCATTGGATGATTCAAATTATAAGAGATGGAAAGCACGTGCACTACTGTGGTTGACAACCATGCAATGCTTCTTTGTCTCACGGGGCAAACCGACCGAAAGGCCTCTCACACCTGAGGAAGAGGCCAAATTTGAGTCAGCGGATTGCCTGTTCCGTGGGGATCAGTGTGTTGGCTAACAACATAGTGGACATGTATATGCACATGCCTTTGGGGAAGGAGATGTGGGATGCACTTAAGGCTAAGTTTGGGGTTTCTGATGCTGGCAACGAGCAGTATATCATGGAGCTGTTCTATGGCTACAAAATGGTCGATGACCGTTCTGTAGTAGAACAAGCTTATGAGATTCAGATGCTGGCAAAGGAACTTGAGAACAACCGCTGTGAGTTGCTTGATAAGTTTGTGGCTGGTGGCATTATAGCCAAACTACCAAATTTTGGTCAGATTTTGCTACTTCTCTAAAACACAAGAGACAAGAGTTCAGTGTTACTGATCTCATTGGCTCTTTGGGTGTTGAGCAGAAGGCAAGGGCAAAGGATAGCAAATACAAAAAGGTAGAGGTTCTAGCGCCAATTTGATGCAAAAGAAGAACCCTCATGCATCCCACAACAACAAGAAGAAAGTCAAGCCTGACATCAAACCAAATACTACTACTGCCTTTAAGAAGAAAGGCAAGGAAAAGGCCAAGGGTGACTGCTTTGTATGCAGTAAACCTGGGCATTGGGCCAAGAATTGTCTTGATCGCAAGGATAAGAAGGTTGCCAACATGGTCATTTGCGAGGGTGGAGGAACATCAGGGTATGGTAATCTTTTACCTACTGTTTTCTCTTTTTCATTCACCTGATTGATGGATTGATACTGGTGCTAATATTCATGTGTGTGCTGACAATTCCCTATTTTTTTCTTATCAAGTTGGGAGAGGTTCCTGCTTGTTGATGAGAAATGGGTCACTTGCGGCTGTTTATGGTGTTGGTACAATCGATCTGAAGTTTACTTCGGGAAAGACCGTGCAAGCCAAGAACGTGCAGCATGTCCCTTCAATAAAGAAGAATTTAGTTAGTGACTCTCTACTGTGTAGAGATGGTTTTAGACTTGTGTTTGAGTCCAATAAATGTGTTGTTTCAAAGTATGGAACTTTTATTGGTAAAGGCTATGACAGCGGAGGCTTGTTCTGCTTCTCTTTGGATGACATGTGTAACAATAAAGTTGCGAACCATATTTGTGAGAATGATGAGCCCAATGTATGGCATTCGCGACTCTGTCATGTGAATTTCGGTTGTATGATGCGCTTAGCCAACATGAGTTTAATTTCAAAATTCACTTTAGCCAAAGGTTCCAAGTGCCATACTTGTGTTTGAAAGTGCATTTAGCCCCTAAACGAAGTTTTGGATGATTAATGACAATGCTAGCCAAGCATGTGTGCGCTAATGAGTTGTGATTGCAGAGAAGATGAGAGATCTTTTTGATTAAAGGATTACTTGATCAAACTTAGAGCATGTGTGACCCGAAGCGACGGCTCTACGAAGACGAAGGCGCTCGAAGGCGTATTTTATTTTTTTCTTTTTGTGTCGTAGGAACTCCGTACTACTCAGAGGGGTCACTGGAATCTTTGCATGCATCCTGGAGTAAGCCTAAGCCGAGTGGAGTAAGTTTAGGTCCCGTTGTAGCCTATGCTGTTTTTCCTGAAGGAGGGACAGGACGGTCCGTTCCTTGGTCCGGTGATAGGACGGTCCGGTCCTTTGTCCAGTTTCTGCTTGGTCCGGCCCTTTGTCCGATGCTAGGACGGTTCGGTCCTTGGTTCGGTGACAGGACGGTCCGGTCCTTGGTCTGGCACCTGCTCAAGTCGAGTGTGTGGACAGTCCGGTCCCAAGCCAAACAGTCCGGTGGCAGGGCGGTCCGGACCTTGGTCCGGCCCCTGCTCTGAGTGAGTGAGTTAAGTGTCGGCCGGACGGTCCGGCCCCCTAGCTGGACAGTCCGGTTAGGTTTCTTTTCCAACGGCTAATTGACGTCTGCCAGCCTATAAAAGGGGCTCTTGAGATCTAGCCGTTGGAGAGGCTTTCTGTTCGAGTTTTCTGTTTGCTAGGGCAAGTTTAGCACCTCTCAAGCCTCCCCACTAACCCAATACACCTCCTAGAGAGATTTATCGTTGGATCATGTCTTAGAGACAGTGTTAAGGTTAGTGAGTGATAGAGTGTTCATTCTCGGGCGTTGATGGATGCATGTGGAGTCAAGGTGGCCTATTACTCTTGGAGATTGATCTTCTAGACGGATAGGCGTCGCCCACGAGCCTCCGATTCATGTGGATCGCCCGGGAGCAAGTTGTGAAGGTTGGTGCCTAACCTCCGCAAGGGAATATGTAAGATTGATAGTGGATTCTTGTGCTTTCTCATAGAAGGCTACAGGGTAGAGCGAATTGCAATCTAGGGCTGGGCAAGCCGCCTTGATCTTGACCTTGGTGGTCGATCGAAGGGGTTGCTAGTCCCTAGGTATGAATTCGGAGACCCGTGTTAGCCTTGTGGGAGGAAGCCAAGAGAGGGAAAGGATCGAGAGTGATCCCGCTCGCAGGAGCGCCTCAACGGAGAGTAGGATCGAAAGATCCGAACTTCGAGATAAATCTCTCATGTCTTTGTTCTTATGATTTCGTGTTCTGTTTGTTCCTGCGATCTTTCTGCTATTTTATTCCACACACAATCACATCACGTTCCCAGGAACATCACCGAAAAGGTAGACTATCAGGTCTGCATTTTTCACTGACCGGACGGTCCGGTGTTCTAACCTGGACGGTCCGGCCAGAGCTCTCGGCCCAACTCGAGAGTGCCGACCGGACGGTCCAGCCCCTGTACTGACCGCTGCGATTTGAAAGAATTTTCAGGACACCTATTCACCCCCCCTCTAGGTTGTCTCTCTAGGACTTCAGTGTTTAGTCGAAACAACCTCGCAAGCCTCACAAGGCAGTAGAGGCGAGGAATTTGGCACCTCTAGAACTTGTTCATTTAGATTTATGTGAAATGAACAGTGTGTTGACTAGAGGTGGAAAGAACTATTTCATGACACTAATACATGATTGCACTAGATTTTGCTATGTGAATTTGTAAAAATGAAAAGATGAAGCATTGCATTACTTTAAGATTTATAAGGCTGAGGTAGAAAACTAACTTGAAAGCAAAATCAAACGGTTAAGGTCTGATAAGGGTGGAGAGTATTTTTCCAATGAGTTTACATCCTTTGGCGAAGAGCTTGGAATTACTTATAAGAGGACGCCTCCCTATTCACCCTAGTCTAACGGGGTTGCCGAAAGAAATAACTGCACTCTAACTGAGATGGTGAATGCAATATTAGATACCGCGGAACTATCTAAGGAATGGTGGGGTGAGACAATTTTGACTGTTATTATGTCCTGAATAAAATTCCAATGAAGCATAAGGAAGTAACACAATTCGAGGAATGGGAAAGGGAAAAGTTAAATATCTCTTACCTACGCACTTGAGCCTGTTTGGCAAAAATGAATGTACCTATAGTCAAAAAGCGAAAACTTGGACCAAAAACCGTTGATTGTGTGTTCCTTGGTTATGCTATCCACATCGTGGGTTATAGATTCTTAATAGTAAACTCTAGTGTACCTGACATTCGAGTAGGTACAATCTTCGAGTCCAGAGACGCTACATTTTTTGAGAATGAATTTCCCATGAAGATTACACCTAGCACTTTTAGTCAAGAACCTATATATCCCATGAGCACTTTGAATCGATAGAACACAATGATCAAACTATTGAGGAAAATCCTAAGGAGAATAACATTGTAGATAGTGGAAAGAGTAAGAGACAAAGGGTTGCAAAATCCTTTGGAGATGACTATATTGTATATCTCATTGATGATGCTCCAAGAACCATAGAAGAAGCATATTCATCTCCTGACGCTGACTATTGGAAGGAAGTTGTACGCAGTGAGATGGACTCTATTATGTCTAATGGTACTTGAAAAGTAGTTGAGCGTCCATATGTGTGCAAGCCTATTGGATGCAAATGAGTTTTCAAGAAAAAGCTTAGGCCTGATGGTATAATGGAAAAGTACAAGGCAAGGCTTGTGGCCAAGGGTTATACCCAGAAGGACGGCGAGGACTTCTTTGATACTTACTCACCAGTTGCTCGCTTGACCACGATTAGGGTACTATTGTCTCTAGCAGTCTCTCATGGTCTTCTCGTCCATTAGATGGATGTGAAGACAACTTTACTAAACGGGGAGCTAGAGGAGGAGATCTATATGGATCAACCAGATGGCTATGTACTAGAAGGTCAGAAGGGAATGGTGTGTAAGTTGTTGAAATCCTTTTATGGCCTTAAGAAAGCACCTAAGCAATGGCATGAGAAGTTTGACACAACACTTACATCTGCTGGCTTTGTTGTGAACGAAGCTGACAAATGTGTGTACTATCACTATGGTGGGGAGGGGGGTAATCTTGTATTTATATGTCAATGACATATTGATTTTTGGAACCAGCCTCAATGTGATTGAGGAGGTTAAGGATTTTCTGTCCAAAAGCTTTGAAATGAAGGACTTGAGAGAGACTGATGTTATTCTTAACATTAAGCTACTGAGAGGAGATGAGGGTGGGATTACACTTGTGCAATCCCACTATGTGGACAAGGTATTGAGTCGCTTTGGATACAGTGACTGCAAGCCAGCTCCTACTACTTATGATTCTAGTGTGCTACTAAGGAAAAACCAAAGAATAGCAAGGGATCAATTGAGATACTCCTGAATTATGATATGTGTTCACACTTGGAGGTGGCGCTGTTTCCTGGAAGTCTTGCAAGCAGACCATCTTAACGAGGTCAACAATGGAAACAGAACTCACAGCACTAGATACTACCATAGTTAAGGCCGAGTGGCTTCGTAAGCTCCCAATGGATCTACCGGTGGTTGAAAAAAACAGTACCAACAATTCTAATGAACTGTGATAATCAAACAGTGATTATTATTAAGGTGAACAGTTCAAAGGACAACACGAAGTCATCTAGGCATGTAAAGAGAAGACTGAAATCTGTCAGGAAACAGAAAAATCCGGAGTGATAGCACTGGACTACGTCCAGACAGCTAAAAATCTGGCAGATCAGTTTACCAAGGGACTATCACATAATGTTGTAGACAATGCATTGAGGGAAATGGGCTTGAGACCCACCTAAAGTTGCACAATAGTGGAAACCTATCCATTGTGATCGAAGATCCCGTGAATTTGGATGGTGAGACAAGCTATTGTATAACTGAGAGAAGAGACCCTTAAATGGGCTCATTTCCATGATGTTCTTCTCTTATACTCTTTATGGTAGGATGGCATATGCCTTAATGTGATCCAAGTGGCTTTTCTCAAAAGCAGAGATGTTGAACCTACAGAACATCTTAGAAGGAACACACCTATATGAGTTCGACTGCTAGTCAGTTTATGAGATTTGGGAAATCTCTAGATACTCATGAAAGGGCCTGGAGTTTGACTTATATGCTCCAAACAAAAGGGGATGTAGATGGCAACCTAGTATCAGTAAAGGTTCTAAGTGAAACCTGATCGCACAAGACTGACAATTCAAGGCATAGTCCATTGTTCAATTGTGGTCTGGTGTAGCTCTTTTCCTACGTGAAAGTTCAACTTAACAGTCTTCACCAAAATACTAGTATAACAAACAAGATAAGTCTTGAGAACATTTCTTGTGGGCTATGAAATTTGGTGGGGATTGTTGATTAAATGGGCTAGACCCAAATTAAGTTTAATGAAAATCCCATTAGCCCACAATGATTGGTAGAGACAATAATACCGTGTAGAATTGATGTGGAGAATCTCAACTTAAATAGAGAGTTAGTGGAGACTCTTTGTTGACTGGTTGAAATGGTAGGAAGACCGCCACACGCGTGCACGTGCTGACCCGAGTCGAGCCGGCCTGCGAGGCGAGGCACAGTGCCTGCCCGCCGCCTTCCTTTTGCAATAGCTGGGATTTAAGGAAAGGATATTCGAATCCCGTGATTGCTTCCCATAATATCCGCAGCAATAATTTCGTGATTTGATTGCTATCTGATTGCGTGGCAATCACGTAACGTAATCAAGGGGGCGCGGGATCAGTTTCCATATTCTTCTTCTTCCTCCCGAGGCCACCAGAGAACTCTCCATTCTTCTGCTCCTCACTGGTTTTGAAAGTGCATCTAGCCCCTAAACAGAGTTTTGGATGTTTAATGACAATGCCAGCCAATGATGTGTGTGCTAACGAGTTGTGATTGCAGAGAAGTTTAAGGGATCAATTCGATTGATGGATTACGCGACTTAGTTGATGCATGTGCGACCCGAAGCGACGGTACTATGAAGACGAATGGGCTCAAAGAAGATTTTATTTTTTGTTTTGAGTCATAGGAACTCCGTACTATTAAGAGGGGTCACCAGAATCTTAGCATGCATCCAACAGTAGTTAGGATTGAGTGTAAGTCGAGCGGAGGCTGGCTGTTGTTTTTCACAAGCAGCAGGGACCGGACGATCCGGGCTCCTGGCCGGACAGTCGGGTGACAGGACGGTCTGGACCTTGGTCTAGCTCCTGCTCGGAGTGAGTGAGTTAAGTGTCGGCCGGACGGGCCGGCCCCCTAGCCGGACAGTCCGGTTAGGTTTCTTTTCCAACGGCTAAGTGACGTCTACCAGCCTATATAAGGCCCCCTTGAGATCTAGCCGTTGGTGAGGCTTTCTGTTCGAATTCTATGGTTTCTAGGGCAAGTTTAGCACCTTTTAAGCCTCCCACTAACCCAAAACACTCCCTAGAGAGGTTAATCGCTGAATCATGTCATAGAAAGAGTGTCTAGGATAGTGAGTGATAGAGTGTTTATTCTTGGGCGTTGTTGGATGCATGTGGAGTCAAGGTGGCCTATTACTCTTGGAGATTGATCTCCTAGACGGATAGGCGTCGCCCGCAAGCCTCCGATTCGTGTGGATCGCCCGGGAGCGAGTTGTGAAGGTTGGTGCCTAACCTCCGCAAGGAAATAGGTAAGATTAATAGTGGATTCTTGTGCTTCTTCATAGAAGGCTGTAGGGTATGAAGAGCGGATTGCAACCTAGGGCTAGGCAAGCCGCCTTGATCTTGACCTTGGTGGTCGATCGAAGGGGTTGCTAGTTCTTAGGTGTGAATCCGGAGACCCGTGTTGGCCTTGTGGGAGGAAGCCAAGAGAGGGAAAGGATCGAGAGAGATCCCGCTCGCAAGAGTGCCTCAATGAAGAATAGGATCGAAAGATCCAAACTTCGGGATAAAACTTTCGCGTCATTGTTCTTGTGATTTCTGTGTTCTGTTTGTTCCTGCGATCTTTTTGCTTTTATATTCCGCACACGATCACATCAGTCTTAATATTTGATTTAATTTTTCCATGTAATATAAGAAGACACAAAGAAAATTGTTTTTAAACACATAATAAATTTAGACTTAAGAATTGTACAGTTATTTTTTACTTTTGATATATACAACGTCAACAAATTTTCATTTATTATAGAGAGACGAAAAATTATATGTGATGCAATTCATGTTGTATAAAGTGATTTTCATTAAATTAAGCTTTGTAGAGTTTAAATTTAATGTTAATATTAGATATTATAAATTATTTAATTAAAATTATCATTGCAATATGTGTATTTGATATCGTTGTGATTCTAAAATTAGTGTATCAATTTGCTGATGCAATATTTCTAAAAATAGCATATAAACATGGCCTTTCAAGTTTTCATATAACCCTAATTTTTAACATCAGAATTCCTTGTGTTTGATAATACCACTCCCTGGATCAAGTAGAGGTACACACGATTTCCAGATGTAGCATCAAGCAGCACATACATAACAAAGTCTTACCGAATTAATTACAATATGGCGCATGACCGAATAAAATTCTGGTGTCTAAAGGAACATAATTATACAAAAACAGTAAAGTAGCAAAGCCAAAGAAGCGATACACCAAAAGCGCAGACCGGAAGACAAGAACCACTAAATGTCCTCTCCGTCGGGAATTCCTTCATAGTACTCATACGGATCTATAGTCGGATCTTTCTCAAGTACTGGTGATTAGAGTTTAGGAAGAGGGAGCACAAAGTACACAGCAAGTCACCACGGAAGTATGCACATGCAGGGTTATAACAAGGGAGGCTTTATGGTTCTTTGCGTAAATACGACTTTTCAAATAGTTTTCATGGACGTAATTCTAGCAGCAGGTTTTAATCCATGGTTGATTGGTTGTTAACTGAAGATAATTCGATTGGATGGCGAAGAAGTTGGCAACTTAACTACAGTCATCCGCGAACGTTGCACCTTAGAGATCGCTATACCAACACCAGATGCTTTTGTGATCTTGATGAAGCATGGTCAACCCAACCACGAGGGTACCTGTTTCTGCAAGCAATCGAGAACTAGCAAGAACATATTGAACAAGCAAATCTGAATTAACTCACAAAAGTTGGGGTTTTAAACATGTAACCATGAATCCTAGCCAGATGGGTAATTACATGGAAGTATCAAGTAGCTAACTTTCAATCTAAAATCCAATTGTTTTTTTTACGACGGCTAAAGAGTAAATAGAGATAGAGGACGATAAAAAAGGAGTTTGGGTCGTGCTCTAACCCTAGAAGGCGTCCCTAATGGACCCACTTGATACATGTCCCATTGGACCCAAATAAGGTGACACAACACCCTGGACAGAACTGGGTGTCGGTAGTAAAATGACGATTGCGGACTCTCCCGAATAGATATGGACATGAGGTCAGATCCATATGAAATTAGACTTGATAAGTTTTCCATGAAGTACTTGCACACCCAAAACGGAGATCGAATGTAGTCGTGGTAGTTGTCACAAGTTGGTGCTGTTGTGTAGTCCGACTCCTGTCCTCACGAATCTGCTTTCCTTTAGATCCTTTTCATCATTCCTAAGCAAAACAAGAGTGCACATCTCCATTATATAAATTAGATGAATATGAACTTAATAACAAAATCACCTGATAATTGAGTTGGCATGCACGAGCACAGGTAATAGGACCACATTGTTGTACTTGTGTCAATGTATGCATTTGAGTCGTCCTCAACTCAAACTCGTCATTTTCCCCCAAATATAGAATCAAATCTACAACGTTAAAGGTGTGACTAACCCTAAAATCTATTGGCAAATCAAGCTTATATGCATTGTCACGCTCAGAAATTTACACCAAATTTCTGAACAATAGCATGTATTAAATCTCGGTCCAGGCATCAGCCCGAGTACACACTATGACAAATCAATACACAGTTCCACGACTTAAAAACAAATGAAAACAATTATCTATCGAAATGCAGCGGAAAAGGAAAACAAACTAAACCATCTAATCTTCAGCTTCAGCTGGCGATGACGGCTCCACACCACAGGCATTCTCGACGGCGGACTGAACCTCACTTCAACCTTGGGAACAGCCTTCTTCTGACTTCTGACTGAAACTCTGGCACTTGCTCTGGTGGGGGGAAAAATTAAGCAAGGCTGAGTACAAACCACCGTACTCAACAAGTAACACCCAAGAGAGGAAGAATAATGAATGCAATAGGGTATCAAGGATAGGCTAAGGTTAAATTGCACAAAGCTACAGTAATTTAGCAAAACAGTAAATAGAATAGACTGAAATAAAAGTAAAGTAAACATTTAAAATAATCATCCACTGTTCAACGTTACACCACATTGTAACAGGCCCAGACCGCTGTCGAACGTTACACCATGTTGCAACAGGGTCAACCCTCTGTCCAACGTTAAACCACGTTGCGACAGACCCAAACCACAGCTAACGTTACACCACGTTGCACAGGGTCAAACCAGTTCCAAAATTGATCAGGTTATTAATGGTTCAACTAATCCCAGTGAATCTGTCAGTTCGCCCAATAACAGCGTGCACGGCTATTCGAATAGTTTTACTCTACAGAGATGTACAACTTTACCCACAAGACATGGCTCCCAAGCATGTTACCATGCCCCAACGTATCACCACGATACCTCAGTACGGAAACCATGATAAGACTCCCTAACCCTCCCTAGACAATCGCATCTCACTTCAGGTTTCACCCCCTCCTTTACACCAAGTCGGGCAGTCCCCTCTTGTGCCTTGGTGAATCCGGAAGCAGCAGAGGCTTTCGTTACACCACGATTGCCCGTCCATACTCCATCATGCTCACCCTTGCCTTGGTACGTAGAATAGGGACAAGCTAGATTACGAGTCTCACCGTTGCCCATTCTGGCTTGTGGTTAGTACGTGTAAGACTTCCAGGGTTTCCTGAGAACCGGTCCTTAATTGCCATGGGCACGACTCTCAAAACCATACACCCACAGCCCACCATAAGCAATATTTTAGTTGTTATTAATCCACATCGGGAGATTCATAATGATTGCAACCATTAAAGGTCTATCAAAGTTTAATCAATAATCATATAATAATTGGTGAGCTAGTTGAACTAAGCATGGCTAAGCATTGACTAACCCTAATTCTGGTCAAATTAACCCTGAGATGACAACAATAATAAATGGGGATCAACGGATATATTGGTAATTGCCCAATAGATAAATACAATAAATAGATTTGCATAAAACAGTGCATGTTTAAATGTAAAGCGAGGAATTTTATAAACATAGGTTCAATATGATCAAAGAAGGGTGCCACTTGCCTTGCTTAGGCCCACGAGGAACTTCGGCGATGACTTCGAGAACGAACGGCGCTGCGACGGGGGAACAACCTACGACAAATAAGGCAAAACAAGCAAAAACAGACTAAAAAACTACTGAAACAGAGAAAGAAACTATTTTTAATGAATTCTTGGCATTTTTATGGATTTAAGGAAACTTGAATGGACCTAAACGGAGACTAGATGAATTACTTATGAATTTTAGAAGATTATCTGTGTTTTTAAACTAAACAGGAAACCTTAATGATTTATTGCGCAATTAATTGGAGGCATGACGTCAGCAAGGAGAGAGAGGGCTGATGAGTGGGGGCCACCTGTCGGTGGGAGAAGGGGAGGATGAGGGTTGACAGGTGGGCCCGAGAGGGGGAGAGAGAGGAGGGGACCAGCCGGGTGATGGGTGGGCCCCGGCTGGCAGAGAGAGAAAACATAGAGGGAATGGGGACGACGCACTCGGCTTCGGCTGGAGCGGAGGAGGGAGAGGGTGGCGGAGCGGCGGCGGTCGGCAACCAGCGATGGCGGCGGGGTCCGGCGACCAGTGGTGGCGGATGCCCGGCGACGGCCGGTGACTGGCGGCGGCGGAGGTGAGCGGAGCGGCCAAGCGGCGGCGACAGAGGAGAGGAGAGGCGACAGCCTTGACGGTGGCGCGGGGGCAGCAACGGCCGGTGACGGCTCGACAACAGAGCGGTGGTTGGTGGTTGGCGGAGGCGAAGGTGGTGGCGGGCGGAGGGGTGGCGACAAGTGGCGAGATCGGGTGGCGGTGTCAAGTACCGGCCTGTGGCCACACGAGGCGAGGAAGGGGAGAGCCGACAAGAGGGCATTGCCCGATGGCGGCGGCGACGGCGCACGGCGACAGCCGAGAAGAGAAAAGGAATCCGACGGGGAGGGACGGAGGAGCGATGCGCGACGATGGCTTGGCATTGTGGCGCGTGCACTAGGAGGCAGAGGAGGATGGAGGGAGGGGAAACCGTGGCGACGGCGGCCGGGGACTAGCGGCGGTGTCGGCGCGACGACGGCTTGGCGTCGTGCGGCGCGGTGGCAACGACCGAGGGGGCCCGCTGCAGCGATGGTGAGGCGTGGGAGACGACGCCAGGATGGCACGTCGGCGGCGAACAGTGGCGCACGCGCATGGCGGTGGCACATGGGCCGGTGGTGGCTACCAAAGGGGAAGAAAAAGGAGGGAGAGGGGAAGAGGATGCTCACCGGTGGCGCGAAGGGCGGCAGCGAGTCGGCATCGAGCGGGAATGGGCGATGACGTGGCTACGGGACAGCGACTGGCGGTGAGGCGCGAGCTCGGCCGGCGGTGGCGAGGCAATGGGCGCAGCGGCGGCTCTTGGACGTGTTGAAAAAGGCGGCGGCGGCTCGAGGAGAGGGGGATTTATAGGTGGCGGTTACTGCGCGTAGGGTGGGGAGGTCGTTAGCGCGGCGGCGGGTGGATCACGGCTGGTGGTTGGCGACGGCGCGTTCGACGCGGAGGAGGCGGGGGAGGTTGTTGGCGGCGGGCATGGATTGCGGCTGGCGGTTGCGGCTCAGCCGTTGGGCTGGTGCGGGCGGAGAGGCAGCTCGACCGACGACGCGGCAGCACAGGCGAGGCACAACCGGCGCGGCGAGGGGCAATGCAGCTCAGCGTGACGGCGAGGTGCGTGAAGGGCGGGGAGTTGGTTGGCGCGGTGCGCGGATTGCATGGATCGCACCAAATAACATAGGTCGGACTTAACCGAGATAGTATGCAATCTAGCACGATATAATCGTAGAACTCCAGTGAAAAGCCCTCGCTAGCTCCCGATCCAATCTGATAACACCAACCCAGCAAACCAGATTGATCGGACTGAACCGAGACAGAATCATGTCAACTGGAGTCATGATATCAGATCGAATAGAGAATCCCACGAGGATTTGATCAAGAACTAATACTACTTCAAGCTAAAACAGATTAAAGCAATAGTAGAACTTAGCCTGCCGATCAACTAGGCAAGAGATCGGACTTAACCGAGACAGTCTTGTTCTAATTGATCGATGGGTTTTGACAAACACGAACTTACATTGCGAAGCTGACAAACCTCGCGCTGAAAGCTCAAGCAAGTCGAAGATTTTAGGCGAGGCGCCAAATTGGATTGATCTGAAGATAATTTACAAGGATCCCGGGCACACATATTTGTAGCCTCAGGCATTAATTAACCTAACCGGATAATAATCCGTTACTAACTAACTAGTAGTGTTCGGACTTTAATTAAATATAAAAATCCTAACCAAACTCTAAGATAAAGCCTTGTTAATCTACACGGACTCACAACTAACACCAAATCTATCTTTAAGCTTTGGGCCCAATCGGACTCCAATTCCTATCTGATTCGGACTCTATCGGCTGCAGCCACACCGCATCCAGTCTCCTGCCTCCAGCCGATTCCCCCCTTCTTGTCCGATTCGGTCTTTAGCTATGTTTCTATCCAAAACGTCGATTTGTCAAAATCTAGCGTTAACACATGCCCCCTAATTTTGGAAAAATTCATTGTTCTGAAATTCCCTCTTTTGTAACCTATTTCCACTATCGGCTCACTTTGTTGCAACAGCACGGTCTAACGACTGCCCTGTTTTGGCACACTGTGCTAATGGTCATCTCTATTGGCTTGGATTATAAGCCCCATTTCCAGACTTAGCCATTTCTCACCCCACTGCTCTCTTTCCTCCTCGAGCTCTTGCAATCCATACTCCTGCATCCAATCCTCACATTCCATCTCCGTCGCTTGTATTCCCCGCATGAGATCGCCAGGCACACCTCCGCCGCGCATCGTACGAACCTGACGCCTCAAGATACTGCCCATCCCACGGCACCAAGCCTTCACTGGCAGTGATGGCTTCACTGAGCTCTTCGCCAAACACCTCGTACGAGATCCCCGAGGTAAGTTCTAATCCCGGCCTCATTTTTACTTCTTACCGCGAGTACTCTGTTTTCATGGTATAGGGTTTACTGTTAGAAATTTTTTCTGCGTACTACCACACGTCATGTTATTAATTGGCCCACTTGGCGATTCCTTCTCCCGCATTGTTTTCCTTTTTAGCAACTTAAAACCCAGATCATGATTCTAAGTCAAAACCTTAGATTTTACTTTCTTGGACCAATGGGGAACCCTGATCCCATAGAAATCATCTGCTCAAAGGCCAATAGGATACCATTCAAAAATGCCAGATTGAACACATCCAATTGGACCCAATCTTTCAGATCTTTCCCCACCTCTTTCACCGGTTGGACAGACTGGTACAATTGGATGTACAAAACTTATGGTACCCAATGGGAAGAATTAGACATCGGCCACTGCATAGGACTAAGTTTGTTAGGAATGGAAAGAGATGAACCCCTCCTTAAAGCTGCCTCCTACTTTGGTCTGATACCCTAAATGCATTTATATTTGGCCACGGGATACTCACCCCTGCGCTCATGGACATAGAGATGCTGACTGGACTGAACATCATGGCCCTAGTCAACCCTCTGAGTTTGAGAAGAAATTTTCAGCATCAGCTGCAGACTAAGAATATAGGGGGTTGGTTAGGATACATCAAAGCCTACTGCAAGGACTCCGGGACAGCCGATCATAGAGAGCATAGCGCTTTCCTCAACCTTTGGTTGGAGAGGTTTGTGTTCTGCAGATACTTTAGGTCCCACAACCAACTTCGAGAACATTGCAGAATGTTTGGACAATGGAGATCTCGTGCCCCTGGTCAGTATCTGCTTAGAGCGGTATACCATATGCTACACCAGGTATCCTCGAAGCTCTTTGTCGGCCAACCAGTCGGCCATATAGTCGGACCATGGTGGTTCCTCCAATTGTGGTTGCGACTATATCTCTCCAAGGTCCTAGATTTGTCATCCTTCAACCAGCGTGGTTTCCCCTCCCTGTCATACCTAGAGTCAGAACCGGCTGCAACTCGGAGGTGTATGTCATACGGATAGGTGGTATCATCCTTCCCGGGTCATCGGATGTCAGCTGTCTGATTAGCACATACTTCCAAGCTCTGCTACCTAGGACCTGAGCCCAATGCACAGACTTGGTTTGCTTACCCAGACTCTCGAGAGTACGAAGCCCCATGTATACTCAAGCTGGAAGAACTATTGACAGATAAGTGCTCGTCGGAGAATTTTGCTTTTGCCCTTACCCCATGTCTGCTGCTAGTGAGTTTTCACGCCGGACGATCGGCTCGGCCTTCATATGAATTTTATCAACCAGCTCTTGGAACATGTCAACTCGGATGTGGTCACCTGCCCGCCGATCTCTTCCTCCTTAGCAAGGTCGAGATGAGGGGCCATGTAACTTCGGCCCTGGAATTTGATAGGATTAGCAAAATGGCCGAAGTGATCCCATTTGGATCAATAGCCTCTTTCTCCTTGGAAACACGGTGTTGGACCTTTACATCGGCTAGTGGCATGAGTTGCATATGCACCTGTTTTCGGCCGCTGTAGGCTTCTTCTACAATCGGATCGATTCCGGTTACGAATACTCCGACTCGGAGGTAACCTCCACTTGCTGGCTTATTACTTTACTTCTCGTGTACCTCTCCTGTAATTACTAACTTTTCAATTTGCAGCCTACCCATGTAGTCCCTGCTATCAGCAGGAGTGGTAAGCCGATCGAATATTTGACATCAGCTCTCCCAATTCTGGGTCATGGTGATCCCTCGCCGAGCGAGTATATCAAGAAATTCTTGGGGCCCCCAAGTCCAGTGAAAAGGCCTCTTAGGAGTAAGAAGGTTACTCTAGCCCCGAAGCAGAAGAAAGCTAAGACGATAGCGGTAGCTTTGCCGATTCCCGCATCATCGGTCGAATAGGACGTCACCATTGACACTGCCGCTGAGGAGACTTCTGAGAATGAGGTTCATCAACAGGTGATCACCTATCTTTTTCCTTTCCAGCAGGGTACTTGCCTCTTGAAACGGTTTCGACTGTTTTTAGCTGATTGCTCTATTGACTTCCTTCCTCGCAGTCTCCCATCAGGCCATCAGCTGATGCCCCCTCCATGCCGACTAATGCCGCCGACCCAGCTCCTGCAAGCCGAGCTTTTGCATCCACGGTGGCCGCCCCAACTTTGAGATCTGGCACGAAGCGAAAGATGGTGGTTCATCGGCCCTCTCGGCGGACTACCTCTTCCGCACAAGGAAATTTCTAATGGCTTCTCGATCACTTGAGCTTGTGTCTACGGCTAACATTTCGTTTCCTTCCCTGTGTCAGCCTCCTGATGCTCCTAGCGCAACGACTCCACCATCTGATACAGATCTGGCACCAACAACTACCACGGAGGAAGTTACCTTGCCTACTAGCACGCCTGCCCAGCCGGCCGATGCTGCCCCATGGTACAGGTAACCTTATCTCGTACCCTTTTTACTTCCCTCGTATTTTGTTCTTCCCTGACATCTTTTTTCTAGTACTTGGGCGATTTCTTTTCTTTTGACATCGGCTAATACATCGATTCGCCCGAAGCCGATGCCGATGCTCCCAGGGCAGCTTAACAACATCCTGTCCCGATTGGACTATCCAGTCAACACGTTGATCAATGACGCTGGTCCAATCCGATCCAGGATTGAAGAGATCTAAGACAGGCTACCGGACGACCTAATTGATGCGATTGCCCCGGCGGGCTACATCGAAACCCATCGGCTCCCTGTGCTCCTGGCTCGCCAACGGATCGCCAATCGTGCCTCCCAAATGTCTGCTCAGGCAACAGTATGTGTCAACCAGGATAGGGCTGTTGCCGACAAGGCCAAGCTAGACGAGCTGCCATCGGCCACGCTTGGGATATCGACCACTATTGCCGATTTGAAGGCGCAGAAAGTCGACTTGGAGGCGAGGTTGGCCAAGGTCATGGAGAATCTTACCACTGAGGAAGAAAGGCTAGCCAACCTGCCATGGGCGATTGTTACCCAAGAACAAGTCTTGAAGTCAGCTGTCCAACATGCTATCCACAGCCGTCGATCCCTAAAAGCCGTCTCCGGTACCGACACTGATGACATGAAGATAGTTCAAGCTACCGATGACGTTCGCCTGCGTGCGATAGCAGCCCTCAAGAAATAATTGGGCTTGTAATTGCTTGACTTTTGCTTCTGTTGTCGGTCTGTAGTATAACTTCATATTCTTGTTGGCTTTCGGCAACTTTTGGCTAATTAATGACACAACCCTTGCTTTTCGTTATCACTTGTCTTGGTTTGTAATGAAGTTTTGGTCTAAGGGCGATCTGTCAACGCCGGCCATCTTGAGGCGATACTGTCGTATCGGCTTTTACGTTAATCGGCTTAGCTGATCACGAATTAATCCACATGCTCGGATAGTACTTCTTTATGTATTTTCCGTTCAACGCTCTTCCGAACACTTCTCCATCCAGTCCCTCTAGCATGCATGCATTTTTGAGCGCACACTTGTGAATTTGAAAGAGCCCTTCCCAATTAGGCGACCACTTGCCGAAAATATTGTCTCTGGACCCGATCGGCAAGACCAGCTTCCATACCAATTCACCCTCTTTAAATGTCTTTGACCTAACCTTCTTGTTGTAGTGTCTTGATACTCAAGCCTTGTTTTCTTTTAGCTTCTCTAGCGCCCTCAACCGGGATTGAGCAACATCTTCTGACTCATCCATCATGAGGTTGTAGTATTCATCGGCTGTCAGTTGATCTTGCAAGGTCAATCTCCTAGAGCCGATGTTGTTTTCCCACGGGAGTATTGCTTCATGCCCATATACCGGTTGATTAGGTGGGCTCTGGATAGACCCGTGACATGCCATCCGATAAGCCCAGAGCAAATCGGCTAGCGAGGTGTGCCATCTCCTAGGTTGCTCGGCTATCTTTCTCTTTATTAGTTTGATCAAACTTTTATTTGATGCCTCTGCCTGTCCATTAGCCTGAGCGTAGTACAGAGATGAATTAAGGAGCTTGATCCCCATACCTGCAACAAACTGCTGGAATTCCTCCGAGATGAAGACTGATCCTTGGTCAGTGGTTATTGTCTACGGGATTCCGATCCTGTATACGATATGTTCCTTGATAAAGTTAATCACATCGGCCAAAGTCACCCTCTTGAGTAGTATGGCTTTGACCCACTTGGTGAAGTAATCTGTTGCTGCTAGTATAAATTTGTGTCCTTTACTTGACAGTGGGTATATTTGTCTGATCATGTCGATGCCACAACCCCTGAACGGCCAAGGTTTGATGATCAGGTTCATAGCCGATGCTGGTGACCTCTATACGTTTCCAAACTTTTGGTAATCTAGGTAGCTCTTGTAGTACGTGAAGCAGTCTTCTAGCATGGTCTGCCGATAGTATCCCACTCTCCGCAGCAACCATTTCAACTTGTAGGTCGATTGATGGGTACCTGTTAACGCCAGATTTTGGCAAATAGACGTCATAGATTGAAACACGGTTGAGGACCGAATCGGATAAGAAGGCTCAAATCGGTTGGAGGCAGGAAATTGGATGCGGTGTGATTGCAGCCAATAGAGTCTGAATTGGACAGGGCTGAGTGTTCGAGTGGGCCCAAAGGTTGGGGATAGGTTCGGTATTTAATCGTGAGTCTGTGTAGTTTAATTAGGTTTTATCTCGAAGTTTGTTTAGGATTCTGGTATTTAATTAGAATCTAGGCAATGTAAAGTTAGTTAGTAGCGGATTCTTATCCGGTTAGGTTAGTTATTTCCCGGGGCTATAAATATAAGTGCCCGGTGTCCTTGTAAATCATCAGCAGATCAATTCAATTTGGTGCATCACCTCAAACCCTTCGACTTGCTTGAGCTTTCGGCGCGGGGTTTGTCAGCTTCGCAATGTAAATTCTGGTTCGTCAAAACCCGTTGATCAACTAAGATAGAATTATCTCGGTTAAGTCCGATCTTTTGCCTGGTTGATCAGCGGGCTGAGTTCTATTACTGCTTTGATCTAGTTTAGCTTGAAGTAGTATTAGTGCTCATTCAAGTCTCTATGAACTCTCCTTTTCAATCTATTAACATTGTTCTAGTTGGCCCGATTCTGTCTCGGTTTGGTTCGATCAATCTGGTTTACTAGATCCGTGTTGTTAGATTGGATCGGGGGCTCATAGAGGCTTATCGCTGGAGTTTTAGCCACCATTATCTTGAGTAACCCATTGATTGATTTGTTAATCTCATTGATCTTCATGTTTCTATGCTTATATCGTGCTAGATTGCATAATGTCTCGGTTATGTCTGATCTATGTATGTTTGGTATGATCTGTCCATAGAAGCATGTTCGATTGGCCGAGCCTAATGAGTCGGTCGGTGAATTACGCCGGTTTGCCGTCTGGTTATTGGTTACAATGTTTAGCTGATATCGTGTATGATTATGCTTAGATCAGTACTGTCTCGATTAGGTTTGATCTTCTACGTCTGGCATGAGTATTCATGTAGTTGGGTATTATCGTTTTATGTTAAATAATTAGCATAGCATCCTGGTTTATACTTAATTCCATGTTAGTCTCGTATCGGCTGATTGCTTTATGTGCGATAAGTGCTGAAGCAGTCCTATCGGCTGATTAATCTCAAGACTATCTTGGTTAGGTCCAATCTTTTGAGATTAATCGGTTGGATGGTCTATTTAGTGTTTATTCTACTTCTAATTCAGCCGATTTGGCACGTTTGTATCGGCTAGGGTCCTAGGACGGTATCGGCTACCAGGCCGATAGCGATTTCAGGGTTAACTATTTTCCATGTTATATCCTGTCAGTTATAGAATCAAACTGACTGGCACGCCTAGTATTTCTAAGAGTTAGGTCCTGCACTGGAATGGTCTAAGAGTGATTCCCAGGCCTACGTGTATGACCATTGATCATTATATTCAGCGTCAACACATTTTTGGCACACCTGGTGGGACCGTGTCAAGAACCCAATTCAGCCACGGGCCAGTCAAGCATCCGTTGAGTTAAGAAAGCAGCGATGGCTGCAAAGGAAGTCAGTGTCGAGAACATCCTCCCTGCACCTGGGAGAACCTCACCGACGAGCAACGAGCCCTAGTGCAACGACACGTTGATAGGTTTCAGAAGGGGTGCCTCGAGTCTTTCAGCATGACTCGGGGCGGCCCGGTGCAGAAATCTCAGTTTTCGACACCTGACTCGTAGCCGGGGAAAGTCAAGGAACCTTCCCTGGAAAATCAGCCGAATCTACAGGACATGATGGATTCGGTAGTACACCATGCACTCATCAGCCAGTCGGGAGTACTTGTGAATATCATGTCGGGACTAATTCGGCAAGTGGCCGATGGAGCTTCTGATGGGGAATCACACCAGAGAGGGCCTAGGTACTTCCCAGATGGGAAAAGACCCAGGTATCGGCAATACAAAGATGAGAGAGACCCAAGGGACGAAGAGTCGATAACACAACATCCCTGCGTGCTGCTGGAGGAGATCCCGGAAAGACCCAGACAGCCTTACCAGGAGAGAACTCCGCCCAGGTATGCTCGGCATGCCGACCTGTACCATCGGGACAACCAACAGTACCAACCACCTCTGGCGTGGCCACATCGACAGGAGCCAGTGTATGAAAACCAATTTCTTCAGCCCGACCCAGTGCCCATGAGGTAATTCAGGGATGAGGATTAGACAGACCGGATAGCAGAGGTCATGCAGGAGCGCTTCGGCCTAAGGCCGAGGGAGCAAACGACCATGTATCGGCGCCCATACCCAAAATGGTTTGAAAGGGTGCCGCTACCACCCCGGTACATGGTACCAGATTTCTTTAAATTCTCAGGGCAAGATGGTACATCAACCATCGAGCATGTCAGCCGATTCCTGGCCTAGTGTGGCGAAGCATCGGCTGAAGATCCGCTAAAAGTGTGCTTCTTGCCGCTCTCACTGTCCGGATCGGCCTTCACATGGTTCTCGTCCCTGCCACTGAACTCGGTTAGGAGCTGGGCCGACCTAGAAAACCATTTCCATAAATATGTTTTCGCGGGAGTACAAGAAATGGCCCTGACCGATCTTACTACGGTGCGACAGAAGATGGATGAATCGGTTCACGGTTACATCCAAAGATTCCGAAAAGTAAGGAGCCGCTGCTATCGACTGAATCTAAGAGATAAACAGTTAGCCGCGTTGACATTCTAAGGCTTGCTCAGCCAGATCAGGGAGAAATTCTCGGCCCAGGAGTTCGAGAGTTTGGCCTACCTCGTGCAAAAGGTCTCAGCCCACGAGGTACGATAACAGAAAGCTAGGAAGGACAAGTTTCAACGCTGAGTAGTATACCTGGCTGAAGAATCATCGGACTCAGAGGTCGATGAATCCGACATAGGCTTGGCTGAATGGACCAGGAACAAGAAACCGGTGAATTGTCCTTGGGTCAAAGGGGCAAAGGAAACGGAAAAATTTTACTGCGATGTCAACAAGGCCGATAAAATCTTCGACCTCCTATTACAAGAGAAGCACATTCAGCTGCCAGCAGGACACGTCATACCATCGACTAAAGAGTTGAAAAAGAACAAGTACTGCAAGTGGCACAACTCCATCTCCCACCACACAAACGACTGCCAGATATTCAGGCGTCAAATTCAAGCGGCGGTCGAGCAAGGCCGTATCAAGTTTGAAGAAACCAATAAGCCAATGAAGATAGACGGCCATCCGTTCCCCGTCACCATGGTATATGCTAACATCGGCTCCGGTTGAAGCAGCGGTTCGAAGAGGCGTCCAGGTACAAACAACATCACCTCCACGTCAATGATGAACAGGTACCATCGGCGCCACGAGAGAAGCCAGCCGCATGACGGGAAGTCCTGATACGACGACCATTGGGACTGTCCGTTCTTCCAATACTGCTGGGAAGAAAGGATACGGCTGCCTTGCAAAAGAGACTGCCCTGAATGCAACCCTGAAGAGCAAAACTACACTAGCCAACAGCCACGCTCTAGGAGGTTAAGGACACCGCCATGGTTGGCGTGACGCCACGTGCCGGTGCATGACAGGTTGGGCCATCGAGATCAGGACTATGAAGACTATGATGAAGAGGAGATTGGGCAGTATCGCGATGACGAGGAGCAGCAGCCGCCAATGAAGCCCAACCAATGGTGTCCTAGCAGCTTATTCACCAAAAACCAGAAAAGACGGCTGCAACGACTCCGCCAACACGAACTTCAATAGCATCAAGATGAAGAGTAGCCGCCGGCACCCAAGAAGACACGTAAAGAATGGCGCATCATGTTGGAAGTCCACAAACCATCGGCCAACATAAACATGGTAGTTATACTACCAGCGGAATACAAGGCCAATTGGTCTGATGATGAGGTACAAGAAGTGACAGCCCAGCTGGTGCTACCTCCACAACCGGCCGTCTTCGAGAAGCCGGTAGAGAAAGACCATCGGCACCTTCGGCCGCTGTACATCCAGGGGCACGTCGATGGGAAACCGATGGCCAAGATGTTAGTTGATGGTGGTGCAGCAGTGAACCTGATGCCATACTCCACCTACAGAAAGCTAGGCAAGACCTCCGAAGATCTTATCAAGACCAACATGATGCTAAAAGACTTCGGAGGCAACTCGTCGGAAGCCAAGGGATGCCTTAACGTTGAACTTACGGTCGGAAGCAAAACGATGCCGACTACATTCTTCGTCATCGACGGAAAAGGGTCTAACAATCTGCTGCTTGGGCGAGATTGGATCCACGCCAACTGTTGCATCCCCTCCACCACGCACCAAAGCTCGATACAATGACATGGGGATCAAGTGAAAGTGGTCTCAGCCGACAGATCAGTGAACATAGCCACAACGGATCTTCCCACATGGGAGGCAGAAGGCTATGAATGCATCTCCGGGAAACCCTGGTCAGGGGAATTCCTGAGCGTATCAGACATAGGGATCCAACCGATACGTGACCAGGAGTCCTAGTGAATATCCTGAACGAAGCAGTTGATGACTTAGATGGGAAGCTAGGTCAAGGATTTATGTCGGCCGATAAGTTAGAAGAAATAGACATAGGACCTGGAGACTGGCCAAGGCCGACATACATAAGTGCAAACTTAACCCCGGAATTTCGGGAATAATTAATAATGTTATTGAAAGAGTACGTGGATTGTTTTGCATGGGAATATCATGACATGCCAGGTATAAGCCGATCATCGTCGAACATTGGCTGCCGATTAAACCAGGTTATCGGCCCTTGAAACAACCACCGAGAAGGTTCAAACCTGACATGTATGAATCGATCAAGACAGAAATTACTAGACTGTATGATGCCAAGTTCATCCGGCCTTGTCGGTATGCAGAGTGGGTATCCAACATCGTCCCAGTACTTAAGAAAAATGGCAAAGTACGGGTCTGTAGATTTCAGAGATCTAAATAAGGCAACCCCGAAGGACGAATACCCGATGCCCGTAGCCGACCAGTTGGTAGACGCGGCCTCAGGGCACAAGATGATAAGCTTTATGGATGGCAACGCTGGCTACAACCAGATCTTCATGGCAGAGGAAGACATCCACAAGACAACTTTTAGATGCCTGGGGGCAGTCGGCTTGTTCAAATGGGTCGTAATGACATTCGGACTTAAGAGCGTCGGAGCAACTTACCAAAGAGCCATGAATTACATCTTCCACGACTTGATCGGCTCCCTAGTAGAAATTTACATAGACGATATAGTGGTCAAATCAGGAACAGTGGAGGAACATCTGGGCAACCTTCGGCGTGTACTGGAAAGAACAAGGTAGTATGAACTAAAGATGAAAAAAAACCAAAGTGTGCCTTTGCTGTGTCGGCCGAAGAATTCTTAGGGTTTATGGTGCACGAAAAAGGAATTGAGATAACCCAAGGATGTCTTCAAGGGATAAACGACACTCAACCACCAGAGAACATAACAAAATTACAATCCTTGATCGGAAAGATTAATTTCATCCGGAGATTCATATCAAATTTGTCCGGAAGAATCAAACCCTTCTCCCCGTTGCTGAAATTAAAAGCCGATCAAGAATTCTCGTGGGCGGAGAGTGACTAGAAGGCGTTCGACAAGATCAAAGAATACTTGAAAAACCCTCCAGTCATCATGCCACCCAAAAAGGGGTACCCTTCAAACTTTATTTATCAGCCGATCAAAAAACTATCGGCTCGGTATTGATCCAAGAGGTAGGTGGCAAAGAAAGTGTGGTGTATTACTTAAGCAGAAAACTGTTGGACATCGAAACCAGGTACCCAGAGGTCAAGAGGTTATGCCTATGCTTGTATTTCTCATGCACCAAATTAAGGCATTACCTGCTGGCAGCCGAGTGTACAGTAGTGTGCAAAGCCGACGTGATCAAATATATGCTATTGGTTCCAGTGCTGAAAGAAAGGATGGGTAAATGGATTCTGGCACTAACAGAGTATGTGTCGGCCAAGGCGGTAAAAGGATAAGTGATGGCCGACTTCATAGTTGAACACCACAAGGAGGCCGATTATGTGGCATCGGCCTGATGATAATTTCGCCTCGGGGGGCATGCTTCGAGTTTGTGTACACAATCAAGCCGTATCGGACCAACAACCAGGCCGAGTACAAAGTGCTGATCACAGGGCTGGAACTCCTTAAGGAAATAGGTGCCGAGACAGTCAAAGTCATGGGAGATTCCCAATTAGTAATCAAGCAACTATCTAGGGAATACGAATGCAGAGATGATGTCCTCAAGTCCTACCACGAAGCGGCTAAGGAACTGCTAGGAGAAGGAACTGCTAGGAGATTTCAAGCAGGTCACCATGACCCATATTCCTCGAGAGCAGAACACTGAAGCAAACTCCCTTGCCCAAGGAGCGTCGAGTCATCGGCCAATGAGCTCTGAAACAGAAGCAGAAATAGCACAACAAGAGCAAACAAATGAAGCGATCATAACATGCGCAAAAGCCGATGATTATCGACTATCTGGAAGACTCATCATCATCGGCCAACAGGAAAGTTAGGTATAAAGCTCTCAAATATGTACTACTTGAAGATCTGTTATACTAGAGCACGATTGATGGTGTGCTGCTGAGGTGCCTAGACAAAGAAGAAGCCAAAGTGGTGATGTGCGAAGTGCACGATGGCATATGTGGCACCCATCAATCGGCCTACAAGATGAAGTGGTTGCTACGAAGAGTGGGATACTACTGGCCAACCATGTTGGAGGAATGCTTCACGTACTACAAAAGCTATCAAGACTCCCAAAAGTTCAGAAACGTGCAGAGATCCCCAGCATCGGCTATGAACCCGATCCTCAAACCGTGGCCGCTCAGAGGCTGGGGCATCGACATGATCGGACAAATATATCCTCTGTCAAGCAAGGGACATAAGTTCATATTGGCAACCATGGATTATTTCACCAAATGGGTCGAAGCCATACTATTGAAAAGGGTGACTTCGACCGATGTAATTAATTTATCAAAGAACACATGATATACAGGTTCGGAATTCTCCAAACTATAACAACCAATCAGGGATCGGTATGCATCTCGGAGGAGTTCCAGCAGTTTGTTGCCGGTATGGGAATCAAGCTACTCGATTCGTCTCCTTACTATGCTCAGGCTAATTGACATGCAGGGGCTTCAAACAAGAGTTTGATCAAGCTAATAAAAAGAAAAATAGCCGAGCAAACTAGGAGATGGCATACCTCGCTTGCCGATTAGCTCTGGGCTTATCGGATGGCATGTCACGGATCCATCTAGGTCCCACCTTATCAGCTGGTATATGGGGATGAAGCAGTACTCCCATTGGAAAATAACATTGGCTCTAGGAGGTTGACTTTGCAAGATCAACTAACGGCCGATGAATACTATAACCTCATGATGGATGAGTCAGAAGAGGTTGCCCAATCCCGGTTAAGGGCGCTAGAAAAGATAAAAGAAAACAAGGCTCAAGTATCAAGGCACTACAACAAGAAAGTTAAGTCAAAAACTTTCGAAGGAGAATTGGTATGGAAGCTGGTTTTGCCGATCAGGTCCAGAGACAACGTTTTCGGCAAGTGGTCCCCGAATTGGGAAGGACCTTTTTGGATTCACAAGTGTGCGCCTGGAAATGCGTACATACTAGAGGGGTTGGATGGAGAAGTGTTCGGAAGTGCATTAAATGGAAAATACCTAAAGAAATACTATCCGAGCGTGTGGATCAACTCATAATCGGCTAAGCCGATGAACACAGAAGCCGATGCAGATAGGTATCGCCTCAAGATGGCCGATGTTAATACATCCCCTTAGACCAAAATTCAGCACAAATCAAGACGGAAGCAGTAGCTGTGGCAGGAAAGCAAAAGTTATAACATTAAGCCGAAGTCACCATAGGCTGGTAAAAGTGTCAAGTTACACTATAAGCCAATAACAATACAAAGTTGAGCAATTACAATGTCACGCCCGGAGTTTTATCCCAAGCCTAAATTCGTAAAAGAAATCCGTAAATAATAATTGGCTTAATTAACTCAGGAAAAATCCCTCTAAAGAATTAATTTAATTAAATCGTGTTTTCAAATCGATTAACAAGATTTAAACTTAAATTACAGAGTATAAAATTTTGCCAAACAAATTAATTTAAAATTCAGCAAAAGTGGGGCTTCCCTTTTTCCTCCTTTTTCTTTCTTTTTCCCTTCCTTCCCAAATTGGGCCGAAGTCCATTTTTTCCTCCTTTCTTCTTCTTTTTCTTTTTCCTTTTTCCCCCATCTCCCTTTTTCTTCTTTTTCTTTTTCCTTTCCCCCCTCCTTGGGCCGGCCCAGCCAGCCAGCCCAGCCCAGCCAGCCCATCCCCTCTCCTCCCCTTCGCGCGTGCTCCCCCTCCTCCTGGGCCGCCGTCCCATTTGCCCGTGCGCCGCGCCTGCCCGCGCAAGTCTGCCTCGCCTCCCTCGGCCGACCGGACCGAGCCCGTGTCACCGCCGTTGACTCCAACTCTGCCGCCCGTAACGGCTGCCGCCAAATCCGGCCGTTGTCGACTCGATCTCCTCCCCAACCGCCGCCTCCGCCCTAGCCAGCGCCACCTCCCCTATAAATTCCCCTCCCCGCGCCTTCTCGCCACCTTTCGCCCGTCGCTCGAGCCGTTGCCGCGCCCCGTCGTCTCGCCGTCGCCGGCCGATCTCGCCGCCGAACGCCGCAAGCCCTCACTCGACCGCGTCACCACCTCCGCCTTGCCCTTATTGACGCGCCGCCGTCTCCGTCACCGGCGGTGAGCACTTCCCCTCCTCCCTCTCCTGTTCCCTCCGTCGTCGCTGCTGTGCCCTCGCCGCCTCACCGACGCCGGGTGCCACGAGTCACCGGTCGTCGCCGCCGCGTCATCACCCACCATCCTCGTCGCCTCGCCGTCACCGCCGCGTTGCCGCCGTTCGTCGGCGGAGCGCGCCCGCCATCCGCCGCGCTGCCATCGCTCGCGCCGTCACCGCCATGCGGAAGAGCGTCATCGTGCCATCGTCGCGCCTTGACGCCGGCTGTCCACCTCCGTCGCCCCTCCCCGTCGCTCGTTCCCACCGTCGTCGCCCTCGCGCCGCCGGCCATCGCCGTCGCCGTCGCCGCCCTCCGCCGGCCGCTCAGCCGGCCGTCGCCTCCCTCCTCTCCCGGCCGAACTCCTCTCCTCCTCCCCTGTTTTCCCCCTCTACCGTGCGAGCCCCAGCCGCTAGCCGGCCGACTCTCCCCCCTCTCTCCTCTCTCCTCCCCTTGGGCCCGCCGGTCAGCCTTTCCTCCCCTCTCCCCCTCACTGACAGGTGGACCCCACCTGTCAACCGTCAGCGCCTCCCTCTCTCCTCGCTGACGTCAGCACCCTATTTAATTGCACAATAATTGATTTAGGACTTTTCTGTTTAGCTAAAAAACCAAGAAAACTTCTAAAATTCATAGCTAATTCATCTAGTCTCCATTTAGGTCCATTCAAGTTTCATTAAATCTAGAAAAATGCCAATAATCCATTAAAAATAGTTTCTTTCTCTGTTTCAGTAGTTTTATAGCTTGTTTTTGCTTCTTTTGCTTGTTTGTCGTAGGTTTTGACCCCGTCGAAGTGTCGTTCGTTCTCAAAGTCGTCGCCGAAGTTCCTCGTGGGTCAGAGCAAGGCAAGTGGCACCCTGCTTTGATCATATTGAACCTATGATTATAAAATGCCCCGCTTTTACATTCAAACATGCATTGTATTCAAATGTATTTACTTTATTTATCTATTGGGCAATTACCAATATACCCGTTGATTCCCATTTATTATTGTTATCCCAGGGTTAATTTGACTAGAAATAGGCTTAGACAATGCTTAGCCATGCTTAGTTCAACTAGCTTAGTAATTATCATTTAATTAACTGTTAGACTTTTATAGATCTTTCATGGTTGTGATCATGGTTAATTTCCCGATGTGGATTAATAATAACTAAAATATTGCTTATGGTGGGTTGTGGGTGCATGGTTTGAGACTCGTGCCCATGGCAATTAAGGACCGGTTCTCAGGAAACCCTGGAAGTCTTACACGTACTAACCACAAGCCAGAATGGGCAACGGTGAGACTTGTAGTCTAGCTTGTCCCTATTCGACGTACCCAGGCAAGGGTGGGCGCGATGGAGTATGGATGGGAATCGTGGTGTAATGATGGTCCTATGCTGCTTCCGGATTCACCTAGGCACAAGAGGGGACTGCCCGACTTGGTGTAAAGGAGGGGGCGAAACCTGAAGTGTGGTGCAATTGTCTAGGGAGGGTTAGGTGATAGGTCTTATCATGGTTTCTGTACTGAGGTATCGTGGTGGTACGTTGGGGCATGGTAACATGCTTGGGGGCCATGTCTTGTGGGTAAAGTTGTACACCTCTGCAGAGTAAAACTATTCAAATAGCCGTGCCCGCGGTTACTGGGTGAACTAACAGATTCATTGGGATTAGTTGAACCTTTTATAATCTGATTAATCTTGGAACTGGTTTGATCCTGCGCAACGTGGTGTAACATTGGCAGTGGTTTGGGTCTGTCGCAACGTGGTTTAACGTTGGAAAGAGGGTTGGCCCTGTCGCTACGTGGTGTAACGTTCGTCAGCGGCCTGGGCTTATTGCAATGTGGTGTAACGTTGAACAGTGAATGGTTATTTTTCAAGTACTTTACTTTACTTTTATTTCAGTCTATATTATCTACTGTTTTGCTAATTACCGCAGCTTTGTGCAATTTAACCTTAGCATGTTCCTTGACGCCCTATTGCATTCATTATTCTCCCTCTCTTGGGTGTTACTTGTTGAGTACGGTGGTTTGTACTCAGCCTTGCTTAATTTTTCCCCCACCAGAGCAAGTGCCAGAGTTTCAGTCAGAAGGTCATCCACAAGGTTGAAGTGAGGTTCAGTCCGCCGTCGAGAATGCCTGTGGTGTGGAGCCATCATCGCCAGCTGAAGCTGAAGATTAGTGTCACGCCCTGAGTTTATCCCAAGCCTAAATATGTAAAAGAAATTCGTAAATAACAATTGGCTTAATTAACTCAGGAAAAATCCCTCTAAAAAGAATTAATTTAATTAAATCGAGGTTCAGAAATCAATTAACTGGATTTAAACTCAAATTGCAGAAGTATAAAATTTGGCCAAACAAATTAATTTAAAACTCGACAAAAGTGGGGCTTTCCTTTTTCCCTCATTTTTCTTTCTTTTTCCCCTTCCTTCCCAAATTGGGCCGAAGTCCAATTTTCCTACCTTTCCTTTTCTTTTTCCTTTTTTTTTTCCTCCCCTCCTTCCCGGGCCGGCCCAGCCGAGCCGGCCCACCTCCCCCTCCAGGCCGGCCCAGCCGACCGGCCTCCTCTTCCTACGTGCACCTCCCCTCTACCTGGGCCGTCGGCCTAGCTCGCCCGCTCGCGCGCCCGCGCTCGCCGCGAAGTCCGTTGCCGCCTCCCTCCTCCCTCGCGCCACTGACAAGTGGGGCCCACATGTCAGTGACTGCGCCCGCGCCGCGCCGCGTCGGCGGAATCCGAGCCCGCGTCGCAACCGCCGCCGCCACAACGGCCGCCGCCGAGTCCTCGCCGCGCCCGACTCGGTCTCCCCCGGCCATCTCGCCCTAGCCGGCGCCGCCACCCTATAAAGCCCCCACCTCTCCGCCCCACCGCCACTTTTTGCCTCACCCGTGCACCGCTGCTTCCTCGTCGCCGTCGACCGATCTCGCCGTCGACCGTCGGACGTCGCCGCCTACCCGCGTCACCACCTCCGCCTCGGCTTCGCCGAGCTTCCGCCGGCCTTCGTCGCCACCGGTGGTCGCCGAGCTTCCTCGCCGCCTCCTCGCCCTTTTCGCTGTCGTGCTGACTTCGTCGTCCGCGCGTCGCCATCCACGCTCACGACGTCGCCGCCCCGCTCCGTTCGCCATCGCCCGTTCCTCCTCACCGACGTGCTGCCGCCTTCCATCGCCGCTGGTGAGCTCTCCTCTCCTCTCTCCCTCTTTCTTTCCACTTCGCCGACGCTGCCGACCTCCCCGTGCCGTCGGCAAGCGCCAGGAGCCACGCACCGCCGCCGCCGGGTCGCCGCCCGACATCGTCACCGTCACGCCGTCGTTTTGCCGCCCCCGCTTTCCCGCACCGACGCCCCCGCTTTCCCGCACCGCCGCCGCGCTGCATCCCCCTCCTCTTCCTCCGTGCGCGCGCCGCCCGGCCGTCGCCGCTGTCGCCGCGATGCGCCGTCGCCGCCTCCCCGCCCTACGCGCGGTAGCCGCCACCTATAAATCCCCCTCTCCCTCGCGCCGCCGACGCCGCTTCGCCGCCCCGCCACGCCACCGTCGCCCGGCGCCGATCGATCTCGTCGCATCGGCCGTCGTCGCCGCGCCACCCCGGTGAGCCCGCTCTCCTCCCTTCCTCCGTTTCTTCGTGCCACCGCGAGTGCGCCCCGCTGCTCGCCGTCGGCCGACGTCCTCCGCCGCCACCCGATTCCGCTGCTCGTCGCCGCTCCGAGCCGCGCAACCCGTCGCCGTCTCCGCCTCCTCCACGCCGACTCGTCGTCGCCGTTCTCGTCGCCGTCCCTTCGCCCGTCACCACCGTCCCCGCCACCGTCGCTGGTTGCCGACCGCCGCCGCTCAGCCGCCCTCTCCCTCCAGCCAAAGCCGAGTGCATCGTCCCCTTTCCCTCTCTATTTTCTCTCTCTGCCAGCCAGGGCCCACCCGTCAGCCGGCCGATCCCCTCTCTCCTCTCTCTCCCCCTCTCGGGCCCACCTGTCAGCCCCTCATCCACCCCTTTCTCCAACCGACAGGTGGCCCCCACCTGTCAGCTGTCAGCCCCTCTCTCCTCCGCTGACGTCAGCAGCTCCATTAATTGCGCAATAAATCAATAAGGTTTTCTGTTTAGTTTAAAAACACAGATAATCTTCTAAAATTCATAAGTAATTCATCTAGTTTCCGTTTAGGTCCATTCAAGTTTCATTAAATCCAGAAAAATACCAAGAATCCATTAAAAATAGTTTCTTTCTCTGTTTCAGTAGTTTTATAGTCTGTTTTTGCTTGTTTTGCCTTGTTGGTTGTAGGTTTTGACCCCGTCGCAGCGCCGTTCGTTCTCGAAGTCATCGCCGAAGTTTCTCGTGGGTCTAAGCAAGGCAAGTGGCACCCTTCTTTGATCATATTGAACTTTTGATTATAAAATCCCCGCTTTTACATTCAAACATACATTGTTTTATGCAAATCTATTTATTGTATTTATCTATTGGGCATTTACCTTTATACCCGTTGATCCCCATTTATTATTATTGTTATCCCAGGGTTAATTTGACTAGAAATAGGGTTAGGAAATGCTTAGCCATGCTTAGTTCAACTAGCTCACCATTTATTATTTGATTATTGTTACACTTTGATACACCTTTAATGGTTGTTATCATTATTCATTTCTCGATGTGGATTAATACAACTAAAATATTGCTTATGGTGGGCTGTGGGTGCAAGGTTTTGAGAGTCGTGCCCATGGCAATTAAGGACCGGTTCTCAGCAAATCCTAAAAGTCTTACACGTACTAACCACAAGCCAGAATGGGCAACGGTGAGACTCGTAATCTAGCTTGTCCCTATTCGACGTACCAAGGCAAGGGTGAGCGTGATGGAGTATGGACGGGCAATTGTGGTGTAACGAAAGCCTCTGCTGCTTCCGGATTCACCAAGGCACAAGAGGGGACTGCCCGACTTGGTGTAAAGGAGGGGGTGAAACCTGAAGTACGGTGCGATTGTCTAGGGAGGGTTAGGTGAAAGGTCTTATCATGGTTTCCGTACTGAGGTATCATGGTGATACGTTGGGACATGGTAACATGCTTGGGAGCCATGTCTTGTGGGTAAAGTTGTACACCTCTGCAGAGTAAAACTATTCGAATAGCCGTGCCCGCGGTTATTGGGCGAACCGACAGATTCACTGGGATTAGTTGAACCATTAATAACCTGATTAATCTTGGAACTGGTTTGACCCTGCGCAACGTGGTGTAACGTTGGCAGTGGTTTGGGTCTGTCGCAACGTGGTTTAACGTTGGACAGAGGGTTGACCCTGTCGCTACGTGGTGTAACGTTCGACAGCGGTCTGGGCCTGTTGCAACGTGGTGTAACGTTCGACAGTGGATGATTATTTTAAATGTTACTTTACTTTTATTTCAGTCTGTTTTATCTACTGTTTTGCTAAATTACTGCAGCTTTGTGCAATTTAACCTTAGCCTATCCTTGATACCCTATTGCATTCATTATTCTTCCTCTCTTGGGTGTTACTTGTTGAGTACGGTGGTTTGTACTCAGCCTTGCTTAATTTTTCCCCCACCAAAGCAAGTGCCAGAGCCTGTGTCAGAAGAAGGTTGTTCCAAAGGTTGAAGTGAGGTTCAGTCCGCCGTCAAGAATGCCTGTGGTGTGGAGCCGTCATCGCCAGCTGAAGCTAAAGATTACATGGTCTAGTCTTGTTTTCCTTTTCAGTTGCATTTCGATAGATAATTATTTTTATTTGTTTTTAAGTCGTGGAACTGTGTATTGATTTGTCATAGTGTGTACTCGGGCTGATGCCTGGACCGAGATTAAATGCATCCTATTGTTCAGAAATTTGGTGTAAATTTCTGGGCGTGACAATTAGATGGTCTAGTCTTGTTTTTCTTTTCCACTGCATTTGTTTTCATGTCGTGGAACTGTGTATTAATTTGTCATAGTGTATACTCGGGCTGATTCCTGGACCGAGATTTAATACATGCTATTGTTCAGAAATTTGGTGTAAATTTCTGGGCGTGACATACAAGCCCAGATATTTCTTGAGGGTTGCCATCGCTCGCAGGCGAACACCATCGGCGTCATGAATAATTTTCAAGTCATCTGTGTCGTTGCCAGGGACTGCCTTCAGAGACCGACGACTGTGGATGGCGGTTTGGACGGCGGTCTTCAAAATGCATTCTTGAGCGGTCACGGCCGATGGAAGATCTGCTAGCTTTCGTTCCTCAGCCAACAGGCTCTCCATGACCCTAGACAGCCGTGCCTCTAGCTTGACTTTTTCCATCTTTAGTTCTTCAATATGAGCTGATATCCCTAGCACAGCTGATTGGAGTTCGTCCATCTTAGTCTTTTCGGCCATGGCCTGTTCTCGATCGACTTGAACCCTAGCTTGAGCCAGGGCCTAGGAAGCACGGTCTGCTATCCTTTGACAAGCCCGGAGCACAGGAATCCTATAAGACTCGATAAAGCCTGCAGGGGCTATCGCATCCATCAGGTCGTCAGGCAGTCGGTCCTGGATTTCTTCAATTCTAAATCTGATCGACCCGACGTCATTGATGAGAGTATCAATGGGGTAATCCAATCTCGCCAGGATGTCCGTAAGCCGTTCTAGGATATCACTGGATAAGGGGATGGGAGCGTCAGGATCGGCTTCAGAACAATCCAGGTATTGGCCAATCCTGGGATAAGAGCAACAAATGAGTTAAGTACGGCAAAGGAATGCAGCGGTGTGTGGCGGTAGAACTTACCTGCACCGCGAGGATGGCATCAGCTGGTTGGGCAGGAGGGGGTGTTGATGTGATCATCTCCTCAGCAGTAGCCGTCGTCCTTGGGTCGGTATCAACTGGGAGTGCCGATGGGCCAGTGGATGCCAATGCTATGGAGGGATGCCACAAATAGAAACTGGTGTCAGAAGATGGATAGAACGGTAAAGCGGCGTGGAAGCCTACCTTAGACCTTGGGAAGAATGACCGATGGGTCATCACCTTGTACTTGATGCCTGTCGGAATGCCGGCGGGAGGATGTTGAGGATCAACTGTTTGATCGGTTTTGTCATCGGATTGTTCCTCGGCAGCGGCATCAACGGCCGCGTCCATATCAGCAAATGAAGATTCTAGGGGTTCGGCTTCCGTGGTTATCTTTGTAGTAGGCTTGCTGGTGCGCTTCTTTCTCTTCAATTTCCTAGGGTGACTCGGTGGTTCGGTGAAATTCTTGATGTATTCTGAGGGGGAGGGAGCACCATGACCAAGAGCCGGGATGGCCGAAATGGAGTACTCGATCGGCTTGCCGCTCCGACTGGTAGTAGGGGCAGCTAGGGAAGCCTGTGGATACAAGTGTTAGCTAAGTAAAAGGGAGGCAATGAGATGCAGGTGTGTAAACGGTTGGATGAGTACCTCGGAGTCAGAAAAAGCATAATCAGAATCAAACCTATTGCAGTAGAAACCGCCGGGTATGGCAAACAGATGATGAGAGATCTCGCTCCACCAATCATCAAACTCCTGGAGGGTGCATACGCCGTATCGGAACTGAGATGCCGATCCAAACGGAATGGTATCGGCCAGCTTGTTGATTCTGTCATACTCCAGGGCAGAGCTAGTTGATCCCCCCATTTCTATTTTCGTGGCAAAGAATAAATCAGCTACTCCTTGCCCACATCCAAATTGCCGTGCAGTTATTGCCGGGTGATAGAATTCGTATGACGGCTTTGCTGATCGGCCCATGTGAAAACTCACTAGGAGTAAACAGGGTGTGGCGGCAGTCATGAAAGTCTCCTAGGAGCACTTGTCTGAAAAAACTTCTCCAAGGACCAGGTTACTCGGTACTTCAAATTCACTAGAGCCATTGTAGGCAAACCATGTGCAGGCGTTCCGGTCCGGGCCTGAGTAGTAGATACCAAAAATATTTGCCAGTCGGACAACAGACATTCAGTGGCCTGGGAAAGAGGAGAGTGCCTCTCCGAATGACATGCATCTTCTGGTGATGGGCAAGTCTGACTCTTGCTAGTCCGATGGGAAGCTGCAATTGGTAAGGGCCGATAGTTCTAGAACCTTGGAAAAGTATAATCTCAACCAAAGCTGCAAGAACCACCAGGGACCGGCTACATGTCCAACAGGTTGACCAGCTGATAGATTCGATGCTACTTGATGTAGCATCTGATATACTACACCCAACAAGAATCGGCCTAAGGGGAGGACGTTGCCATCGGCTAGACTCTGCTAGGCACTCCATATTGGTTGTGGGCCCAAGGGTCTGCCCACAGAACACAAATCTTTCGAGCCACAGGTTGAGGAAGGCGATGTGCTCTCGAAGATCGACTGAGCCGGTTGGTTTCTGGTGGCTGTCTTTGTATTTTCCCCATCCTCCGGCTCCCTTTGTCTGCAGCCAATGCTGAAAGTTGGGGTCATCGGCCCATGACCGAAAAGGAACGCATTTAGTGCATCGAACCAGAAGTAGCAGGCACCGGCGAGTAGAGCTTTATCTTTATCCATTCCTGATAATGAAAGGCCAATGCAGTGCCTTATGTCTAGTTCTTCCCATTGAGTTCCGTTGGCCTTATAGACTCTATTATGCCAGTCTCTCCAGCGAGGCAGAGAAGTTGGAAATGATCTAAAGGAATGGGTCCAGTCTGAAGTGTTGAGATGGGCGTTCTTAAAGGTAAAAAGGAGCGTTGGGGCAGGGGATGAGGATCTGCGATTTATGGTTCTGAAATAATAAAAAGGGAATGGAGGGGTTTCTGTGAGTGCATTGCAAAGTGAAAGGAGCCGATTTTGGTACTAGTAGGGTCGGCTGGTGAGTTGAAATATAATGAGGGCAAGAGCTAAACAGTGAACCCTAGGCAGATGAAACAGAGTACCCGGTAGTGGGAAGCAGAAACGGGGCCAGAGTGGAACTTACCACGAGGATCTCGTATGGGGTATCCGGAGAAGAGCTCACTGAAGCCATTGCTGCTGACGAAGGCTCGATGACGCGGGAAGGGCTGTACCTTGAAGTAGAAGGGTTGCCCAGAGCGCGGAACGTGGTGGTGATGGACTTGGTGATTTCGTGCGGGAAGTGCGAGCTTGAGAGAAGGGCGAGCGTGCTGAATGAGGGAGTAAAGATCGCCGGAGCTCGGGGAAAAAGGAGACAATGGTGAGAAATGGTTAAGTTTGGAAAGGGCAGAGGCTTATAATGCAAGCAAGCAAAAAGTAGCCGTTAGCACGGTGCGCCAAAACAGGGGAACCGTTGGACTGTACCGTTACAATAGAGTGAGCCCATGGCGGAAATTGGTTACAAGAGAGGGAATTTCGGAACAATGAATTATTCCGAAATTAGGGGCCATGTGTTAACGCCAGATTTGGCAAATAGTCGTTATAGATTGAAACACAGTTGAGGACTGAATTGGATAAGAAGGCTCGAATCGGCTGGAGGCAGGAAACTGGATGCGGTGTGATTGCAGCCGATAGAGTCTGAATTGGACAGGGATGAGAGTCCGAGTGGGCCCAAAGGTTGGGGATATATTCGGTATTTAACCGTGAGTCCGTGTAGTTTAATTAGGTTTTATCTCGAAGTTTGTTTAGGATTCTAGTATTTAATTAGAATCCAGGCAATATAAAGTTAGTTAGTAGCGGATTCTTATCCGGTTAGGTTAGTTATTTCCCGGGGCTACAAATATAAGTGCCCGGGGTCCTTGTAAATCATTAGCAGATCAATTCAATTTGGTGCATCGCCTCAACCCCTTCGACTTGCTTGAGCTTTCAGTGTGGGGTTTGTCAGCTTCGCAATGTAAGTTCTGGTTCGTCAAAACCTGTCGATCAACTAAGATAGAACTGTCTCGGTTAAGTCCGATCTTCTGCTTGGTTGATCGGCGGGCTGAGTTCTATTACTGCTTTGATCTAGTTTAGCTTGAAGTAGTATTAGTGCTCATTCAAGTCTCTATGAACTCTCCATTTCAATCTGTTAACATTGTTCTAGTTGGCCTGGTCCTGTCTCGGTTTGGTTCGATCAATCTGGATTACTAGATTCGTGTGTCAGATTGGATCGGGGGCTCATAGAGGCTTTATCGCTGGAGTTTTAGCCAGCATTATCTTGAGTAACCCATTGATTGATTTGTTAATCTCATTGATCTTCATGTTTCTATGGTTAATCATGCTAGATTGCATACTGTCTCGGTTAGGTCTGATCTATGTATGTTTGGTATGATCTGTCCATAGAAGCCTGTCCGATTGGCCGAGCCTAATGAGTCGGTCGGTGGATTATGCTGGTTTGCCATCTGGTTATTTGCATATTATAATGTTTAGCTGATATCGTGTATGATTATGCTTAGATCTGTAATGTCTCGATTAGGTTCGATCTTCTAGGTCTGGCATGAGTATTCACATAGTTGGGTATTATTGTTTTATGTCAAATAATTAGCATAGCATCCTGGTTTATACTTAATTCCATGTTAATCTCTTATCGACTGATTGCTTTATGTGCGATAAGTGCTGAAGGGGTCCTATCGGCTGATTAATCTCAAGACTGTCTCGGTTAGGTCCGATCTTTTGAGATTAATTGGTTGGATTGTCTGTTTAGTGTTTATCCTACTTCTAATTCAGCCGATTGGGCACGTTTATAGCTTTTACCATAAAATTCCTGTAAAGCCGATCGTCTAGTCTATCGGCTAGGGTCTTGGGACGGTATCAGCTACTTGGCCGATATCGATTTCAGGGTTAACTGTTTTGCATGTTATATCTTGTCAGTTGCAAGATCAAACTAACTGGCATGCCCAGTATTTCTAAGAATTAGGTCTTGCACTGGAATGGTCTAAGATTGATTCCCAGGCCTATGTGTGTGACCGTTGATTATTATTTTCAGCGTCAATAGTACCACATATGCCATCGTGCACCTCGCACATCACCACTTTAGCTTCTTCTTTGTCCAGGCATCTCAGCAGCACACCATCAATCATCCTGTAGTACAGCAGGTCTTCGAGTAGCACATATTTAAGCGCTTTATACTTAACTTTTCTGTTGGCCGATGACGACGGATCCTTCAGATAATCAATGATCTCCTGTCACCAATCATCGGCTCCTGCACAAGCTGTGCTTGCTTCTTCCATCTGCTCTAGTTGCGTTATCTCCATCTCGATTTCTGAGTTCATCAGCCGATAACCGGATGCTCCTTGGGCGAGAAAGTTCGCCTCGATGTTTTTTTCTCTAGGGATGTGGGTCAGCGTAATCTGCTTTAAGTCCTTCAGCAACTCCTTGGCCACTTTGTGGTAGGTGCATTCATACTCCCCGAACAGTTGTTTGATCACCAACTGGGAATCTCCCATGACTACAATTGCTTCGGCACCTATTTCCTTCAGCAGTTCTAACCCTTTGATCAGTGCTTTGTATTCGGCTTGGTTGTTAGTTCGATATGGCTTGATTGTATATGCAAACTTGAAGCATGACCCCCGAGGCGAGATTATCATCAGGCCGATGTCGTAGCCATGCCTACATACAGACCCGTCAAAGAAAATAGTCCATGGCACGACTTCGACGTAATCGGCTTCCTTGTGGTGTTCAACTATGAAGTCGGCCATTACTTGTCCTTTTACTGCTTTGGCCGACTCATATTTCAAGTCATACTCTGTTAGTGCCAGAATCCACTTACCCATTCTTCCCTTTAAGACAGGGGCCGATAGCATGTACTTGATCACGTCGGCTTCACATACCACCGTACACTCGGCCGCCAGCAGGTAATGCCTCAATTTGGTGCATGAGAAATATAGGCACAGGCATAACCTTTCGACTTCTGGGTATCTGGTTTCAGCATCCAATAGCTTTCTGCTTAAATAGTACACCACCCTTTCCTTGCCTTCTACTTCTTTTATCAGTACCGAGCCGATTGTCCTCTCATCGGCTGATAAATAAAGTTTGAAGGGTACCCCTTTGGGTGGCATAATGACTAGGGGTTTCTTTAGGCACTCCTTGATCCTGTCGAAAGCTCTCTGGTGACTTTGCCCCCACAAGAATTCTTGATCAGCTTTTAATTTCAGCAGGGCAGAAAAAGGTTCAATCCTCCCGGATAGATTTGATATGAATCTCTGAATGAAATTAATCTTGCCGATCAAGGATTGTAAATTTGTCTTGACCTCCAACGGTTTTGTGTCATTTATTCCTTGAAGACACCCTTGGGTTATTTCAATTCCCTTTACGTGCACCATGAACCCCCAAGAACTCTCCGGCTGATACGGCAACTTAGTTGGGTTCATCTTCAATCCGTATTGCCTCGTTCTTTCCAACACAAGCCGAAGGTTGCCTAGGTGTTCCTCGACTGTACCAGATTTAACCACCACGTTGTCTATGTAGATTTCCACCAGAGAGCCGATCAGGTCATGAAAGATGTAATTCATGGCTCTCTGATAAGTGGCTCCGGCACTTTTGAGTCCGAATGTCATTACAACCCATTCTAACAAGCCGATTGCCCCCGGGCATCTGAAAGCTATTTTGTGGATGTCTTCTTCTGCCATGAATATCTAGTTGTAGCCAGCGTCCATGAAGCTTATCATCTTGTGTCCAGAGGCTGCATCCACCAACTGATCGGCTACTGGCATTGGGTATTCGTCTTTCGGGGTTGCCTTGTTCAGATCTCTGAAATCCACGCATACCCGAAGCTTGCCGTTTTTCTTGAGCATCGAGACAATCTTGGAGACCCACTCCGCGTACCGACAAGGCCGGATGAACTTGGCGTCGTATAGCCTAGTGATTTCTGCCTTGATCGGTTCGTACATGTCAGGTTTAAATCTTTGTGGTGGTTGCTTGAAGGATCGATAGCCTGGTTTAATCAGCAGCCGATGTTCAACAATCGATCGGTTTAGTCCTAGCATCTCATGGTATAACCATGCAAAGCAGTCGACGTACTCTTTTAACAACTTTATTAATACCTCCCGAAATTCCGGGGGTAGATTTGCACTGATGTATGTCAGCCTTGGCCTATCTCTAGGTCCTGTCTATTTCTTATAATTTATCAGCCGACGTAAACCCTTGACCTAGTTTTCCATCTAAGTCGTCAACTGCTCGGTCAAAGTGTTTACTGGGACTCCTGATCTTGCATCAGCTGAATCCCAGTGTCCGATATGCTCAGGAATTCCCCGACCAGGGTTTTTCGGAGATGCGCTCGTAGCCCTCTGATTCCCAGGTGGGGAGGTCTGTCGTGCCTACCTTGACTAACCTATCAGCTACGACCACCTCCACCTGGTCTCCATGCCACTATATTAGACTTTGATGCATGGTGGATGAGATGCAGTAGTTGGCATGAATCCAATCTCGTCCGAGGAGCAGGCTGTAAGACCCCTTGCCGTCAATGACGAAGAAGGTGGTCGGCAACGTCTTACTTCCGACTATGAGCTCGACGTTGAGGCACCCCTTGGCTTCCGATGAGTTGCCCCCGAAGTCTTTCAACATCATGTTGGTCTTGACGAGATCTTCGGAGGTTTTGCCCAGCTTTCTGTAGGTGGAGTATGGCATCAGATTGACCATCGCACCACCATCGACCAGCATCTTGGCCATCAGCTTCCCATTGACATGTCCTTGAATGTATAAGGGCCGAAGGTGCTGATGGTCTTTTTCTGATGGCTTCTCAAAGATAGCTGGTTGTGGCGGTAGAACTAGCTGGGCAGTCGCCTCTTGTGTTTCATCATTGGACCAACCGGCCCTGTACTTCGCTGGGAGTATAACAACCATGTTCACATCAGCCGATGGCTTGCAAACTTCTAACTTGATGCGCCATTCTTTACACGTACTCTTGGATGTCGACGGTTGTTCTTCGGTCAGTTGTTGTTGTAACTCTCGGTGGCGGAGCCGTTGCAGCCGTCTCTTCTGGTTTTTGGTGAACAGACCACTGGGACACCACTAGTTAGGCTTCATCGACCGCTGCTGCTCTTGGTCCATACAGAACTACCCGATTTCTTCTTCGTCGTAGGCTTGCTCCCAAGTGCCCAACCAGTCATGTACCGGCACGTGGTGCATTGTCCCTCCTTGTGGCGTCCTTGACCTCCTAGGGCATGGGCGACGGCTGGTGTAGTCCCGCTCCTCGGGGTTGCACACTCAAGGCAGTACTCCCTGGACGACAGTAATATTCTCTCTTCCCAGCAGTATTGGAAGAAAGGACAATCCCAATGATCATCATACTTGGCCCGTTCATCATTCCTTTGATCCCTCTCGTAGCGCCGGTGGTACCTATTCATCATGGAAGTAGACATGATATCGGTTGTACCTTGGCACTTCCTTGAGTGTCTGCTTGGCCTGTGGCCGATGTTGGCGTGCACCATGTTGACGGGAAACGGATGCCCATCTATTTTCATCGGCTTCTTAGGCTCTTCAAACTTGATGCAACCTTGCTCCACAGCCGCTTTGATTTGACACCGAAAAATCTGGCAGTCATTAGTGTGATGGCAGACAGAGTTATGTCATTTGTAGTACTTCTTCATTTTCAATTCCTCAGCAGATGGTATGACATGTCCTGTAGGTAGTTGTATATGTTTTTCTTACAGCGGGAGGTCAAAGATCTTATCGGCTTTGTTGACATGGAAGTCAAACTATTCTGTCTCCTTCACTCCTTTGACCCAGGGACAGTTAGCTGGTTTTTTGTTCCTGGTCCACTATGCCAGACCTACGTCAAACTCGTTGAGTTTAGAGTCCGACGATTCTTTAGCCAGGTATGCGACTCCGCGATGGAACTTATCTTTCCTGGCTTCTTGGTATCGAACTTCATGGGCCGATACCTTTTGTACGAGATGAGCCAGGCTCTCAAACTCTTGGGCCGAGAACCTCTCTCTGATCTGGCCGAGTAAGCCTTGGAATGCCAACTCGGTCAACTACTGATCGCTCAAATTCAGCTGATAGGAGCGGCTCCTTACATTCCGGAATCTTTGCACATAGTCAGGCATGGACCGACTCATCTGTTTTTTGTCTCACCATGGTGAGGTCGGTCAGAGTCATCTCTTGTACTCCCGTGAAGAAGTACTTATGGAGCTGCTTCTCGAGGCCAGCCCAATTTCTCACCGAATTGGTAGGCAGCGATGAAAACCATGTGAAGGCCAACCTGGACAGTGATAGCGGGAAGAAGCACACTTTGAGCATGTCTTTAGTCGATGCTTTGCCACACTAGGCTCGATGGTTGATGTACCATCTTGTCCGGAGAATTTAGAGAAATCCGGTACCCTATACCGGTGTGGTAACGACACCCTTTCAAACCAATCTAAATACGGGTGTTGATACATTGTAGTTTGTTCCCTCGGCCTTAGGCCGAAGCGTTCCTGCATAACTTCCACTATGCGATCCGTCCAGTCCTCGTCCATGAACTACCCCCCGGTGCTGAGTCAGGCTGACGGAAGCTGTTGTCGTACATCGCCTCCGGCCGATGTGGCTACACCGCAGGCGGCTAGTTCTGCGGGTCCTCCCTGTGGTATTGCTCGGCAAACCAGGCATACCTGGGTGGTGTCCTCTCCTGGTAAGGGTGCCTGGGCCTTTCTGGAAGCTCCTCCAGCTGCACGCGGGGGTGTTGTGTTATCGGCTCTTCATCTCTTGGATCTTTTTCATCCCTATACATCCAATACCTGGGCCCTTCCCCATCTAGGAAATACCTTGGCCCTTTTTGATGCGATCCCCCATCAGGAGCACCATTGGCTACCTGCCGAATTAGTCCTGACAGGGTGTTTACCAGCACCCCTGACTGGTTGATGAGTGCATGGTGGACTGCCGAATCTACCATGTCCTGTAGATTCGGCTGGTTTTTCGGAGGAGGATCACTGCCTTTTCCCGGCTCTGAGTTGGGCGTGGGGAGCGGAGACTTTTGCACCGGACCACCCTGAGTCATGCTGAAAGACTCAAGGCACAGCTTCTAGAACTTGTCCATATGTCGCTGCACCAGGGCCCGCTGCTCTGCGGTAAGGTTCTCCCAAGTGACGGGGAGGATGTTGTCCGTGCTAACTTCCTTCACTACCATCGTTCGTGGTTGAATTGGGTTCTTCTTGACACGGTCCCACTAGGCGTGCCAAAAATGTGTTGACGCTGAAAATGACAATCAACAGTCACATAAGTAGGCCTGAGAATCAATCTTAGACCATTCCAGTGTAGGACCTAATTCTTAGAAATATTAGGCGTGCCAGTCAGTTTGATCTTGTAACTAACAAGATATAACATGAAAAAACAGTTAAGCCCAAAACCGCTATCGGTCGGGCAGCCGATATCGTCCCAGGAACCTAGCCGATGAACTAGACGATCAGCTTTACAGGAATTTCATGATAGTGAGGATAAACATGCTAAATCGACTGAGTCAAAAGTAGGATAAATGCTAAACAGACCAATCAACCAATTAATCTTAAAAAATTGGACCCAACCGAGACAGTCTTAAGATTAACCAGCCGATCGGACCGATTCAGTGCTTATCTTTCATAAAATCGATAGCCGATAGGAGACTAAATGTGGAATTTTAATATGAACCGGCATGCTATACTAATTACTAGCATAAAACAATAATAATCAACGGCATACATGCTCAAATCAGACCTAAAAGATCAAACCTAATCGAGAGAGTACAAATCTAAACATAACCATGCATGAGATCAGTTAATCATTGTGGCATGTGAATAATCAGATAGCAAACCAGCGTAATCTATCAGCTAACCCATTAAATCTAACCGATCGGACAAACCTCTATAAACGGATCGCACCAAATAACATAGATCAGATTTAACCGAACGATGGACTTAACGAACCAACCAACGGACTACTCAAGATAATGTTGTCTAGAACTCCAGTGATAAGCCATCGCGAGCCCCAGATCCAATCTGATAACACAAACCCGACAAACTAGATTGATCGGACTGAACCAAGACAGAATCAGGTCGACTAGAGTCATGCTATCAGATCGAATAGAGAAACCCACGAGGACTTGATCGGGAACGAATACTACTTCAAGCTAAAACAAATTAAAGCAATAGTAAAACTTAGCCCGCCGATCAACTAGGCAAGAGATCGGACTTAACCAAGACAGTCTTGTTCTAATTGATCGAGGGGTTTTGAAAAACATGAACTTACATTGTGACGCTGACAAACCCCGCGCCAAAATCTCAAGCAAGTAGAAGATTTGAGGCGATGCACCAAATTAGATTGATCTGGAGATAATTTACAAGGACCCCGGGCACACATATTTATAGCCCCGGACATTAACTAACCTAACCGGATAATAATCCATTACTAACTAACTTGTAGTGTTTGAACTTTAATTAAATATAAAAATCCTAACCAAACTCAAAGATAAAGCCTAGTTAATCTACACGGACTCACAACTAACACCGAATCTATCTCTAAGCTTTGGGCCCAATCGGACTCCAATTCATGTCCGATTTGGACTCTATCAGCTGCAGCCACACCGCATCCAGTCTCCTACCTCCAGCCGATTCCCTCTTTCTTGTCTGATTCAGTCTTTAGCTGTGTTTCAATCCATAACGTCGATTTGCCAAAATCTGGCGTTAACAACAGACTACCCCTTGTGGTATGGTAGATCTGACGGCCGGTTAATCCATTCCCGAACCAACCCAACCCCTTCACTTCCACCCTTGCTTGGGTTGTCCGGTGTGGCTGATTGAGTACGATGATTATACTCACCATGTTACAATGACCAGTTACACATCCTCATGTCTATCAACATAATTATCAGGCAATGTTCGTGGGTTTGCATAAGCATGATTTACTTAATGGATTGCTATTAGTTCTTGTGGTGATGTTATTGTGCATAGAATTAAGGAAGAATGTTTTTGGCTACACAGCATTGAATTCAAATGAGCATAGTCGTCTGTTTGGGGCGTATGAGTACTTGATGGAAATGTTTTAGAGTTTGCTTTGAAATGAATGTGGCATCATCTCTAGATTCCACACCAATTGGATGCAATTGCTTTCAAATAACCAACCAATGCTGCTCCACTAGTTTTGGGCCATAGGCTCATGTATCTAGTTGAGTAAATTAGGGATGTATCTTCGAGCTAGAGGATGACCCCGACTCATCCTCTCGCCTATATATTTCACTTGGCCACCATAGATCAACTTGGGTTTGTTTTAGACCAAAGTTTAGCTTTGACTTTGCCGTGTAAACCCAAGATCAGTTGGATCACCGGTTTGCTCATTTCAAAACCCCACATTTGATATTCTTACTAATTTAATCATACATCTTTATTCCACAATTTAAGTTACTTGTTCATCTTGTTCTTGGTAGTTATCAATTCTTGCAAGAACAAATACCCTTGTGGTTGAGCTGACCATGCATCCGTCAAAATCACGACTTTCTCTATAGTTGGTGTAACAATTTCTAAGACACAACTTCCTTGGACAGTTTTAGTTAGATCGCCAATGTTGCTCCACTCAATCGTCTTATCCCATCATACAAATATCCGGACACACTTTCCTATATGAGCTCGTCCCATAGTGCAGCTGTGGTTACTATAGCCACTACCACTGCTACAGGGTTTCGCTTACCCCTCTCAGCGTTGCTACGGGGATGCCTCCTACTGCCGCTGCTCTAGGGATGCCTCCTGTTGCCGCCACTGGTACTGGTTGGTGCCGGTGATACTCCCTTGAGGTATGCTCCTATGCAATATCTCCTTCTCCTCCTCTTCCTTGAGCTCAAATGGAGAAAGTCTATGCTACTCTTTCTAGCTTCTAGCTCTACTTATAGTGGCTATGAAGAGATGGATAGTTGGGTTGAGCAGGGATTTCCCTCTATTTATTGGCAAATTTTGATGAGGTTGAGGAGTTGACACAATCATCCTTTGCTTGAATGTATGGTTGCTCATTGTTTTTGCTCCAAGTTTGCCACAACTCCTTGATGGAATCATGATTCAGAACCTTCTCTATTCTTCCCCTCCATTCTAGACTCTTCTTTGATACAGTGGCATAGCTTCATGAATCCAATGGATACTAATGGCTTCGGGAAACTAAAACTATGGAACCTAAGGTTTTGGAAACTTATGGGAAGTTCTAGAAAATTCTAGAATTAGGTTAAGAAATCAGCTTTGGTGGGTTCTAGAAGGTTCCAGAATACTCTAAAAACATTGATGAGGGGTTTTGGGTGAAAATTACCAAAATTTAATGGTTTTTTTTGCAAAAAGAGAAAGTTTGAATGAATTGTCGGTTTTACAAAAAAAATGCAATTAAATTAGGGATTTGTGGGCTATGATTGGTTTTGTGCAAAAAAATCTATTATCCTCAGTTTGTGCAAAAAATTCCTCGAAAAATGTTGCATGATGGCACCTGAAATTTTGAGAGGGTATAAACACCCTAATCAATCAATTTGGCTCTAACGGGTCTGAAGGCAGTTAAATTTTGATAACTCTAATTATCATGTTAAACAATCAATTCTATTTTAGTAATTAGAAATTAGAGTTTTGATATGTTAGGGTTAGTCACACACTTTTCAAGCATAGATGGCTAGCTTTGAGGGTGACTTTGGCAATGTGCTGGGCTTTTAGGGATCTAAGACATCGTAGTGCAAATATAGTTGTCAATGATAGCACTCATGCACAGTGGTGAATCGAGCAATTGATACTAGAGGTCTGAGCAAACTAAATAGAGCTTCATCACCCTTCGCATTAATCTTTGAGATAAAATTTTAGAGTAGATTTAGTAGGGACTTGTATAGGCGGAGATAGCAGCGACTCAAGCCCCTACAGCATAGATACGCCAGTCATGTTCAAAAAGCATGCAAGTTAATTAGACGGCAGCATTGGCGTGGTGTGGAGCCGCACAAGTACGGGCGTGGAAAATTCGGTATTTTTTTTTCTCCGGACGAAACTATATTCATGATTTTGCACATTAATTTGATGGGATCCGATAGCTAAGAAATATTATGTGCAACTTATAGATACTCTCCTTTCATAAATATTTGGCGCTACAAGAGTATATTGAAAATCAGAAACTTACTCGATTTTTATGAATTCGTTCAAACAAAAAATAATGATTTACGGTTTGAAAAGTTCGACCAAGGGCTACTTTGGAACATAATTCTAAAACACAAGGTATTAAAAAAATGAAAGATTGAAATACTATGGCATGTTGAGAGTCCCATGGGAAATAAAACCACTTAATTTATTCAAACATCTTTTTTCGATGGCTCGTAGGAGATTTTTGAGATTATATTTTACTAAGTAGAGAGACAGATGCTTTGAGATTGTCAAAGGAAGCAAAAACAAGAGGTTAGCTCATATATAAAATTCCTTGGAAGTGAGAGGCATAGAAATCTATTCCAAAAGAATTTTGCATGTCAAATCTTACAAAACAAACAATTCAACAAGTAAAAATTCCTAAGGATTCAAATCATTTATTTTGCTTTGAAAATTCTCCAATCCAAAGCAACCCTTTAAATAGTGTGCAAACCATCAAATATTTACGATTGGAGTGTCCTTTCTCTAAGACCACCACAGTTATAGATATAAGAGGTGGCCATTCTGACGGAAGTTATTGCTGCAAAAGAAGTTCTGGAAGGTTTACAATCTTTTTCATGACAGAACAACGAGACATCAATAGATCATCACAGCTCATATTTTTATTGAGAAGATTTCCTTGGAAGATCAGAGACTCCAAACCAATCTCATGCTTAGTGCACAATTGCTGCTACAAAAGCTATCTCAAACAATCCAAATGCTAGATTCACAACAGTTGTTTAAAACATACAAAATTTGCCAGTTCAAAACTCTAGTTCAGAAGAGCTTCTTCAGGGTGTAGAATTAAAAGAAAAGGCATGATCTAATTGCATCTCCTTCATGCTGCCTTGTACGCAATCACTTGAGTGCACCTCCTTCATGCTACCTTCTACGCACTACGCAATCACTCGCGCAGCTTCACGCTTTGCTGCAAACTCCAGTTCTTCTGGTGTGAAGGGAAGTGGCTTTGTTGGGGCAGGTAGGCGGCCAATGCTGTCAACCTTGTCTCGTTGCTTGGGTGGTGGTCTAGCTGCTTTGGGTAAAAGTCGGCCTTTCTTTGCAAACCACTCAGGTTTGAGAAGTGCCCTGAAACCAAGCTTATTATAGTACACTAGCCTTACTGTTCCACCAGCTGCTTCAACTGCAGCTTTTGCCCTAGCAGTCGTCCTTGATACCTACCAAATGGCCAATCATATGATGTTTAAGGGATTTATAAATAAACGGACCTTAAATGTAAAATGCCCACTAGGGGAATAAAAGTATCAGATCTGCCCCAGCAATATTCATAACCAAATCAAATGAGTAACGTTACAACCTTCTAAGTTGTAACCTGGAAAACAGTAATAAACCCAACATACTGCCAAATTATCCTGTATCGTCTTAGAATCTACTCAGCCCACCTATAAAATTTCAACCACTAATATGACAAAGTGTCAAAGTATTTGCATTAGTCATGTAAAAAATACTAGGGCCGAGTTTGGCAAGAGGGGTGGTAAGTTAACTTCCCTGATACGGAAAACGTAGTAATAAATTAGTACATGATTAATTAATTATTAATTATTAAAAAAGTATTAAATAGATTAATATGATTCTTTAAAACAACTTTCCTATAGACAATTTTTGCAAAAAATACACAGTTTAGCATTTCGAGAAGCGTGCACGCAAAAAACAAGGGAGTTAAGTTAACTAATGGACAGGGGCGAACGCGGCCTAGCTATTATTTTTCCCCAAAAATATTCCCATTTTTTTAGAGCTTAAACATATTTTTTGTTAATTAAACAAGGACAACAAAAAATGTGTATGGTAAACCATGCTAATATCTAAAAGGGTAAAGAAGAAGAGAGAAAATAAAGTTGATTTCTTAGTCATCTATATCAAGCCATGTAAGGCTTACATGAACCACATTGTAAGTAAGGCTGAAGTCACATAATACCTATAAAAGAAAACGGATACTTTTAAGTCAAATTCTGTAATACTTGTAGCATGATGTAATCATCTATAGTTAGAATGATCATCAACCATGGGCTTGCTACATGAGATCTCAATTTAATAAAGTAACTAGGAGTAGATGTCAAATTTCAAGTTCAAATTTTGTGCCATCGCTCACCAAATCCATGTATCTTTACCGATTAACCAATTTCTTGACGCTGGGGTTGATCCTAAGGAGATACCACTTCCTCATGAATTTATCTTGAATCGCGACCTTTTGGCTCAACTTTATCCTAGTTTTGCCGAAGGAGCAACCCCCTTTTTCACCTTGAATTGGTCCAAATACGAAGAATAACACACAGAGAGGAACAGAATATTATATTTTAAGTGTACAGCCATTGATTATTTTCATCTTAGAGCATGAAGTTTCCATCATCAACAGGCTTGAACCAAAATATGAAATTATAAGGTTATGAATAGATGAAAACAGTTCAGTTAGCACAATCTTATGCTTGCCTCAAGGTGGATTGGCCATTTAATTTCCTCTGCTCCCCGGCCCATTAGCCGAATTCCATCCTTTATTTGTTTTCCAATTGCACCTGTATCCTGGCAAAGCAGGAATGGAAATTCAAAACAAAAAAATACAGAACATATCTATTTAATAAAAAATGATTGTCAGTACCTTCAGTGTCTTCATTGTGATCAGTTCAGAAGAATCAATGTTTCCAGAATTGATGAGCTTTGCAATTTTACCCAGTCCACATGGCTGATCATGGGGAAGATTAATATTATCAGATGTCGTTCTTAAATTACAATTTTTGTTTGAATCGCATATGCATCTCTTCTAAAATGAAGACCTAGTTGACTAAATAGAGCTAGGCTGAAATCAGGATATGCATGAATAAACAATATTACGAATTGCTGAATACAGTCACTTACAGTCTTAGACAATAATTTGAAAAGGGTATTGTATCACGCAGGAATATTTTCTAGGAATCTGGGAGATTGTAATAAAAAATGAGAAATTGGTTGTTTGATTACACTTTCACTTTGCACCGTCCTAATCACTTTGGTTGCTGAATGCTCTACTGGGGCTAGTGAGCCCATAATACTCCTGTCTTCAGGTATGCTGTGTTTGTTAGGAACTTAGGATGCAAACTGACTCGACCTTGTCCTCAAGTGCTTAGGCTCATGTGAAGTGCAACTTATTTTGCTCCATCTTGCTAACTGAAAGTGTTCGCTAACCCTGGTGCAAATTGTAATTTGCTCAAGAAATAATCCAGAATACTTTACCACAGAGGAGATACATTACAGAAGCATTCAATGCCACAAGATCGTGGTAAAGAAATCTATTCTTCTCCGCTCTAGTTGGTCTCCAATTCTCTATGAGCCTAACTACTCACTATATCTGAAAACTCCCTATAATCATTAACAGATGGACTTGGTCAGGACAGATTCAACCATATCAGCGGCCCATTTCATGTCAAAATGGTTTCTAAAGCACCTACATTCCCCATGTTTTAGTCATCTTTCACAACGCATGTTGAGGCACCCACAAATGCTGCCTTTACCAAAAGTTTCTTTGTTTAAAAGAGGAACGTAGCAAATGCTCAAGAAATAACAACGGAATCTTCATAATGGGATCAAAACGTAGAAAATTGGAAGTATATCAACGCCAACATAGATCAAGCATGTGCCAACCAAATTCAAGCGGTCTATTAGGTAAGTATAAGAAGCATTCAACCTAGCAATATTTCGAGGGGGCCAACTAAGCCTGAATCGTACAAGCGGAAGCGGGTACGTGATCGAACCCCGCGCACAGACAACCAGTCGAACACCTTCCGTGCACCATTCTAGATCATACAGCCTGCATTGATACAGATGGGGAAAGGCGAACCTGGAACGTCAGAGAGAAGCGGTTCTTGAAGCCCCGACGAGGAAGGCGGCGGCGGAGCGGGGTCTGGCCGCCCTCGAAGCCGAATCTGGCGGTCCCCCGCGCCTTCTGGCCCTTGTGGCCGCGGCCGGCCGTCTTGCCCTTCCCGGAGCCGATCCCGCGGCCCTTACGGGTCTTCTGCTTCCGCGCCCCCGGATTGTCCCGCAGGTCGTTGAGCCGCAGCAGGCTCCCCACCGTTGTCGGGGCCCTCGTCGCCTCTGCCGCTGCTTGCGTAGCATAGGATAAGGATGAGGCGAGCTTTGGGGCGGGCAGGAGCTTTGGGATTGCGGAGGCAGGACGTGGTTGCGGTACGCGGCTGGAGAGCGCGGTGGCGGTGGCGGTGGCGGTGGCGGTGTTGCGTAGGAGCTGGGAGGCGCGGCGCCACATTGCCGGAGCGGTGGGCTGCTTCCGCCTCGTACGCGGGTTTGGGTGGACTGTGGGGTTTTAGGGTTCGTTCCTCAGTGACCGGCTACACGCAGACGTTTTTCTACAGCAAAGGTGTTTTGGAAATCACATTCAGTGCCTGCCAATAGCAATATCTGTGCTACGGTACGGTTTCACAATTCATACATTATTTAATCTTATGTTAGTTAAATTACTTTTTCCTAAAATAGTTCTAATTGTACTTTAATTTGATTCAAATCATATATCAAACATACCCGTGCTAATTATGTTGATATTTGAAAATGAAATCAATTAAATTAATTGAAAGAAAGTTTATGTTTTGGATATCGCACAATTTATCTATCAACCAAAAGAATTTTATGTCCATATGTTTACCATCCACATGCTATCAAGGCATGTGTATATTCTAAGGCATACTAAATATATTTTTTTAAAGACGTGTGTATGACTTTTTGGTACAATGCTATTAGATATATCTTCTTCACGTAAAATAAAGTATTTAGATAAATTCGCATAATCCCATTGAACAACGCTCTTTTATCCCAATCTAAATCCACTGCAAATCACACGCAAGGTGATGTGACCATACGAGCTACAGATTTAACCATTGATCATATCATATACTCTTAAAATACACATGTTAGAAGGCACATATGTTTGTGGGCCACGCTGGTCGTGGTACATCAAAAGATGAAGATCAAGTTCAAAACGTTCTAGAATCCAACTCGGCCACCTAATGCAGCACTGACTTCAAACGATGGCCAAATCTTCATACAAGCTCCGTTTTTGGCATATTTCCAACTATCTGGTCTCATTGTCAAATTCCATCTGAGTCAACGAGAATCACGAAAATAAGGTGCTGCAACACTCGTAATGGACCTATGGGCTTGTAACTTCATCTAGAACCCCAACCCAAGAGGGACCCTAGGGGGCTATGCCCCAACCAAGGGGAGGATGTCCCTAAGACCTTCTCCACTCCTTTAAATAGCTAGCTACCCCTTTAAGGTTATTCAAGTTTTGATTAATTTGAAAGTTTAGCCATTGCTACTTTCATGTAATTACTCATTCGACTAGGATTCATGGTTACATATTCAGAACCCCACCTTATCGGTTGTATCATTTATCTTGATAGAGGCATCGCGCCACATCGCCGCACCGTCGTGTGAGCCGTGTCGGCTGGTCCCACACCGTCACCCCCATGTTGGCTCTGCACCACCGCCCTGCCGCCTGCCTCCTGATCTAAGTCGGATGAGTATTCTTGTACATGGGCGATCCTTTTCTGCATCTTTTCCTTTCTAGTTTTAAGAAATTGGCCTTCGTGACCCGATACCTTTTGTACTAGGTGGACCAAGCTTTCAAATTCTTGGGATGAAAACCTTTCTTTGATAGCAAGAGGAATACCCCTTTAGCAACACATGCATGCGTTGTTAAAAGACGAAATAAGCATTGCTATAGTCTAAAGCAACGCATTTAGTATGTGTTGCTTTTGCTACCGTTGCAAAGGCCCGTAGCAATACATGACTATATGTTGGTAGTAATAGGGGTGTTAACGGAGCAGATTCAGACGGGTAGTGGTCATACCATATCCTAAACCATAATTTTTAAATGGATACCGAGCGGATGTGGATTGTTATGGATGTCGGAAATGGTGCGGAGTCGGCTTGGAAACGGATTATTGTGTCCGAATGTGATATGTACATGTTATCAACATATTGTCATTTAATATTGATGAAAAATATTTGGGCTATTGATGGACTTTTGATTGAGTGCTTTGTGGGCTAACAAACTCGGATTATCTGCTAGAATGACTATCGGATAATCCGGTAAGAAAATTGGATAATTCGTATCCACCGGATATTAATGATAACACATCCGTATCCGAATCCGAAACTCACTATCTGAATCCAACTCCGTATCTACCACATAGTTGCAAACCCCTACCACATCCTCAATTTGAGCGAATTCGGATCAGATAATTGATGTTTTTTGGCTCATATTGTTCATTATATTGATTTTAATTATTTAGATTATTGTAATATACAAACCACATCACTAACGATGAACAAGAACCACTGATTTTATTCATAAGAATGATATCTTTCGACATATACAATATATCTTTGTACATAAATGCATTTACATATTCATGGAAAGAAATCTTCCGTGCTAACATTTTCAGAAGAAGAAACAAATGGATCAGCCTGAACTATCCTTTTTTACCACCTCTAGTATATCTGTGTACATAAATGCATTTACATATCATACAAACATATCACTTGTGCTAATATTTTCAAAACAAGAAACATATAGATCAGCCTAAACTATCCCTTTCTGACCACCTCTTGAGATCAACAATCTTGTAGCTTGTCAGTTAACATATCAGCAGCCTCACATGACTTGGTAGTATATGTCCTGATCCTCAATAAAATATAGAAAAAGTCTAAGTTAATATGTTCATTGTTGAAAAATTGGAATTTTTCAAAACAAAGATAAAATGTGCAACAAATAGAACTAACTAAATATTCTCCAAATAGTTCAATTCACCCTTAGTGTCTTGAACTTAACTACTTTTCCATTCTTCGGAGCAGAATGATATAGCGTGTACTTCAATCCCATCATGCTTTACCCACTGTTGAGGCATTAATAAGCAGAAACTTTAGCACATGGTAATCTGGGAACAAGTATTGCTATAGGATAAGCTGCTAAATAAACAATACAAAATTGATCATATTATCTGCCTACTTTCATTTTCTAAACTGGAGTGTACAAAGATCAATGAGAAGGAATTAAATGAGTGCATGAGCTAAGTATCATAAGGAAGAACTACTGCCTAATTAACAGGTTAGGACCATCAAGTTCCCATTGAATTAATGCCTATATGTTTCTGTTAACTTTTATGTAACTCATATAAAAGAATCCCAAAGGAGACTCCTGACACACCAACAAAATGACACTTAATGCAAAGCATGATTAGAGTAATACCTGCTTGTAGAATGACTTATATAAAAGATATTAAATAATATAATTATATTCCAAATCAATTGTACAATTGATTGCAATGTGGTCATTAAGGGTGCGTTTGGTTGGTGATCAAAGTGGGATGAGATATAACGATCTATATTTTTAGGAATATGGTAATCTAGTTTTATGTTTGGATAGATATGGATGGGATGATCTAATTTTTTTTGGTTGGATGGACGAGGATGGATGGGATGGGTATATTGAATTAGTAATAAATAATAATATAAATTAATCATCATAAATCTTTGTCATGCCTAGAAATTTCTCACACGAATTTTTGAACTTAAATGTGTATTAAAATCCCTGTCTAGGACCAGGCAGGGTATACAAATGGACAATGTTGATTACATAATCATTGTTCTTAGAAGCAACTGAAAATAACAGTTAAACTAACAAAAATACAGCAGAAAGATAAAGTAGATTAGCTCCAGCGTAGCACGGCTCCAGTCTACAGGCAACGGCTTTGACGGCGGATAGCTTACTCCCGAGAGTCACCTCCATCGGATTCAACCTCTAGCTTTAAAGGGGAAAATACGCAAGACCGAGTGTAAACCACCGTACTCAACAAGTAGCATAGAATAGGAGTAATAAATGATGCAATGGATCACAGGGAATAGGATAAGGTTAATTGCAATAAAGCAGCATTTAATAAATAACAGAGATTTCAATAGAATAGCATAAATAAAAGAATAAGTAAATATATAACATTTGTAAAATACCAACATCACTGTCCAACGTTACACCATGTTGCAATAGGCCCAATCACTACTTAACGTTACACCACGTTGCAGTAGTCTCAAACCAGTGCTAGTTTACTCAGGTCACTAATGGTTCGACTAATCATAGTGAATCTGGCAGTTCGCCCATAACCGTGAGCACGACTATTCGAATAGGTTTACTCTTATCAAATGTGTACTACTATATTCACACGACACAGTTCCACGACACTTGAACGTGCGCCAACATACTGTCCCGCCCATAAATTCTTCACATGAATTTCTGAACTTAATTGTGTATTAAAATCCCTGTCCAGGACCAGCCAGGGTAAAAAAAGATAATGTTGATTACATATCCATCGTTCTTAGAAACAACTAAAAATAACATTTATTCTAACGAAAATACAGTGGAAAAATAACGTAGACTAGCTCCAGCGGGTACGGCTCCAGTCCATAGGCAACGCTTCGACGGCGAAACAGCTCACTCCTGAGAGTCACCTCCATCGGATTCAACTTCTAACTCTGAAAGGGAAAACTTAGCAAGGCTGAGTACAAACCAGCGTACTTAACAAGCAGCACGCAAAAGAGGGTAATAAATGATGCATAAGGATAAACAAGGACATGCTATGGTTAGTTGCAATAAAGCAGCATTTAAATAAATAATAGAGATTAAACTGAATAAAGGTAATTAAGTAAATTAAAGAATGAATAAATAAATAACAGTTATAAAATACCACACCACTGTCCAACGTTACACCACGCTGCGACAGGCCCAACCACTACTCAACGCTACACCACGTTGCAGTAGTCCCAAGTGAAAGCCAGTTTACTCAGGTCATTAAAAGGTTCAACTAATCACAGTGAGGCTAGCAACTCGCCCTTAACCGTGGGCACGACTATTCGAATAGATTTACTCTGATCAGAGGTGTACTACTGTACCTACAAGACATAGTCCCACTACACTTGAATATGCGCCGACATACCACCATGGCATACCAGAAAGGGAACTATGATAGGACCCGTCGCATAACCCTCCCTATTAAATCGCACCACACTTCAGGTTTCGCCCCATCCTTTACAACAAGTCGAACAACCCCCTCTTGTGCCTAGGTGAATCCGGGAGCAGTATAGGCCATCGTTACACCACGACTCCCATCCATACTCCATCACGCTCACCCTTGCCTGGGTACGTTGAATAGTTCGCAATTACACTCCAAATCCCACCGTTGCTCATTCTGGCTTGTGGTTAGCACGAAAATAATTTTCAGGGTTTCCTGCAAACCGGTCCTTAATTGTCATGGGTGCGACTCTCAAAACCAAGCACCCACAACCCACCATAAATAATATTTTAGTTGGCATTAATCTGAACCGGGTAATGAATCATAATTAATAGCTATTCAGAACTAATCATGATTAATGAGTGATCACATGAGCTACTTGTTCTAAGCATGGCTAAGCATTAATCTAGACCTAACTCTACTCAAATTTACACCTGGTAATCATGAAATAAAGCTGGATAAACAACGACATAAAAATAGGTCACCCGTAAAATAAATACAATAAATACTTTAAGTAAAACGATGCATGTTTGAATAAATAAAGCAGAGAATTTACAATAATGGGTTCAATATGATCAAATATGAGTGCCACTTCCCTTGCTCTAGTCCCTGGGGTACTTCGGCGATGATCTCAAAATAAATCGGCGCTTCGGCTGTATCCGAATATAAGCGACAAAGCACAAAAATAAATAAAATAGGCACAAAGTCTACTGAAACAGTAAAAGAAAGTACTTTTAATAGATTCTTGACAATTTTTTGAATTTAATGAAATTTGAATGGACTTAAACGAAGACTGGATAACTTAGTTATGGATTTTAGAAGTTTAACTGTGTTTTTTAACTAAACAGAAAAGTCCTAAATCAATTATTGCGCAATTAATGGGGCTGCGGACGTTAGTGAGGAGAGAGAGAGAGCGCTGACGGGTGGGGGCCACTTGTTAGTGAGAGAGAGGGAGAGAGAGGGACTGACAAGTGGGCCCGAGGGAAGGAGAGAGGAAAGGAGAGGCAGTCGGCTGACGAGCCGGGCCCACCGGTCAGCGTGAGAGGGAGAGGGAGGGGAAGATGGCCAGCTGACGGGTGGGACCCATCGGTCGGTGAAAGAAAACAGAGAGGAAGGGAGAGGAGATGCGGCGTTCGGCCGGGAGGGGCGGCAGCGCACCGTGGCGATGGGCGACGGATGGTTATGGGGAAATTGCGCACCGGCGGCGGTTATGGGGAAATTGCGCACGACGATGGCCGGCAGCGGGAGCAGCAACGGCCGGTGGCGGCGGTTGGAGATGGGGCACGACCGAGTGATGCGGGCGACGCGAGTGGCGACCGGCGGCGATCGTGCGGGCGGTGAAGGGAGGCACGAGCGTCGCGGGCACGTCGGCGACGACGAGGCAGAGGGAATCGTGTCTACAAGGGCACGTCGACGGCAACTGGCAACGCAAGCGCGTGGCGGCGGCGCATGTGATTGGTGGCGGCGTCCGAGAGGGAAACGAGGGAAGGAGAGGGAAGAAGAGGTGCTTACCAGCGATGACAAAGGCGGCAGAAGATTGGCGAGGACGAGGTGGAGGTGGTGACGTGGCTCCGCAACGGTGAACAGCGACGAGGCGCGGGATCGGGTGCAGCGACGAGACGGGTAGGCACGGCGGCGGCTCGGGCGGAGAGGGGGAAAAGTGGCGGCGGGACGCAGGCGTGGGGATTTTATAGGGTGGCGGCGCCGGCTAGGGCAGGGACGGCCGTTGGAGAGACCAAGTCGGCACCAGCGCGGATTCGGCGACGACGGTTGCGGCGTGGAGTCCGGCTCGGCCATGGGCGGCGGTGCGGGCTGGTTCAGCCGAGAGAGGAAGGGCAGACTTCACGGGGAGGCGCAGGCTAGAGTGAGCTAGGCCGAGGCGGCTGCGGCCTAGGCAGGAGGAGAGGGAGAGCGCGGGAGGGGGGAGGGGAGTTGGGCCGTGGCGAGGGCGTGGCCCAAGCGGGAGGAGGTGGTGTGCGGGGAGGAAGGGAGTAGGCCGGCTCGGCTGGGTCGGCCCGAGAGAGAGGGGGAAAAAAGAGGGGAGAGAGGAGAAAGAAAGAAAAAGAAGAAAGGGAGAAAAATTGGACTTCGGCCCAATCTGAGAAGGAAGGGAAAAAGAAAGAAAAAGGGAGGAAAAGGAGGGTAAAGAAAAAGCCCTACTTTTGCCAAATTTTAAATTAATTTTTTGAGCAAGATTTTATATTATGCTTTACAGGAATTTGGTGATGACAAACAGAAATATGCTCAATCGGCCGAATCAAGAGTAGGATAATCATCAGATAGCCTAATCAACCAGCTAATCTTAAAAGATCAGACCTAACCAGGACAGTCTTAAGATTAACCGGTCGATCAGACCGATCTAGTGCATATAGCACACACAGTCAGCAGCCGATAGGAGAATAAACATGGAATTTAAGGTAAACTAGACTAATATAGCGATTACTGGTACAAAACAATAATAAACAAACGCATACATACTCGCGCTAGACCTAGAAGATCAAACCTAACCAAGACAGTTCAAGTCTAAATGTGATCATGCATAAAATCAGAAAAACATTACAATGTACGAGTAATCAAATATCAGACCAACCTAATCCGTCAACCTATTTAGTAATCTTAGCCGATCGGACCAGTTCCCTATAGCTAGATCGAACTAAACATACATAGATCGGACCTAACCGAGATAGTATGCAGTTGAGCACGATATAACTATAGGAATCATGAAGATCGATAAGTTTTATAAATAAATCGGCCAATTATTTGAAATAATGCTGGCTAGAACTACAGCGATAAGCCCTCACAAGCACTCGATCTAATCTGACAACACATACCTAGTCAACTAAATTGATCGGACCAAACGGAGACAATCAAGTTGAACAGATTCATGTTGACAAGTCGAATAAAGCAACTCACGAGGACTTGATCGAGAACCTATCACTACTTAAAGCTATGAATAGATCAAAGTAACAATAAGAACTCAGATAACCCGTCGACCAGCTAGGCAGGAGATCGAACTTAATCGAGACAGTCCTGTCTTAGCCGATCGATGGGTTTAACAAACACGAACTTACATTATGAAGCTGACAAACCAGCTAGGCAAGAGATCGAACTGCAGCGATAAGCCCTCACGCTGTCGAGAAGGTTGGCGATGCGCCAACTTTGACTAGATGATCTGATTGATGATTCTACAAAGCTGCGGGATCACCTATTTATATCCCGGGATCTAACTAAACTAACCGGATATGGATCCATGCTAGCAACTAACCTATTACACAAGGAATCTAATTAGATATAAAATCCTAAACAATCTCTAGGATAAAACAAACCTAATTTACACGGACTATGAGTAATATCGAATCTATCTCTAAGCTTCTGGGCCCAATCAGACTCCAATTCATGTCCGATTCAGGTTCTATCGGCTGAACCCGTCTCGTCTTCAATCTATCATCCTAGTCGATTCTCCCTTTCTTGTCCGATTCGGTCTCTAATCGCACATTATTACTTAACGGCAATTTACCAAAATATGGCATTAACACTATGCTACTGCTATTGCTATTTGATTCATCAAATTGCACGATGTGTTGTGCGTCGTAGTCTAACCCGAGTGGTTTGAATCCCTCCTCTAGTGGTTTCATCTCCATGGACTGCGACCCATATTGGATTCGTCCGGGGCTGGTAATGAAGAGCTGGGTTCGAACCAACACATCTCCTCTCCAAAGTCGCCTGATTCTGAATCATTGAAAGAAAGCACACCGTATTCATCGGTTTGGAGTTGAATTTCATCGAACTTGAAAGTTTGCACGTGAGTAAACCTAGCCTTCATGACCTTGGAGTAAGGGTCCATTGAATATGAAAAATTCATCACTGCACGCCCACCTGGCACGCCAACTGTTGACGGCTGAGATTGACAGTAATACTATGGATGACAAGAGAGGAGCAGAAATCAATGATTACGTAGTAGATAAGGGTTTACCCAGGTTCGGGCTCTTAAAATAAGATAATACTCTACTCTTGCTGGTGTTGTATTATAATGTCTGACTATATCGCAACAATAAGCTGAACAACCTAACAAGTCGTGCCCCTAAGGGACCCTATGCTTCCTCTGATATATATACCAAGGGATAGGGTTATAAAGATAGAAACATAATCAAATAAGACTAAGCCTATCCGACCTAGATACGACCAACTATGAAAATCCGAATATAGGAGAACTAATCATTATCATATGCCTAGCCATTTTAACCTGATATCTATCTTTATATCTTTCTTTACCATTCGAGACTCACTTTCTTATACAGATATGTATAGTACATGGGATACCCCATATCTGGGTATCCTACACCTAAATATTGATATCAAGATAAATAAAAAGCACTCGGGAGACATCTAGAATGTTGTGTATAGTTTAGCGCGGCTATAGAGGACTCGGGGGCTGATGTGGGTGATATGGATTATGGATATCCTTCACAATGGTCAAGAATCTATGGGAGGAATTTACCACAGCTATGGAGGACTAGGAGGCCGGTATGGGTGATATGGATTATGGGTATCTGCTTACTCTTTACATATTCATATATGGTAAAAGTCTACAGAGATAAAGTTAATACAGTGTAAAGTTTGATTTGCATAAGAAATGTCTTGTATTCTATGGCTGACCTAGTACACCTAGTCGTGCACGACTAGATATTGTATGACAGGTGTTGGGGTCATATGTAACTCGGTATCCTACTTTTGTAACTCTATCCCTTGATACAAAGAGAAGGTACATGTACCTGGAGGACAACATATAAATAGCTTATTGCTATTCAACACCAATACACAAGGCTAAATCATATTGGAAGGCCCAAACATAGATAAACCCATATCTCCAACATACCATCTTTTCTTTCGGTGCTAATCTCGCTCCTTTATTATTGCTGATCCTAAATATGGACGTACTGATTCTTTACCACTACTTACCTATCTGATCCACAGTGGATGTGTCTTCGAGTAATAATTGTTTTCTCTTTCTCTCTTAACTGTATATTCTTCCACTAGTGGTGAGCGTGACACATGCCCACTAGAAACGGGTGGTTTCTCCACCAATGGCGAATTCATGGTTTCTTGGTACATTAGGTGAAGAGAAGGCTATATTTGGTAGAGATTCTCGTCCTCGATTCTATGAAAAAATAGCAAAATCCAATTACGAATTAAGGTGATTCTGATTCTAAGGTGAAACAGAAGAAACGAAGTGAATCTTAAAAATAACGGTTTCCCATCTAAATCTAACCAACCAAATATAGAATTACCCCTATCTTCTATAAAAATTACCCACCAATGTCAGAGATATACCCCTTTCTACCTCCTCTCTCTCTCCAGAATAGATCACGTGCACAAGTCCACAGCTTAGGTCATCGGTGCCCGGACCGTCGCTACTGGCAGTGGTGAACCTATGTGTTACTACCCGGGGTCCTTGGACCCCAGGTAAATTATCTAATTCTTACTAAATTATATCATATTAATTAATGTATAAGTAAAAAATTAGATAATTAATACATATTGGGCCCTCGGTAATTTCTGTTCTGGGTTTGTCACTGGCTGCAGGCCCCAACCGACAACGCTGCCGCCAAGCCCGACCATGCCCCCCCCCACCGAACACCCGCCACCGAGCACGACCGAACACGCCGCCGCCGCCGAGCCCGACCGACAACGCTGTCATAGAGCCCAACCTCGCCGCCGCCCCCAACCTTCGTCGTGGCGCCGACCCCGGTTTATTTTTGCAGCAGCTTGGCCCGGTCGGCTGCCCCACTGCAAAAGTCGGTATTGTACAAGGCGTCAAGGCTTCACCTGTTCTTTGCGAACGGAGAAGAATTTCTGCAGCTGTCTGCCTGATCAGTATTGTACAAGGCGTCAAGGCTCAAGAATGGAATTTGTTTTTTCCGCACCTACTCCTACCATGTTGTGAACGAGTCATCCTATCAGCTTATCAGGAAGGATGGAAATGGAATCGTTATATCAGAACATTGAGCTTACATGTTTTCTCTGAATTACCATCAGTGTGAAGTTTGCCTCTGAATGTGCTCAATCTGATTTCTTACAGTTTTCAGACAGTAACAAGCTGTTACTCTGATGATGTGAGATTCAGACTCTGCAGGTTGTGCAGTTTCTTGCAAGTAGGTTCAGTTCCCATGGCTTCTTGTATGTGTGCTTATCCGAGCTTGACACCTCAATTAGCACGAACAAATCATCAACCATAACGTTGCAAACCCACTGCCCTGCATTGCTCGACCTCATCTTCTTCGGTCTGTCCTGCAAAGCGAAAAAAAGTTCAGAAAATTATCTGAAAGAAAGTTCAGAAAAGTGCAGTGGTGCCTAGGGATGGCAATGGGTAAATACCCATCGGGTATTGCTATTCCATACCCATACCCACTAGTAAAATTTCGTACTATTAAAATACTCATACCCGCCACGGGTAAGAAAATTTTCCCATAGCCATACCCGCTTGGGTAAATGTTACCCATCGGGTTACCTATATACCCACAAAAGTTCAAAACAATCTAAATTTCATATTTTCCATATAGTATATGTATAGACGCTAGATACTTAGGGCGTCACACATTCATATAGTGTGATGGAAAATATATGAATGGTTTAAATACCTATGATTTTGGTTAATTAGACTAGGCTAATATGATATTAGGCCATGACATGCATTTAAACTTGCGAGTACTTATTACCCATGGGTAAACGGGTATGAGGATCATAAGAACGTTTTCATACCCGTGTACTCATCGGGTGAAAGTATTTGTCCAATTACTTATCCACGGGTAATATATTTAGCTCATGCCCGTATCCTAATAGAGTAAATACCCATCGGGTCTCGGGTCGTGGGTCCCCGTTGCCATCTCTAGTGGTGCCAAAAGGTAAGAAAAGTGCAGTCTAACTGTCTAACCTTTTCTGAATATAACTTTTTTTCACAGGTTAAATGTATAAAAAATTAACACATAGATATATCCGCTTTCAATTATTATTGAAGTTTACATTAGGCCACTTGTACAAATATATAAAAATTCAATTCTCGTGCTATGTTAGAGGTAGTATCAATAATTTATCTCAAAAACTGATAGTAGAATCCGAGATTATTGTTTTTAGCCAAACACCCATTCAAACTAATTCTGATTCTGTCATAAATCTAATTCATGGAAAATCAATCAGAATCTGAATCTGCCAAACGAGGCCGCAGACCTGTTTCTTCGTGAGGAAACCATTTCTAAGTTTTTTTTCTCTTTTTCTTTATTAATTACGTTGCGATTTTATCATTTTGTTTACGTGACAAACTATATTTAATGGTTATAGAAACTACCAAATATATAATAATTGGGACTGTCAAGGCTGATGTGATTTTTAAAGCTATTTATCGTTAACATCTCCATCTAGGGAAGCCGTGACATGCGGATGGATAGGCGGTGATCCGGGATGACGGGGAGTATCGAGCGATAGATTCGAATGCAGCCGAAATGTAATGTAAGCAAACTAACTGTTCCCAATCGGCCCACCAATCCAGTGGCGGCGACTTCCCCAATCAGCCCACCAATCCGGTGGCGGCGGCTTTCTTCTTCCGATCTCCCCTTTCATTATTTCCCTTTCTCGGCGAGAATTCGCAATAACCCACCATCAACGGCACAGGTAACCTACCAATTTCACCTTCTCCTTCCATCCTCCCTGTAACGAGAGATCAATCCTCTCCCCACCAGGGTGACCGAGTTCTTCTTCGGCTTTTCTGTTTCCTAATCTGGTTGCGGCGAATTTTGATCTCGTTGGGTGTGGTGCTAGAGTTGGTAGATAGGTAGGAGGGGGCGCGGCAAGGATGAAGCTGCTGCCGAGGGAGGCGGAGAAGCTGGCTCTGCACAATGTCGGGTTCTTGGCGCAGAAGCGCCTCGCACGGGGGCTCCGCCTCAACTACACGGAGGCCGTCGCGCTCATCGCCACTCAGGTATGTGATGTGACGCTGCTCTCGTCCCCATGCGACTGCGCTTGTGTTCCTAAAGCTTGCCCGAGACAGGAGGATGAAGACTGGAGAGTACCGTGTGTATGCCTATTCTGATGGCAAGAGAGACATATTGGCGCTCTGCAGAATTTGTTCTTAACGCGTTGCTTCTCTGTGTCATCTATGTACTCTGATGGAATTAGCAGATGATTTATAGTTCCCCCGAAAGCAATAAAAAGAAAATTTTCCTTTTTGCAATATATGTGTCTTACTTTTACAAGGCTATTGCTCTGGTTTACGACCTTTCTGTTGCTATTTCTGTTTTGAGGAAAATGCTAACTCCTTTTTGTCCCCAGTGATAAGTATTACATCTATTGATTTTTGTAGGGCATATTTAACTTGAAGATAGTGTTTCATATTAAACTTTAACCATTGATTTCTATAAGATGTATTCTTAGCACTTACAAAACTAACATGCCATATCATAAAATTAAAAATACATGTACCTTGACTAATTATTAGCCTAGATCTAAAAAAGTTTGACCATCTGAAATTTATTAAAAAAACATCAACGGAAGGTGCATTGTTATTTTTCTGGGCGTGAAGAACACTTTGTACATTATGTTTATTACCAATTTCAAATACAATGATAGAATTAAGCATTCTCTGCTTCTGGACACAGATTCTTGAGTTTGTTCGTGATGGAGACAAAACTGTAACAGACTTGATGGACTTAGGAAAACATCTTCTGGGAAGGTTTGTTTCTATACTGAGTTAATAACTAACTGATCTTTGACCTCCCAATAAAAAGAAATCAGTTTCCTGCACCATGCTTATCCCACAAGCAATACAGTTTTGGAGTTGTCTAGCTCAGATGAGAAAAAGGCTATGCTGGAAAGCTGGATTCAGCGATTTGAACTTTTATCACAATCATTTGAAAAAATATTTTAATGGCTGTAATAATTGAACTATGGCTGACTTAGCAATGATACACTAGTTTATTATGAACACAACATAATGACAACAAGCTGTTTAATCAATTATCATTAAAGAATAGGCAGAACTAGAAGAATTCTTTTTTTTTTTTGCAATGAAAGGCACATGCTATATGAAACTTTGGGACTGCCTGCTAAGTTCCAGTTTTAATCTGAGCTTGCTTGCATTTTTCTTGTAACATGAAAAAAAATAGGATCCTCATTGGTTTGTTAACTTATTCACTTCCAGTAAAATTTAATTGGATGTCTCCCTTTGAAATTACGACAAGTAAAAGAATGAGGCATTGATTTAGTTCTACTTTTCATTGTCTATCAGGAGGCAGGTTCTTCCAGCTGTTCCACACCTTTTAGAAACTGTACAGGTTGTTTCTTTGCTCACACAGTCACACTATAATATGCTCACTTTCATCCATTCCTATACCTCATACTACATTTTTTCTAGGTTGAAGGAACATTTATGGATGGAACAAAACTAATTACTGTACATGATCCTATTTCTTCTGATGATGGAAATTTGGAGCTAGCACTGCTTGGTTCTTTTCTCCCAGGTTGTCAATTCTGATGAACATACTTGTTTCACTTACAAAAGGCTTTGTTTCTCATACTTTCAAAATAACGAATTTATGAAATTGTGATCTTCCTGTTCAACAAACTCTTCTGAAGTAGCCAAGAAAAGTTAGTAATAAGTTAAAATGATAACATCATTTGCAGTACCTTCACTTGAAAAGTTCTCTTGTGTTGTTGTGGACGACTTTCCTGGTGAAGTACATTTTAGCTCTGGTCGGATAGTTCTCAACCTTCACCGCAGGGCTTTAACTCTGAAGGTTGTTAACAAAGCAGACAGACCTATTCAGGTGAGTGTCTGTGGATGTTTTTTTGGTCATAGTTCAAATCTATAAAATTCTTCCTTTTTATGTTGACTTCATCAAAAAGGAACTATTTTTATAGGATAATATTTGTTTAATTGAATTTTCAAAGATGGAGCTTACCGCAACTGATTCCCAATTGTGCCCGTGTTGCAATTTCGTGGGTTTTGTTTATTTAACAAAATCTCTAATGAGTATTAGCACTTCATGCACCATATTGCCATGAACTAGCAGACTGTAAGCTTTGTAATATGTTATTACTTGACCGTTGTATGGAAATTCCTACATATTCAGTGCTTAAAGTAGCAAATAACTGTTGCACTATGTAAGTTGAAGTAGGACTGCTCAACCCTCAGGCTTGGCCTGGAAAATTCCACCTAATTGCACAACAAACCGAAGTCTCTGATTTTCTCTTCCCAAAGTAAAAAACATATACCCTGTTTGGCACAGCTCTGGCTCTTTAGATCCAGGTCTATGTTAGATTTGGAGTTTGTAAGTTAAATTAAAGTGGTTTAAATTTTTATATTAGACTCAAAATTATTTATCCTTATGTTATTTATGTAATCATGGATCCAGATCCATGGATTTCTGGAGCTAGGAATACTCAGCTCTAAGAAGCTCAGATCCTGACCTCCTAAACTTACACTCCCATCAAGTTCTCATTACCATAGAGACTCTAGGAAATGAAATGCAGATTATAAAGTGCATGAATGTAGATAGTGGTAGATACAGGAAACAGTGTGTGACAATGTTGTTCCAAGGTATCGGAGACTAGTGATCTCCACTAGTTGTTGGAGCAATCCACATGAGTATACAACTAAACACCTGGACATTGAAGCTAAACAATATTCTTTATCTTTTGCAATCATTTCGCCATCACATATAGCTTTGTGGTTCATGCTTTGCACATGTGCCATGAGAACTAATTTCTTATATACTCAATAATGCTATTAACTCAGATGATCAATTTATCATTAATCATCTCAACCAAGAAATCATAATTTGACTTATTTTCCCAATTAAAATAATTTTGTTATATTTTGAAGTTGGATTCTTGATGCTTCCAGTTGAAATCCTACGCCTGAGCCAGGTCTAGATCAAACATTAGGTGGGGCATAAGTGATCTAGTCAGGTAGTTAGCTGAATGCCAAAAATGCAATTTTCAGTTGCTGCATCGTTTGCTAACATCACCATCAAGGGAGCAAGCTGTCTGCTCTTATTTTAATTATCTAATGTATTCGATCTCCTTCCTTGGGAATGAAGAGTCTTTGCCAGTTTGGAGACTAAAGTTGCATTTTTTGCTCCCTTTCATGGTGAATTTTCTGCTGCTATGATTCAAATTCCCTTTGGATGTGATTTGGATACTAAAAAGTGGTGTTTAGCTAAACAATTCACATAGCTTTTTTTGGCAGATAAGTACCATATTTGTGTTAGTTCATTTACAACTCACTCCTTCCACAAATGATCTACATATTAGCTTTCTTTGCATTTCTAGAAGATATATGTATAACATGTGCCTCTTCGGTTGGTTTTGTTGTTGTAATGAATGGATATCCCCCGTCCTGAACATGCATGCATACAAACTTGATGCATGGTGTTTGTTTTGTTCTTGTATGTACGCAACTTCACCTTAAAATTAGAGATGTGAGGCATGATTCAATGCGACACAATGCATGCAAATTCAGCCCTGGTTTTCGTGCAAATCCAAATATGTTGATCATTTGTGGAAGTAGTAGTATGTTGCTATTATAACTGATGACAGAACTTCCATTTTATGTTTAATCTGCAGATTGGGAGCCATTACCACTTCATAGAGGCCAATCCCTACCTGGTTTTTGATAGACAAAGAGCTTATGGCATGAGACTGAATATACCAGCTGGCACAGCTGTCCGTTTTGAGGTGCTTTCATTTGAATAATCTGATATTTCTTTCATGAAAAGTCCTTGGATCCCTAATTAGTCTCATAAATATTTTGCACATCCTTCTCCATGATCCACAAGAATATGATATCTTTCTCAGCCAGGGGATGCAAAGACGGTTACACTTGTAAGCATTGGTGGTAGTAAAGTGATCAGGGGAGGAAATGGAATTGCTGATGGTGTTGTCAACAAATCTCAGATTAATGAGATAATGGAAAAAATTACTGCAAATGGTTTTGGTCATGAAGATTATCCAGACTCAAGGTTGCTTTCTTTTGACTTTGTTGATGCCAATAAATAAAGTTTAACATGCCATATTTTTTCCAGTCTAGTTATTTACATTTCCAAGTTCTGTTCCAGTGTAGGTATTATTGGTGATGGTACACATGACTACAGTGTTGATCATGAGAAATATGCGAGCATGTATGGACCTACAACTGGTGACAAGATTAGGCTTGGTGACACTGATCTTTTTGCGGAGATTGAAAATGACTTTGCCATCTATGGTGATGAGTGCATATTTGGAGGTGGAAAGGTTCTACGTGACGGAATGGGGCAGTCAGCAGGGTATCCAGCCTCACATTGCCTGGATATAGTTGTAACAAATGCTGTTGTGATTGACTATACAGGAATATACAAAGCTGACATTGGTATACAAGGTGGACTTATTGTTGCTATTGGGAAGGCTGGAAACCCTGATGTCATGGATGGTGTTAATGAGGATATGATTGTGGGGGTAGCTACTTTTTCTTTCATTTGTTTCTCATGATTTACAGGACAAATTTATACCTGCAGCAATTGCAGGTTAATACTGAAGTTATTGCTGCTGAAGGCATGATTGTTACTGCTGGTGGAATTGATTGCCATGTTCACTTCATATGCCCTCAGTTGGCTGAAGAGGCTATTGCAAGTGGTTAGGCTCCTTACTCACATCAGATTAGGTTCAAATAATTACATATGTTTTGATTATCTTGATAATTTCACTGCATACCTAAAGAGGGTGCTGACATTGTTGCCAACCATTTTACACAGATCTTTCATTCTGGATAATCAATTAATTGTTGAAAAATTCTTAAATACATATAGTCACCTTTGTTCGATCTGTTTCCAAATGAATGTTTGCAAGGACATCTTTCTTTTTCAATTTCATTCTGAAGTTTGATGAATCCAGATGTTTTGTGGAAAGGATAGTGCAATCCCCCAGATTTCACAATCTCTTATCAAAGCACTCCTTGTTGTCTTCTTTCCGTGAGAAAGTACCTCTTGTTTGTGTGAAATTGTTTTAGAAAAGGGAGCAAAATTTATGCACTAGTGTTGTACCTAGGGGTTGTTTGAACCTTGTTCTAAAAAACCTAGGGTTTTATTGATTTATTTTATTTTATTTTTGCAAAAGGTGGGATCTTGTTAAATTAACTCCTTTTCATATATTTTACATACTCTAAAAAATGGATCCTGTTTCTTGTGTACCATTTAATTTGGATTAATTGGTGATTGTTGAAGTATTTTGCTGTTCCCTCACTTATTTATAGGCATCACAACATTGGTGGGAGGTGGAACTGGACCAGCACATGGAACTTGTGCCACAACTTGCACCCCTGCACCATCTCACATGAAACTAATGCTGCAGTCCACCGATGAATTACCAATCAATATGGGATTCACAGGCAAGGTATAATGTACAGAGTATATCTTGACTCATTATCATCAATTACTGGAGAGTTCAATATTTCTGTCCTAAAATCATCTGCAGGTTTAGACCAGGTATATTCGTTGTGAAATGTTAAATGTGTAAACAATATCATGACTGGTGCACAGGCTAAGAACACATGCTTTTGGCACCTCCTACAAGTTATCTTGTGATATATAGTAGAAAACAATGATATCTTTTATCCAATTATCGTGTAATTGAGAAGATAAAAAATATGGTTTTGAAGAGGCTGGCAGTCTGAATCTTGTACAACTTCCAATTTCATAGTATACCCTGATATTGGCCTTATACTGGAAAGCAATTCTTTTTTTTTAATCATGTGAAACTGTGCAGGGAAATACTGCAAAACCTGATGGATTGGCTGAAATCATTGAGGCAGGAGCAATGGGCTTGAAGTTGCATGAAGATTGGGGAAGCACTCCATCTGCCATAGATAACTGTTTATCTGTTGCAGAAGCTTTTGATATCCAGGTAAAATATCTTATAATATTGTCTTGTCATGCAATAATCATGTCCCCTAAGTAGCGATTATCATCTAATTTGGACAGGTCAATATCCACACAGATACCTTAAACGAGTCAGGCTGTGTGGAGCATACAATTGCCGCATTTAAAGACAGGACAATACATACATATCATAGGTATCTGCAGTACTTTTACTTGCAAAATCTTATCTACTGTAATTTATTGCTAAAGGAAAATTTTCATTTTGCACATAAGGGAGAGCTATTTGCCTTTTTGAAAAGTCCAACTCATCCATGTACTGATTGCTTGTTTACTTTCTTTCACCATTTACTAAAACTGCTGTTACCACGCATTTTAAGTGGGGATGGAATGATTCTGTTTCTCCTCTCTTAATCTTGGCTTCATAACCCTATTTAACCTTTGTGCACACTCAAAACGTGCCTTGAAGTTTGAATGTTTGAAATGGAATTTTCGTTAGTTGTTGTGAAACCAATGAGTATGGCAAAGTTTAATATGTTTACTGTTTAGGGTGGATGCTATCACTTATAGTTGCCACAAAGAACTTTCATAGGAATCTAATTGTGTATACCAGTGCGCGGTGACTGTGAACTCTCTAGGCTACAGGAAGAAAAATCAAAGTGTTAAAAACACTGTCCAAAAATAGTGAATATTTTCTGATGATAAATATATTTACACAAATATTCTCTTTTTTGTGTTATATAAATGTTATGCGCTCCGGTCAGGGAACGTAGGTGATACGAGTGGAACACCGGCAGCCGAGGCAGCCTCCTTGCCGTGCGTCCTGTGATGACAGAGAGAAGAAGAACGTAGATGAGGGGGCAGAGAAGAATAGATGAGATAGTACATGACTTCTTAATTAATCCAAATATCCTGGGCCCTTAAATAGGCTTACACCTAACTGAAATCTGCTAATAACTAGGAGATAAGAAAAGAACCAACAAACTGAAATAAAGAGATAAACTAAGGACAGAACAGGCGCTATTAACCATCAGCCAACACCGGCTGGGCTGACTGTCTGTTGCGGCGACGAAGCGTATACACAATTCCGACCCTAACAATAAACCCTTGCATTATTATATTGCGGACATTAATATCATACTGTAAATGGGAGTGACAAGTTATAATTGACTGTCTTATAAACAGTGAAGGAGCAGGTGGTGGTCATGCTCCAGACATTATCAAAGTATGTGGAGTGAAAAATGTGCTACCCTCTTCAACAAATCCAACTCGGCCATTTACTTCGAACACTGTGGATGAGCACCTTGATATGCTGGTAAACATCTATTTCCAATGCTTATTTCTTAAAATATAATTGTAACCTGTGATTGCTCCATTCCAGATGGTTTGCCATCACCTTGATAGGAATATCCCGGAAGATGTAGCATTTGCCGAGTCTAGAATTCGAGCTGAAACAATTGGTGCTGAAGACATCTTGCATGACATGGGAGCAATTAGTATCATATCATCTGATTCACAGGCTATGGGGCGCATTGGAGAGGTCTGTTTACATTCTTATCCTTATTTTCTATTTCATGGTGAAAATTATGCCATATATATTTATGTTTCTTGCACTTTTGTTGAAAGATTATTATTACCACCATTTTGAGTAGTTAACAGCTCAATTCTGTGTCATGCATTATGAATAGTACAGAAGTTTAATATGTGTGGATAGTTGTAATATTTGATCTACTTGTATAGAATATTAGATACATCTTAGGTATTTATCGCAGATCCAAAAATTTCTAGAAATGGAAACATAAGCTTTTTCTTTGTTTTGACTTGAATAAAATAGTTCGCATAAGCTCATGTAATTGTTTGAATTTGTCCATTTTTTAAGTTCATTATAGCCACCATATTGGCTAACGATACATCATGTAAACCAGATGGTACATGTCACTATGTCAGGCCATAAGCGCACAAGTACTGTAACACTATTATTAAACAATGCCTTGTAACTTTGTATTATGAACACCCACTACTATAGAACCGGTTATCTATGATGGGCTTAAATCCTTATTTGTGACGGACAATGGTCTGGTCAGTGATAAGTGGTCACCAAAGTCCATCACCGATGAATATCATCTTTAACGGGCCAAAAGTAAAACCCGTCACCAATATGCTCATAGTCCGTCACAGATGATTCATCTTTGACGGGCTAAAATTATAGCCCATCACGGATGAGTCATTTGTGACGAGCCATGAGATACGGCCCGTCACGGATGACTCATCCGTGACGGGCACTTATTACGGACCTTCACGAATAGTGAAATACACAACAAAAAAATAATTTGATTTATTTTGTGGCCTCACAATGTTGCTCGCTATGCCCTCAAAAAGATGAATGAAGCAATATATATATTCTTAGAACCCCCTACATATATATCCATCCATACATTATTTTAATTTCAACACTAAAATAAAAACTATAGCCGGTAGAAATTTTTCTGATCAGTAGTGCACTAAAATAAAAACTACAACCAAGTAATTAGTAGTGTACTAAAACTATATTCAATTAGAAGTACACTAAAATAATTTCTACTCCAAGCCGCCGTCGGATCCCCCACTCCCGCCATCGGTCGCCCCCGCTTCCACCACCCACTCCCGCCTATAGATCCGGGCAGGACGGGGCCCGCGTTGCCGCCCACTCGTCGTCATTGTCGGGGTCAGCGCCACCGCCACCACCTGTGTCGTGATCGTCACCAACTCGTCGTTGTCGCCGCCTGTCGCCGCCCATCGTCGGGGTCGGGCCACCACGGAGGTGGCAGCCTGAGTGACGGGGGCGACATACCGACCGCCACGCACACGTTGCCAACTCGAGCTCGGCGCCTAGAGAGGAAGATAGAGGGATCGGAGAGAAAGGGTGAGAGATGAAGAGAACGAGTGAGAAGGGAAATATATCAGGGGAAGGAGGGGGAAAGATAAAAATTTTGAAGTGGTGAGGAGGGAAAATTTTCGTTAGAAGTCTTTCATGTCATCTTTGACGGGCCATAATTATAGCCCGTCACGGATATGACTCATCCGTGACGGACTTTTATTTTGGCCCTTCATGGATGAGTGTCATCGGTGACTGGCGCTGATTTTGGCCCTTCATGGATAAGTCGTGTCGGGCATAAATTTTGGCCCGACAGATGATATGTCATCGGTGACGAACCAAACTAAATAGAGCCATCTACAACGGGGCTTATTTTGGTCCGTCACAGATGAGTTTGGGTGTGACGAGCTGTTAGGTTCCGTCACGAATGACCCGTCAAATTTGCTAGGTTCTGTAGTAGTGACCGTTGAAATGGAGATATGTACACTTTGAGCCCTGTTAGGGGAGACGGTGCACAACAGGGAGGAGAGCAAGCAGGAGAGCATTGATCAGGGACAGAAAGTAGGAAATAAAAATATACTAACAAGAATAACAAACAGGGCAAAAATACTGAAAATAGATCTGGGGCTTATCACTAGCTAGCTGTAGGGGCCTTCTTACACCTTTGGTAACATGTCTATATAGCCAGTTCATAGCACCTTCTCAGCATAGTATGGACCATGAATTACTTAGCATATTCACCGGAAAACAGTATTAGCTTATTTTAGATGGTTCACTACTGTCAGCTCAAACTAAAGAAAACTAAAGATGACATTTGAGACCTGCTAGTTTGTAGGTATCTTGTCTCCAAACATCGTTGGGTCTTGCTTTGTCACCCTTGGTACTTCTAAAAGTTTAAAAGAACGACAGGAGCGGGTGCTATTAGAGAACAATTAGCAGATTTGGATTTGCGAATTATTTTAGAGAATTCCTCGGTCGAATGGAAGGAGTTAGAAGACGAGGGGTATAGTGGAGATGAATGGGAAGATAGAAAAAGACGAATAAGAAAAGTTTTTTTGATTAGACGCATGCAATTGGCGAAACATTTTATTCAAACAAATGTAGAACCAGAATGGATGGTTTTGTGCTTATTACCAGTTCTTCCTCCCGAATTAAGACCCATTGTTTATAGATCTGGGGATAAAGTAGTGACTTCGGATATTAATGAACTTTATAAGAGAGTTATCCGTCGGAACAACAATCTTACCTATCTATTAAAAAGAAGTGAATTAGCGCCAGCAGATTTAGTAATGTGCCAGGAAAAATTGGTACAAGAAGCCGTGGATACACTCCTTGATAGTGGGTCCCGCGGGCAACCAACGAGGGATAGTCACAATAAAGTATACAAATCACTTTCAGATGTAATTGAAGGTAAAGAGGGGAGGTTTCGCGAGACTCTGCTTGGGAAACGGGTCGATTACTCGGGGCGTTCTGTCATTGTTGTGGGTCCTTCACTTTCATTACATCAATGCGGGTTACCTCTAGAGATAGCAATAAAGCTTTTTCAGCTATTTGTAATTCGCGATTTAATCACGAAACGCGCTACTTCTAATGTTAGGCAGGTTTAATATTTTTAATAACATTTATTCAACTTTCTAGAAGGCATGCAAAATAGGATAGTTGTTTTGAGAGTTTTGATTTTATCGCTCTTGATTGAGGGCCTTGGCCGTGTTTGGCAGACCCTGTAAGATAACTTATCCTCCTCGTGTTTCGCGCGCACGCTTCCTGAACTGCTAAACAGTGTATTTTTTGCAAAAAAATTCTATAAGGAAGTTGTTTTAAAAAATCATATTAATCTATTTTATATTTTTTAATAATTAATAATTAATTAATCATGTACTAATCTATTGCTACGTTTCCTCACCGGGGTAAGTTAACTTACCACCCCATAAAAGAACGCGGCCCTTGAGGCATTAGCTTCACTAATTAGTGTGTTTCAATCCTACATTGTTCTGGGACATAATTTTTCAGGTGATTACTCGGACATGGCAAACTGCAAATAAGATGAAGAGACAGAGAGGTAGATTACCTGTGTCCAGTTCCTCCGATGTTGAAGAGGACAATGACAATTTCCGGATAAGAAGATACATAGCTAAGTACACGATAAATCCTGCTATAGTGAACGGCTTTTCTGAATTTGTTGGCTCTGTTGAGGTATGCTTCTTGTGATGACAGATATTTGCTTCCTACCACTAGTTGATGTATGGCATACTTGAATGTTACTGCAAATATTAAAGTATTTTGTTTCATGTAGTATAACAGAGTGTCTGTTCTGTTTAAGAATTTTGATTTAATTTGAAGTTGACAAAGTGTGATTCTGTCTTATTTTTTTTAATGTGCTTGATGCAAAATCCCTGCAATGTAAGGAATTCATATAGTTCTACTAACCCCTTTTCAGTCATATGTATTAATCTCAACAGTCAAAGCATCGCCGTTTATATTGAGATGGTCTACATCGATGCCATTTAGTATGTGTTTCATTATGGGGTAAGGTAAAAGCCATTTAGTATGGTCATGTAGTGCAGCGTGGAGTCTTGTTTATCTTGAACTCCTGCATCCTAAAATGATGCTGCTAGATATTCTTGAATGGTGGCAGCCGTAGGAAATTCATCCAACACAACTAATGTAGCTAGCTAAATAAAAGAGAAAAATCTGCTGGAATGAGGGAACTGTTCACCCATCACGGTACCACTGGTATTTCTGCTTGACAGGTTACAACCATGGTTACAATCTATCATGATGCTTTTGTTTCTACAATTCAATAAATATGACTTGTAGTTATTTATATCCCTTGCAGATCCATCAACAGTATTAATTGACTATACATTCTTTTTATTGGAGTATCTCAACTCAAGCGCCAAAACTTGCTAACTGACCGTACTTCTGTTTATTTTTTTCTGTTCATAACATTTTTTGTACTTTTGACAGGTGGGAAAATTAGCTGATCTTGTTATCTGGAAACCTTCTTTCTTTGGAGCGAAACCAGAAATGGTTATAAAGGGTGGTGCTATTGCATGGGCTAATATGGGTGATCCAAATGCTAGCATTCCAACACCTGAACCTGTATGAAACTTTGACTCAGATATCTGTTTGTAGGAATAGAGAAACAGTTATTCTACTTCTGTTAGCATCTGTTTGGTCTATAGCTATAATGTCATAAAGTTGAACCGATAATGAAATTTGAAGCAGCATATCTTTTGGTATACAAGAGATATCTTACTAATTCTTGGTTTCAATCTTTTACACACTCTGAGTTTAGCAAAGTAGTTTACCCACCCATACGTCTTTGCATCATGATACTGTTGCCTTCTGTGTTCGTTTTTTTATACTGGTTTGGCACTCTTTTTTCATTAAATTATTCAGAACCTAGTTGTATGTGTTTTGACAGCTCACAGGAGTATTAATTCTGGTCTAGAACTTGTATAATCTACTGCCTTGCATTCTCACATTAAATCTCAAGTGATAGTACTTTGTACCTGCTTTGCAAAACTGTGTGGGTCCATATAAAATGTAAACTACACATGGATATAAGCAGAAACCATTACTAGCAGATAGCGTCTCACGCACCTTGTCTAGTGTTTTTCCTTGTTTTTTGCATAATTAGGAGTTGATGAAAATCTTATAATTCATAATTATTTTTTTATCTGTTCATGATGCAGGTTATGATGCGACCTATGTTTGGTGCATTTGGAAAGGCTGGAAGTTCTAACTCTATTGCATTTGTGAGCAAGGTTAGTTGACCTTTTGTCTGTTCTACAGGAAAATAGATGAACAGGAACGAAAGAAGCAAAGAAGTATAAGACGCAAAAAGATACACAATGTTGCACTAACATGCTGGTGGAATTTTTTATACCGAAAAATGAGAAAATCAAAACTTTTATTCATGCCATAACGTACAGTTTGGTACATCTACTGATTGCTCCGTTCGAAAATTAATGACAGGCTGCTAAAGAAGGTGGCGTCGCAGTCCAGTATAAGCTGGGAAAGAGGGTGGAAGCTGTAGGTGGCGTTCGTGGTTTGACAAAGTTGAACATGAAGCTTAACGACGCACTTCCTAAAATTGATGTCGATCCTGAAACCTACACGGTTACTGCTGATGGAGAGGTTTTGAGATGTCAACCAGCGCCCACAATACCACTGTCTCGAAATTACTTCCTCTTTTAGAAAACTTCATTGCACCGGCTTTCTTAATTAGGCTGATACATGCATTTGATATTTCCTAGTAACCTTTTTGTCAAATAAATAAATTATATGACTTGTGAACTTCAAGATTCTGATAGGAATTCCCTTCACGGGTTCAGCAAGAGGCCAATTTTTGGCAATAAATACTTTTCTTCTTTAGTAGCAACATGTTTATATGTTACAACAGGTCTATAAAAGAACAACGCTATGATGGCCAGGCCACGTAGGGATATAGGTAGGCTACAATAGCATAAACGGAATTAAATCGCAAACCATACAAGTAGAAGATTATAGCGTTTAGCAGTGCCTAAACGATCCATTACACATGTTGAGAACCATGATAATCTCAAATCAAAGAATTAGACATTAACACTTACTGAGAACACTGCTGGCACATCATATATAGCTTTCGCAGTGTCTCATATTAGATCTATCTAACATCATGTTCTTCAACATGTATCCATATGATCGATTCAGCATCTTCATACCATGATCCATGAAATATGATCATCAATCAATATATGTGCTGATCATCTAATCATAATTGTTCCATATGTGATATTTAATTAGGAAATCTTTGATGAAATAGTAACTTACAACATAAAAAGTCTCATAAACAAATTACATATTCATTAATCAATAACAAGTTATCTATGTCAAAAAACAATGCATGATAGATATTGTGTGGGATACATGTACTAGGGGTCCATTTAGTAGGGCTCTGAACTCTAGATCCTAGTTTCGAACTCTAACTCTAGTAAGAGTTGCTCCTATGGGAGTTGTAGAGCAGATCAAAACTGTTTGGCTAGCTTAGTCTGCTCTAGAACTCCTAAAAGAGAGGATATGGAGTAGATTGACAATAATATCCTTATGGATTATATGTAGCTATCATTAAGCCATCATTTAATTATGTTTCCTTTTCATGTAATTAAATACCGATTATTTTTCTTTTGAATTTGAATAACACAACTATATGGTTACAAAATACTATATGACAGTTAACACAATATAAATGTTTAGTAATAATATATAGTAGCATTGTCATAAAAATAAATGAAAATGAGCACAAAATAACATGCTAGGGTATAAATCTATTATGATGCGAGCACTGGCACCAAGTCCTACGTGGGTCATCGCCACTACGAACCGCCCTGCAATTTACGTACGGAGGGAGATGGAGAGAATAAATTAGAGTACATGAGTGGCACATTCGAGTAATTTCTATAAAATAATAAAGGGTAGTGGGTCTTTTGGCATGCAGTGGAGCTATGGAGCAGCAAAAATCCAGCTCCACCCCTATAGTTCATTTTAGAATCTGTATCGTTTAGCACAACTCTGGCTCTAGGTAAGTTGGTGTTAGAAGCTGAAGCTGTGCCGAAAGGGCCCTAGGGGTATCCGTAGACTATCCATGTACATATAGTACAGGGGTAGCAAATAGAAGGCGATTATATATGTAACAGATCGGTCATGAGTTTGGTAATGTCCAGATTGTATGTCGCATACGCTAGGCCTAGCCGTATCTATAGGATAGATTCTAGTCTTATTAGATTAGGACTCTACCATATCTGTACACCCTATCTCTCACTATATAAGGAGGTACAGGGCACCCCTAAGAGGATATGCGATCTCAAATATTCATACATCGTACAATACAATCCTAAGAAGGGCTAGGGTATTATTTCGTTAGCCGAGAGCTTGAACTTGGGTAAACCTTTGAGTTCATCCTAACCATCGATTTCCATGCATTTTAGATACCCTATAGAATATTGCCAATACTAGATCATCGACATGCAGTTAGCGTGTCTAGTAGGGGGCGTGCTAAATTTTTCAAGTCCTTTTGACGAGATGGATGGATCCCAAGTCCGAGATCATGAAGAAAAGTTCACCCTAGGACAAACCTTCAAGTTCGGTGGGATCAGGCTTCAAACCAACCACTTTGGTGTGCTCCCCTGGACAGATACAGATTCATTTGACTTCGAAGAAGAAGTCTACCGTTGCGAGCCTAACAAGGCGGCATCAGAACAAACTTAGATCCAATCTAGGTCTCATGGCACGGAGAAGCGATCTCCCAAGTTGGCATTTTTGCCGCTCGAAGTTGAAGACAACGTCGTGCCGGCTACCGGATTCAACATCAACCACAATGCGACGCCGACTGCTCGAGTCGCCCCATCAGAGACTCATAGTAGCATAGGAAGTTTCGTGCCACCAAGAGAGATCTTCACCACCATACAACCGACAACTAGTGACACCGAGAGAAGACATCAAGAAGAACAAGCGGCTAAACTGGCCAAAGAGCGATGACTCAAAGACGAACATCAATAGCGGGAGGAAGAAACCAAACGCCAATGCGCGAGTCAATCTCACGACGAGCTGAGGAACCAGTCGCGCAGGATGCAACGTGATTTGCTCCAAACTCAAGTCGAGGGGCACAACGTCTTAAAGACCCCTCAACAAAACATTCGAGTTTCGACTGGTCTACTCGGCGACATCCTCCAATGACTCCCGAATCCAAATCTTCCCGGTGATCAAAACGATCCACAAGATCAAAGTGATGGTCACCACGTTAGCCATCCAACAATCATTACAACGCAACTCGGGAGCATCTCCACCACGATCGGAGGTGCACTCATCTAGGTCACCTTCCTCTATGTAGCCTTCGACCTCAAGACAACCTTCCACCAACCGGTCGGGCTAGGTATTTCCCATATTGGAGCGTAGGAAAGAGATAGCGGACAAACATCATCGCCTTGACAATGAACAACGCTGATTGGAAGAACAATGCTAGGAGCTTGAGGCCAAGAAGAAGCGGCTTAGTCAAGACAACAATTTTGACCTCCGCAAAGCACGAGAGGAGGGACGCCGTCAAGACCGACAACACGGTAGTCGGGGTCACCGGAGTCACAGCCGGGGAGTCAAAGCATCGGTCACCGGAGAGCTCAAACACAAACCTGGATGACGATGTCCCGACATTTACCAGAAGCCTAAGCAAAGTCACCTGGCCGACTAGGTTCTAACCGACTGGCATCACGAAGTATGACGGTACCTGCGACCCCAAGTCCTGGCTAATAGTCTACACCTTGACTCCAAGGTGATGGTCTACTACTTATCGGTTGCCCTAGACGAGTCGGCTAGACACTGGTTGACGGAGCTGCCCAAACGATCTATTGATTCCTAGGCCGAGCTCCGTAACCGGTTCATTGTCAACTTTCCTGGCATCTACGAGAGGCCACAGACTCTATACGACGTGTACCATGTCCAACAACGCAAAAACGAATTTGTGCGGGCCTACATCAAAAGGTTCTCGGAGGTTCGCAACTCTATCCTGGACATCAACGTGCTCATCGCCGCCTTTCGCAAAGGCGTGAAAGATGAACCATTCATCGTGAAGTTCACAAGGAAGGAGCCGACTACCGTCAAGGATCTCTTCGACTTGGCAAACTCGTATGCAGTGGCAGCAGATGTTGTCTCAGCATCGCGAGGTGACAAACATGAAGACAAATTCCAGCCCTCGAACAAGGGCAAGGAAAAGGAGAAGGAAAATCCAGTGACCAAAACTCAATGACTTCGACAAGGCCATGAACAGCCGGTGCCCCTACGATCCGAAGTCTTCTCACGTGGCCAAGGACTGTTTCATAATACGCAAGTATGTAGAACAACTCGACAAGAACCTATTAGGTTCAGCTGGCTCTAGCAAAGGGAAGCCCGACAAGTGGCTCACCCAAGGTGGTAGGTACCCATTGATATTAGCCCGAGTCGTCAAGAGCATCAAGCTAAAGCGGGTGCTCATCGATGGAAGCGGTGCCCTTAATATCCTCTTCGCAAAGACCCTCGATGACATGACAATAACTAGGTCCGAGTTGTGTCCTAGCAGCGCACCCTTACATGGAGTCATCCCCGAGCTGTCTGCTACACCACTCGGCCAAATCACTCTTCCGGTGACCTTTGGCTCAAAGGATAATTACCGGACGGAGAATGTTAGCTTCGAGGTCACCGACTTCGAAACGACTTACCACACCATTATTGGAAGGCCTGCACTAGTCAAGTTCATAGGGGTTCACACGATGTCATCACCCTATGCAGTGAAGTCAAACAAGTCTTCACGTGCAAAGCCGAGAGCTATGAGATTGTGTAATCAACTAAGGAGAAGATCGGTCGGGAGCAGATTCGCTAAGAGTTGCCCCATCAATTGGAGGAAGATGAAGTGCCATCCAAAAAGATGGCCGAAATCTCCACCAACGACAAGAAGCAGATCTCCCAAGACCCGGCCGACCCCTCCAAGTTTACATTCATAGGGACACAATTAGGTCCTAAATAGGAACTCAGGTTCCTTACTTTCCTACAAAGTAATAAAGATGTATTTGCATGGAATGTTAGACCAAACTCTTTGAATGTTAGACCCGACGCTGAACCAATGAAGCAATCGCTGTGATGCTTTGCACAAGACAGAAAAGATGCGATCAAGGAAAAGCTAACTAAGCTACTCGTGGCATGCTTCATAAAGGAAGTCAAATATCCCGACTGGCTGGCCAACCCGGTCCTCGTCAAGAAAAAGAACAACAAGTGGCAGATGTGCGTAGATTACATGGATCTAAACAAGGCATGCCCCAAGGATCTATTTGGTCCAAGTGGACTCAACAGCAAACTGCGAGCTACTCAACTTCCTGGATTGCTACTTGGGCTATCATCAAGTTAATTTGAGGGTTGGAGACTAGATGAAGACTATCACACCATTCAGGGCATACTTCTACATCACCATGCCATTTGGTCTAAAAAATATTGGAACAACCTATTAAAGAACGTTCTAGGGTTGTGTCCACAATCAGATCGGGCGCAACATGGAGGCATATGTCAACGACGTGGTGGAGAAGTCAAAGAAGAAGGAAGACCTCATCATCGATTTGCAGGAAACCTTCAAAAACCTTCAACGCTATCAGATGAAGTTTAACCCTAAGAAGTTTGTGTTTGGCGTCACCTCCGGGAATGCTACTTGGTTTTGTGGTGTCCCACAAGGGCATCGATGCCAACCCGGAGAAGATCTAGGCCATACTCAACATGAAGCTGCCAAGTGAGCTTAGGCACGTCTAGAAGCTGGCCGGATGCATGGCCACGCTCAGTCGATTATTCTCCCAACTAGGCATGCACGGTATGCCCTTCTTCAAGCTATTGAAGAAGAGCGACCACTTCACATGGACCCTTGAAGTCCAAGAGGCCTTCGAAGACTTCAAGACGTACCTGACTTGACCACCATTGCTATCCTCGCTAAACCCGAATGAGCCACTCTTACTATACGTCTCGGCAATCGAACAGATGTCAGTCCTATCTTAGTGGTCAAGTGCAAAGAAGAATGACATGCTCAAGCAGTATAGCAGCCTATTTACTGTCAGTGAGGTACTCAGCGAATCGAAACTAAAGTACTCCCAAGTCTAGAAGCTACAATACAACATGCTCATTAGCATCAGGAAGCTGGTAACTACTTCCAAGCTCACCCAGTCTCGGTTGTCACACCATATCCACTCAGCGACATCATACATAACAAGAAAGTCCATGGCCGAATCGCTAAGTGGGCCCTAGAGATGATGTCGTACGACATCTCCTTCAAACAACGCATTGCGATCAAGCCACAAGCGCTGGCTGACTTCTTGGCTGAATGGAACGACGTCCAACTAGATACATCACCAGAAGAGTTGCCCTACTAGACAATGTACTTTGATGAATCTGCAGATGTCGGGAGCTGGGGCCGGGGTAGTCCTCTATGGGATCCCGATTTTATATCAAAATTCCTCGTGCATAATTGTACAGATCCCTGGATTGCGTAGTTGGCACACACGAGTCAAGTTACATCATAGAGTAGCACATACAAACCATAGTCTCACACGACTTTATTACACCAGGGCACTTGGCTGAATAATAGGGTCTAAGCTGGGTAGCACATAAACATGTAGCTCTTAGTGGGGTGGCAAAGTCTAGGTAACTTGACTCCATAAGCAACGATTTGAGGGCGAGGACCTCTAGACATCTTCCCCTTCGGTGAACTCTTCATAGCACTCGTAAGGGTCTACCACTAGTTCTTCCTCCAGAGTTGAAGGTTGGGTTTCAGCAAGGGTGAGTACAGGGTACTCAACAAATCACCATGGAAATATACATATGCAAGGCCACAACAAGGAAGGCTATAGGGTTCTTTTTCATAAAAGCAGCTTTCTCAAATAGTTTTCAAAAAACCTATTTTCTAGCAGTAGTTTCTATACCATGAGTGTAATTAAATAGCCACGAAGGTTCTGTCTGCCATCCATTGATGGTTTTCCTTCATGGCATCCATGCCATCTTCTAGATGATTCAACCCCTTGCCACTCAAGGAGCGAATTACCTAGACAACACATATCAACTCCATTCTTATCACCATACTCATCTTTTGGGGTGTTATGAGTCTAGCTAAGTGTATTCCATGTCCCGGTGCTCATATCCGATAGCACGGCTATTCGAATAGATTTGACACACTGCAGTGGTTGTACACTTTCCCCATGCTCCACAACTGCCCAACACATGAGCCTTGTCATGACAAAACCTTTCAATAATCTTACTTTGGCAGTGCCCGCTCTATGAGCTTTAGTTCCCATTGCACTCTAGACGTGCGGTTACTAGCAGTGAGGGGAGTTTTGGCGTTCCCAAGGGAGAAGTAAACCAATCAACACAAACACAACACACCACAACTCAATGGGACTGGCCTTCCTAGCCATCCTTTGTGCAATAGGCTTCTTGCCTACTTGCACACATATAAGAACCACCACGGCTAGGGCACCGCCTCCGCTCGACTATGTACTCAACTAGGTCTATACCCTTTTGAAAAACACAGTTGTACGATTGTCGTTTCATGTATAGCTACATGGCTCGGTCCTTAACTGAATAGGGTAGCTAGCCATTCCCTAGAACCACCCATATTCTCATCATTCCGCCCCGATCGAAAATAGGTTTTAGCACAACAACTCAATCTCAACACATCCGGGTGGCGCTTGTGTCTCCACCCGCCATCAGGCAATTACGTTCCTCATGTAATGCCTCGCAACATCATAATCATCTCATTTGAATAGTATTGAATAAAATGCAGGTAATAGCAGTGCTAAGCAGTGTCATAGGTTGACTAGGTTATAGTTGAGTAATGAGGCTATAAAGGTTTTTGGGCAATCAGGCATATGATGTGGTATAACTAACTAAAGTGGGTGTCTAATTGTTTTTGCATGCAACTTATTTAAAGTAAAAGAGTGTATTTTCGAAATATAGGTTCAACATGCATGGTCAAGAGGTGTGGTGACTTGCCTGGCTCGAAGCCTTGTCCAATCGGTTCCTCGTACAGCTCAACTGTTACTCCTAGATCTAGCAAGAAAATGAAAGACCGGCAGAGGGTGAGATCATTACGAGAGGAGATAAGGGATTCGAGATGAATTAACTAAAGATGGTTTGTTTGTAAAGGTCCCGGTAAAAAGAAGTTAAAGGCTTTTGAAGAGGAGAGGGGTGAAAATCAGTTTTGAAAGGGAGGTTTTCCGGTAATAAAGAAAGTAGATAAATAAAATAAAATATAATAAAATAATTAGTTTTTGGAGAAGAACGGGGGGAAAAGATTTTAGAAATAAATATTGTCGACGGTTGATATCGGCAATAAACTTATAGGGTGGCTATCGGGCTCAGAACTCGATGGTTAGGATGAAAAGAAAGACGATTTAACCAGGTTCAGGCTCTCGGCTAGGCAAGATAATACCCTGATCCTGTTTGATGATTGTGTTGGATGTGTATGACCGTGTCCCCTGTGGGGTGCCCCGTACCCACTTTATATAGTGGGGGATAGGGCTTACAGATATGGTAGAATCCTAATCTGATAAGACTAAGATCTATCTTAATTCATTTACAACTCAGATCCGGTATGTGTGACGTGCAATCCGACAGTTATCAAACTCCGGTTGATACTATATAGATATAATCTCCTTCCTATTCGGCACCCCTATGACTGTATGTATTCATATAGTCTATGGATACCCCTAGTATAGGTGTCCCACAGCAGCCCCTAGAGTCATCCATAGCAGTGTAAATCTTTCGTGTAGATGGCTAGATCATCAGAAAAATCTTCACACAATATGTTTGACAACGTCCGAGTGCTTCCCAAGCGCTTCCCGTGTGCTTCTCAAGTGATCCCATGTACTTCATAATGATTGTAGAGGCTGTGGAGGGCTCCGAACGGAAGAAAGAAATAGGTGCATCGAAGATGCACCTATTAGGTGTAGCCCCTCGACTCTATGGTTAAATGCGTAACAATTAAACATAGTCTTTTCGAGACTATTTAAAAGCTTAGGTGCATCGAAGATGCACCTAATAGGTGTAGTCCCCGACTCTATGCTTAAATGCATAATAGTTATATATAGAGTCATCTATGGAGTGTTACCCAAAAGGTGTTCTTGATGTTTTGAGTTCCCGACTCGAGCAGCACCATTCCGAGTGCTTCCGGACCCGAGTGGTACCTAGCTCTCGTTGCTCTCTCCGAGCGTTTTGTACCCAAGTGGTTTGGCGATGGTTCTTGTGCCATGTTTCCTCAAACATATAATTTAAAATTATATTCTGCCTGTAGGGCAGGTTACACAAAATTGCTTAAACGTTATAGCTAAGTAGTTAGTACTGAGTATATTCGGATTTACTCAAGGTTTAGCCATAGGCTAAAAGCGCAATTACGTGTCATGGGCAATACCGACCAATGTCTATATAAATACAGCCGTGGGCCTGAAATATAGGCTCACCATCGATTCCCAGTTTGTGAAGTAAATCACAAAATTCAGTTACCATTTGGCATAGCCATAAACTTCGCGACATTCCTTTAAAAAGTGGCATGGTATGAATTGTGCCAGCGCCGAAAATCTTGGCCCGTTTCACTCGCTGGGTGACACCACAATACTTAGCTCGTTAACTAAAATTTTCTAGCCATTGGGCCCATCAATGGCCCACGTTGACCTTCTGGCGTGCCTATTCATCTTCTCCGTCACCGTCGTCTTAAGCCTGCTCATTTGTAGCACTGGTGCCCCTCCTTCTCCGGTGATTCTCGAGCGCCCAAATCCCTAGCTCCAAGCCCCCGAGTTCGCCGTCACTAATCCCCTAGGTAATTAATCATCAACAACAACTATTAAAGTCTCTCATTAATTAAACAGTAACCCATGAACTAGTTGAACTAAGCATGACTAAGCTTTGCCTAACCCTAGATCTAGTCGAATTAACCCTAGTATGACAATAATATTGAAAAGGTAAACAACGGATAACAATAGGTAAATTCTTGATAAATAAATAAATATAGTAAAAAACATTTCAATACAATGCATATTTGAGTGTAAAACGGGGATTTTATAACCATGCTATCAATATGTTCAAGGTAGGGTGCCACTTGCCTTGCTCTGACACACGAGGAACTTTGGCGATGACTTCGAGAATGATGTATTTCCACAAGAGCAAAACCTACGACAAACAGAGAAAACAGGCACAAACAAGCTATAAAACTGCTAAAACATAGAAAGAAACTATTTTTCATGGATTCTTGGCATTTTTTGGTTTTAATGAAATTTGATTGGACTAACATAGAGACAATATGAATTAGATATGAATTTTAGAATTTTTCTGTGTTTTTAACTCAACAGAAAGGCCTAAATGAATTATTGCGCAATACATGCAGTGCTGATGTTAGCACCAGAGTGAGGAGGCACTAACAAAGGGGGCTACCTGACAGAGACACAAGTGAGGGGAGAAGAGGCCTAACCGTGAGGGCCCACGGGCCAGTGAGGCAGAGTGGCTAATAGTGGGGCCGCAGGGAGCGAGGGAGAGAGAGAGGGGGGAAAGTCTGACGAGCGGGGCTGGGTTATTAGTGAGAGGGAGCAGAGGAGGGAGCGGGGTGCTCGGCCGAGGGGCGCGGGTGCACAGCAGCGACAAACACCCAATGACTATGACATCAATGGCCAGCAGCGGCTACGACAGCTGACGGAGATCCGATGGCAGGAGAGGTGCATCGCAGTGTGGAGAGATGGCACAACACAATGGCAACACATGGCCGTGAGCACATGGTGTCAGCGGAGTATGACCGCAGGCGGCACGGCGACCCGAGGCTAGCAATTAGGGATGAAAACGGATCGGAAACGGACGGAAACCACGTCTACTGTTTCTGTTTCCATATTTTTTTTCGGAACCAAAACCGGAACCGGAAACCTCGGATACAAAAACGGAATCGGGTAGCATTGAAAACGACAACGGAGTGATACGGACCGGACCGGATACGGTATCGAAAATTTACCGGAATAGAAATGACATCATAATGCTAAAATACCACCGAAACATTCATGACTCATGTTCATCGTATTACACTGGTAGCCGAAGGGAGCTGGAGGTGGCGTCTGGAGCGGCGCGCCGTCGTGGCGTTGTGGGCTGGGCTAGAGGCGGCGTCGGTGGCCGGCGCTGGCGTCAAGAGCTGGTGGCTGCAGTATATAGGCGTCGGTGGCCAGCGCAACGTCGTCGGCTGGGCTGGAGGCGGTGTCAGTGGCCGGCGCTGGTGTTTGGGAGTCGGGCTGGAGACGGCTCAGGATCTCGCTGGCGCCGAGGCTGGCAGGGGGCGGCGGCGGTGGGAGGGTGGCGGCCGGTTCTAGCAGTACCTGCACGAACGGCGGCACCCGCCTCCACTCCGCCAGCTTGCACATGGCACGCGCGGGCGGCGCTAGCAGCCAGCAACCAGCAGCACAAGCTGCACAACGCACACACACAACGTCTAGAGAGGAGACATGTTGCTAGGTTAGCTGACTCCAGTTTGGGCCAGGTTGGCTTATTGGGCCATTGGTCCAATTTCATTATTTTGCATGTTGGTACTGTTTTAGAATTCTAGAAATTTTTCCGGAAAGTTTCCGACCGATTCTGCGTTCCGACGGATGGTACTCTTACCGTATCCATTTCCATTTCCCAAAAAAATTCTGATTCCCATATCGTTTCCGAAAATTTCCAAAAAAATTCTGACCGATTGGTTCCGTTTCCGAAAATTGGTCCGGATTCCAGAAAAATTCCGAACCGTTTTCAACCCTACTAGCAATGGCGGCTCAGGGAGTGGTGGCGATGCGGCACGGTGTGGTGGACTGACGTGACACGGCAGCGCACGAAGCGCACAAGCGAGGCAAGTGCGTTGGCAAAGTTCGGGGATGCGGTGGGCCGGTGGCATGGTGGCACGACGACGCGACCCGGCGGGGCGTCGTTGCGGCGCGACGCGTGTGCATGGCTAGAGATTGAAGATTGTAGTTGGCACCAATCCCTCTGTGTATATTAGTACCAATCTCTGGATCAGTAGTTGGTACACACATACATAGTTGGATCATCACATATCATGACAAAAAGATAAGGTTGAAAGGGTTTAATTATGAACCTTTGGTTAAATCAAGACCTTTACAACAGCTAACACGACACAGGCGGCGACTGGGACAACTTCGTAGTTCTACGATGGATGTAGAGCCAGATCCTCTCAAGCACTGAAGGTTTGGATTTAGCAAGGGTGAGTACGGAGTATTTAGCAAATCACCACGGAAATATGCATATGCAAGGCTGTAGCAAGGCAGGCTATAGGGTTCTTTTGCATAAAAGAGGATTCTCAAATAGTTTTTCACCAGACCTATTTTCTAGCAGTAATTTCTATACCATGAGTGTAATTAAATGGTCATGAATACAACTCGTGCTTGAACACAACATCGGAAGCAAAAGTACCGAGCATGAAAGGTACACTTGGATTCCATCAACAACTTCAGCCTTCATACAATGTCGACCAAGATTCGACTATTAACTTCGGCATAACTACACAACGTGTGTATCAACTTCGTTTACGCTTCGTGATTGAACACAACTTCAGAAGTGAAAGTACCGAGCACGAAGGGTACACTTGGATTCCATCAATAACTTCACCCTTCATACATCGACCAAGATTGGACTATTAACTTCGGCATAACTACACAGCTTGTGCATCCACTTGGTTTACACTTCGTTCTTGAACACAACTTCAGAAGTAAAAGTACCGAGCACGAAGGGTACACTTGGATTCCATCAACAACTTCACCCTTCATACATCGACCAAGATTCGACTATTAACTTCGGCATAACTACACAACTTGTGTATCCACTTGCTTTACAACTCGTGCTTGAACACAACTTCGGAAGCAAAAGTACCGAGCACGAAAGGTACACTTGGATTCCATCAAGAACTTCAGCCTTCATAAAATGTCGACCAAGATTCGACTATTAACTTCGGCATAACTACACAACGTATGTATCAACTTGGTTTACACTTCGTGATCGAACACAACTTGGGAAGTGAAAGTACCGAGCACGAAGGGTACACTTGGATTCTATCAACAACTTCACTCTTCATACATCGACGAAGATTCGACTATTAACTTCGGCATAACTACACAACTTGTGTATCCACTTGCATTACAACTTGTGCTTGAACACAACTTCGGAAGCAAAAGTAGAAAGCATGAAAGGTTCACTTGGATTCCATCAAGAACTTCACCCTTCACAAAATGTGGATGAAGATTCAACTATTAACTTTGGCGTAGCTACACAACCTGTGCATCAACTTGGTTTGCACTTCGTGGTCGAACACAACTTCGGAAGTGAAAGTACCGAGCACGAAGGGTTCAATTTGATTCCACCAACAACTTCACCCTTCATACATTGTCGACCAAGATTCGACTATTAACATCGGCATAACTACACTACTTGTGTATCCACATGGTTTACACTTCGTGATCAAACACAACTTCGGAAGTCAAAGTACCGAGCACGAAGGGTACACTTGGATTCCATTAACAACTTCACCCTTCATACATCGACCAAGATTCGACTATTAACTTCGGCATAACTACACAACTTGTGTATCCACTTGCATTACAACTCGTGCTCAAACACAACTTCCGAAGCTAAAGTACCGAGCACAAAAGGTACACTTGGATTCCATCAAGAACTTCAGCCTTCATACAATGTCGACCACGATTTGACTATTAACTTCGGCATATCTACAAAACTTGTGCATCCACTTGGTTTATACTTCGTTCTTGAACACAACTTCGGAAGTGAAAGTACCGAGTAGGAAGGTACACATGGATTCCATCAACGACTTCACCCTTCATACATCGACCAAGATTCGACTGTTAACTTCGGCATGCATTACAACCCGTGCTCAAACACAACTTCGGAAGCAAAAGTACCGAACACGAAAGGTACAATTGGATTCCATCAAGAGCTTCAGCCTTCATGCAATGTCGACCACGATATGACTATTAACTTCGGCATAACTACACAACTTTTGCATCCACTTGGTTTATACTTCGTTCTTGAACACAACTTCGGAAGTGAAAGTACCGAGCACGAAGGGACACTTGGACTCCATCAATGACTTCACGCTTCATACATCGACCAAGATTCGACTATTAACTTGGGCATAACTACACAACTTGTGTATCCACTTGCATTACAACTCGCGCTCAAACACAACTTCGAAAGCAAAAGTACCGAACACGAAAGGTACAATTGGATTCCATCAAGAAATTCAGCCATCATACAATGTCGACCACGATTTGACTATTAACTTCGGCATAACTACACAACTTATGCATGCACTTGGTTTATACTTCGTTCTTGAACACAACTTCGGAAGTGAAAGTACCGAGCACAAAGGTACACTTGGATTCCATCAACGACTTCACCCTTCATACATCGACCAAGATTCGACTATTAACTTCAGCATAACTACACAACTTGTGTATCCACTTGCTTTACAACTTGTGCTTGAACACAACTTCGGAAGCAAAAGTACCGAGCACGAAAGGTACACTTGGATTCCATCAAGAACTTCAGCCTTCAGAAAATGTCGACCAAGATTCGACTATTAACTTCGGCATAACTACACAACGTATGTATCAACTTGGTTTACACTTCGTGATCGAACACAACTTCGAAAGTGAAAGTACCGAGCACGAAGGGTACACTTGGATTCTATCAACAACTTCACCCATCATACATCGACGAAGATTCGACTATTAACTTCGGCATAACTACACAACTCGTGTATCTACTTGCATTACAACTCGTGCTTGAACACAACTTCGGAAGCAAAAGTACCGAACACGAAAGGTACATTTGGATTCCATCAACAACTTCAGCCTTCATACAATGTCGACCAAGATTCGACTATTAACTTCGGCATAACTACACAATGTGTGTATCAAGTTGGTTTATACTTCGTTCTTAAACACAACTTCGGAAGTGAAAGTACCGAGCACGAAGGTACACTTGGATTCCATCAACGACTTCACCCTTCATACATCGACCAAGATTCGACTAACTTCAGCATAACTACACAACTTGTGTATCCACATGCATTACAACTCGTGCTCAAACACAACTTCGGAAGCAAAAGTACCGAACACGAAAGGTACAATTGGATTCCATCAAGAGCTTCAGCCTTCATGCAATGTCGACCACGATATGACTATTAACTTCGGCATAACTACACAACTTTTGCATCCACTTGGTTTATACTTCGTTCTTGAACACAACTTCGGAAGTGAAAGTACCGAGCACGAAGGGACACTTGGACTCCATCAATGACTTCACGCTTCATACATCGACCAAGATTCGACTATTAACTTTGGCATAACTACACAACTTGTGTATCCACTTGCATTACAACTCGTGCTCAAACACAACTTCGAAAGCAAAAGTACCGAACACGAAAGGTACAATTGGATTCCATCAAGAAATTCAGCCATCATACATTGTCGACCATGATTTGACTATTAACTTCGGCATAACTACACAACTTATGCATCCACTTGTTTTATACTTCGTTCTTGAACACAACTTCGGAAGTGAAAGTACCGAGCACAAAGGTACACTTGGATTCCATCAACGACTTCACCCTTCATACATCGACCAAGATTCGACTATTAACTTCAGCATAACTACACAACTTATGTATCCACTTGGTTTACAACTCGTGCTTGAACACAACTTCGGAAGCAAAAGTACCGAGCACGAAAGGTACACTTGGATTCCATCAAGAACTTCAGCCTTCATACAATGTCGACCAAGATTCGACTATTAACTTCGGCATAACTACACAACGTATGTATCAACTTGGTTTACACTTCGTGATCGAGCACAACTTCGGAAGTGAAAGTATCGAGCACGAAGGGTACACTTGGATTCTATCAACAACTTCACCCTTCATACATCGACGAAGATTCGACTATTAACTTCGGCATAACTACACAACTTGTGTATCCACTTGCATTACAACTCATGCTTGAACACAACTTCGGAAGCAAAAGTATCGAGCACGAAAGGTACATTTGGATTCCATCAACAACTTCAGCCTTCATACAATGTCGACCAAGATTCGACTATTAACTTCGGCATAACTACACAATGTGTGTATCAAGTTGGTTTATACTTCATTCTTAAACACAACTTCGGAAGTGAAAGTACCGAGCACGAAGGGTACACTTGGATTCTATCAACAACTTCACCCTTCATACATCAACGAAGATTCGACTATTAACTTCGGCATAACTACACAACTTGTGTATCCACTTGCATTACCACTCGTGCTTGAACACAACTTCGGAAGCAAAAGTACCGATCACAAAAGGTACATTTGGATTCGATCAACAACTTCAGCCTTGATACAATGTCGACCAAGATTCGACTGTTAACTTCGGCATAACTACACAACGTATGTATCAACTTGGTTTACACTTCGTGATCGAACACAACTTCGAAAGTGAAAGTACCGAGCACGAAGGGTACACTTGGATTCTATCAACAACTTCACCCATCATACATCGACGAAGATTCGACTATTAACTTCGGCATAACTACACAACTCGTGTATCTACTTGCATTACAACTCGTGCTTGAACACAACTTCGGAAGCAAAAGTACCGAACACGAAAGGTACATTTGGATTCCATCAACAACTTCAGCCTTCATACAATGTCGACCAAGATTCGACTATTAACTTCGGCATAACTACACAATGTGTGTATCAAGTTGGTTTATACTTCGTTCTTAAACACAACTTCGGAAGTGAAAGTACCGAGCACGAAGGTACACTTGGATTCCATCAACGACTTCACCCTTCATACATCGACCAAGATTCGACTATTAACTTCAGCATAACTACACAACTTGTGTATCCACATGCATTACAACTCGTGCTCAAACACAACTTCGGAAGCAAAAGTACCGAACACGAAAGGTACAATTGGATTCCATCAAGAGCTTCAGCCTTCATGCAATGTCGACCACGATATGACTATTAACTTCGGCATAACTACACAACTTTTGCATCCACTTGGTTTATACTTCGTTCTTGAACACAACTTCGGAAGTGAAAGTACCGAGCACGAAGGGACACTTGGACTCCATCAATGACTTCACGCTTCATACATCGACCAAGATTCGACTATTAACTTTGGCATAACTACACAACTTGTGTATCCACTTGCATTACAACTCGTGCTCAAACACAACTTCGAAAGCAAAAGTACCGAACACGAAAGGTACAATTGGATTCCATCAAGAAATTCAGCCATCATACATTGTCGACCATGATTTGACTATTAACTTCGGCATAACTACACAACTTATGCATCCACTTGTTTTATACTTCGTTCTTGAACACAACTTCGGAAGTGAAAGTACCGAGCACAAAGGTACACTTGGATTCCATCAACGACTTCACCCTTCATACATCGACCAAGATTCGACTATTAACTTCAGCATAACTACACAACTTATGTATCCACTTGGTTTACAACTCGTGCTTGAACACAACTTCGGAAGCAAAAGTACCGAGCACGAAAGGTACACTTGGATTCCATCAAGAACTTCAGCCTTCATACAATGTCGACCAAGATTCGACTATTAACTTCGGCATAACTACACAACGTATGTATCAACTTGGTTTACACTTCGTGATCGAGCACAACTTCGGAAGTGAAAGTATCGAGCACGAAGGGTACACTTGGATTCTATCAACAACTTCACCCTTCATACATCGACGAAGATTCGACTATTAACTTCGGCATAACTACACAACTTGTGTATCCACTTGCATTACAACTCATGCTTGAACACAACTTCGGAAGCAAAAGTATCGAACACGAAAGGTACATTTGGATTCCATCAACAACTTCAGCCTTCATACAATGTCGACCAAGATTCGACTATTAACTTCGGCATAACTACACAACTTGTGTATCCACTTGCATTACAACTCATGCTTGAACACAACTTCGGAAGCAAAAGTATCGAGCACGAAAGGTACATTTGGATTCCATCAACAACTTCAGCCTTCATACAATGTCGACCAAGATTCGACTATTAACTTCGGCATAACTACACAATGTGTGTATCAAGTTGGTTTATACTTCATTCTTAAACACAACTTCGGAAGTGAAAGTACCGAGCACGAAGGGTACACTTGGATTCTATCAACAACTTCACCCTTCATACATCGACGAAGATTCGACTATTAACTTCGGCATAACTACACAACTTGTGTATCCACTTGCATTACCACTCGTGCTTGAACACAACTTCGGAAGCAAAAGTACCGAACACAAAAGGTACATTTGGATTCGATCAACAACTTCAGCCTTGATACAATGTCGACCAAGATTCGACTGTTAACTTCGGCATAACTACACAATGTGTGTATCAAGTTGGTTTATACTTCGTTCTTAAACACAACTTCGGAAGTCAAAGTACCGAGCACGAAGGGTACACTTGGATTCTATCAACAACTTCACCCTTCATACATCGACGAAGATTCGACTATTAACTTCGGCATAACTACACAACTCGTTTATCCACTTGCATTACCACTCGTGCTTGAACACAACTTCGGAAGCAAAAGTACCGAACACAAAAGGTACATTTGGATTCGATCAACAACTTCAGCCTTGATACAATGTCGACCAAGATTCGACTATTAACTTCGGCATAACTACACAATGTGTGTATCAAGTTGGTTTATACTTCGTTCTTAAACACAACTTCGGAAGTGAAAGTACCGAGCACGAAGGTACACTTCGATTGCATCAACGACTTCACACTTCATACATCGACCAAGATTCGACTATTAACTTCAGCATAACTACACAACTTGTGTATCCACATGCATTACAACTCGTGCTCAAACACAACTTCGGAAGCAAAAGTACCGAACACGAAATGTACAATTGGATTCCATCAAGAACTTCAGCCTTCATGCAATGTCGACCAATATTCGACTATTAACTTCCGCATAACTACACAACGTGTGTATCAACATGGTTTACACTTCGTTATCGAACACAACTTCGGAAGTGAAAGTACCGAGCACGAAGGGTACACTTGGATTCCATCAACGATTTCACCCTTCATACATCGACTAAGATTCGACTATTAACTTCGGCATAACTACACAACTTGTGTATCCACTTGCATTACAACTCGTGCTCAAACACAACATCGGAAGCAAAAGTACCGAACACGAAAGGTACAATTGGATTCCATCAAGAACTTCAGCCTTCATGCAATGTCGACCACGATTTGACTATTAACTTCGGCATAACTACACAACTTGTGCATCCACTTGGTTTATACTTTGTTCTTGAACACAACTTCGGAAGTGAAAGTACCGAGCACAAAGGTACACTTGGATTCCATCAACGACTTCACCCTTCATACATCGACCAAGATTCGACTATTAACTTCAGCCTAACTACACAACTTGTGTATCCACTTGCTTTACAACTCGTGCTTGAACACAACTTCGGAAGCAAAAGTACCGAGCACGAAAGGTACACTTGGATTCCATCAAGAACTTCAGCCTTCATACAATGTCGACCAAGATTCGACTATTAACTTCGGCATAACTACACAACGTATGTATCAACTTGGTTTACACTTCGTGATCGAACACAACTTCGAAAGTGAAAGTACCGAGCACGAAGGGTACACTTGGATTCTATCAACAACTTCACCCTTCATACATCCACGAATATTCGACTATTAACTTCGGCATAACTACACAACTTGTGTATCCACTTGCATTACAACTCGTGCTTGAACACAACTTCGGAAGCAAAAGTATCGAGCACGAAAGGTACATTTGGATTCCATCAACAACTTCAGCCTTCTTACAATGTCGACCAAGATTCGACTATTAACTTCGGCATAACTACACAACTTGTGTATCCACATGCATTACAACTCGTGCTCAAACACAACTTCGGAAGCAAAAGTACCGAACACGAAAGGTACAATTGGATTCCATCAAGAACTTCAGCCTTCATGCAATGTCGACCACGATTTGACTATTAACTTCGGCATAACTACACAACTTGTGCATCCAGCTGGTTTATACTTCGTTCTTGAACACTTCGGAAGTGAATGTACCGAGCACGAAGATACACTTGGATTCCATCAACGACTTCACCCTTTATACATCGACCAAGATTCGCCTATTAACTTCAGCATAACTACACAACTTGTGTATCCACTTGCTGTACAACTCGTGCTTGAACACAACTTCGGAAGCAAAAGTACCGAGCACGAAAGATACACTTGGATTCCATCAAGAACTTCAGCCTTCATACAATGTCGACCAAGATTCGACTATTAACTTCGGCATAACTACACAACGTATGTATCAACTTGGTTTACACTTCGTGATCGAACACAACTTGGGAAGTGAAAGTACCGAGCACGAAGGGTACACTTGGATTCTATCAACAACTTCACCCTTCATACATCGACGAAGATTCGACAATTAACTTCGGCATAACTACACAACTTGTGTATCCACTTGCATTACAACTCGTGCTTCAACACAACTTCAGAAGCAAAAGTATCGAGCACGAAAGGTACACTTGGATTCCATCAACAACTTCAGCCTTCATACAATGTCGACCAAGATTCGACTATTAACTTCGGCATAACTACAGAATGTGTGTATCAAGTTGGTTTATACTTCGTTATTAAACATAACTTCGGAAGTGAAAGTACCGAGCACGATGGTACACTTGGATTCCATCAACGACTTCACCCTTCATACATCGACCAAGATTCGACTATTAACTTCGGCATAACTACACAACTTGTGTATCCACTTGCTTTACAACTCGTGCTTGAACACAACTTCGGAAGCAAAAGTACCGAGCATGCAAGGTACACTTGGATTCCATCAAGAACTTCAGCCTTCATACAATATCGAGTAAGATTTGACTATGAACTTCGGCATAACTACACAACTTGTGCATCCACTTGGTTTATACTTCGTTCCTGAACACAACTTCGGAAGTGAAAGTACCGAGCAGGAAGGTACACTTGGATTCCATCAACGACTTCACCCTTCGTACATCAACCAAGATTCGACTCTTAACTTCGGCATAACTACACAACTTGTGTATCCACCTGCTTTACAACTCCTGCTTGAACACAACTTCGGAAGCAAAAGTAACGAGCACGAAAGGTACACTTGGATTCCATCAACACTTCAGCCTTCATACAATGTCGACCAAGATTCGACTATTAACTTCGGCATAACTACACAATGTGTGTATCAAGTTGGTTTACACTTCGTTCTTGAACATAACTTCGGAAGTGAAAGTACCGAGCACGAAGGGTATGTAAGATCATAAGCATGATTAATATTTTCTGATGAACAATTGGCTTGCGATTTGGTTTATAAATTGAATTTGGTTTGGAAACAATTAAGGTGTTGGTGCGAGTGTGTGTAACTAATGTGAGTCAGGTTGCGATATCTGTGATCGGAAAGCGTTAGTTTGTCTCTAGTTGTGCAGCTGACTTGAGGTCAATATCGGTCAATGGCGGTGGGATCGTGACTAGGCTCAGGGAGGAGCTGAGGTCCGGACGATCGAGGATGCCAGGTGACGGTATTGAATACGAGTTGGCACATGGTGGAGGAACACCGTGTGGGATGGAATAGTAACGGGCTTCACATGTTGGTTGTGTAAGCGCCGGAAAAATCGGGAAGTAAATCAGATCAAAACTGGATGAGAAAAGGAAAGGAATTTGCTACAGGTTCGGACACTGTAGCAGCGTCGGATACTGTAGCGCCACGGTACTGTAGCACCCGGATTGCTGTAGCATGCGGCACTGTAGCCACCGGATCAGATTAGTATGGCGGACCCGGATTACTGTAGCGCGGCGTGTACTGTAGCAGTCGGACTACTGTAGCACATTTAGACTTCTGCGGCTGTGTCTGATTTTGGCATGTTGGATTTGATTAGGAAAACTAAGAGATGAGTCATATTAATATGAGGAGTCCGACTCCTATTTGGTGATAGACTTTTCGATATAAATAGAGACCGAGGGGTATGCCCCCGGTGTGCTTTTTGTGAGATTTAGTTGTTGATTCTAGATCGACGATTTTGATAGGAGTGCTGTTGGTGCACTTTGTAAATACCAGTTGATGCAATAAAGTCAAGATCATTCAATCTACGTTTTCGGCTTTCATCTACTGGTGATTTTTTGGATTTCGATGATCCGATCGACGTCATAGGAGTGGCGCGATTCGATGATCTGCTTGGTGGCACATGAGCGGCGTGATCAAGGTAGCGGCGACACAGGAGCGACGTGATCAAGGTAGCAAGCCTTCGTCAATTTCTTCGACAGAGGTAATCCTTTATTCCGCGAAAAATTTTTGGGTTTTGTTTTTCCCTACCATTCAACCCCCCTCTGGTATGTTTGTTTGATCTTGTTCGATCCTACAAGTGGTATCAGAGCCTCGTTTTCTATTTGATCTTCGCCGATTTTTAGATTTGTTTGTCATGGCTGAAAAGTTTTCAAACAAACCTCACATATTTAATGGATCTGGTTTTGACTATTGGAAGAAAAAGATGGAATCTTATATTACATCTCAGGGTTATGATATGTGGCTTAAAGTTAATCAACCTTATGAGATTCCTGAACGCATTGATACTCCGGCTCTAAAATTAGAATTTGAAAATAATTGCAAAGCGCGCAATATTATTCTGAATGGGATTTCTCGCTCCGATTTTGATCGTGTTTCGCATTTTGCAACTGCTAATAAGATTTGGAAAGCTTTAAATGATTTTCATACTGGAACTTCAAATATCAAAGAGTTGCGAAAGGATGTTTTCAAAAAGAAGTACATAAAATTTGAGATGAAACTTGGAGAATCCTTGGATGACTATTTGGCTCGTTTCAATAAAATCTTGAGTGATCTTAGATCTGTTGATGCTTCTTATGATGTTAACTATTCTCAATCTGATATTGCTCGTTACTTTATGAATGGCCTTAATATGAAAGTTTGGGATGTTAAAGTTACTTCAATTCAAGAGTCTGTTGATATGAATGCTTTAACTTTGGATATTCTTTGTACTAAATTAAAAACATATGAGATGAATATTCTTTGAAAAAGGACTGATTTGAAATCTACTGCTTTAATATCCTCATCTGGATCTTCTTCTGAGTCTATTTCTTTGGCAGCCTTTGCTGCTTTTACCGCCTTGTCCGATGATCAACTGGAAGAGATCAGTGAGGAGGACTTGGTTTTGGCCGCTAACAGAATTTCTCGAGCTGTGAGTAATATCAGGATCAGGAGAAGAGGAGGACCAATTCGATGCTTTGGATGTGGTCAACCCAATCACATCCGTTCTCAATGCCCCAAGCTTGGAAGAGGTAAACAGGAAGAAGCTAAACCTCAAGATGCATCCAAAGATGCCAAGCAGAATAAGAAACAACTCAAGAATATGAAGATGAAGAAGTATTATCAAAAGGCGTTGGATGAAGCTTTTGCAGCTGTTCAAGAAAACAGTGACGTTGAGTTTGAAGATGATGAAGAAGAAGACAAGAGTATGAACATTGCTGGTGTTTGTCTCATGGCTAAAAGTTTTGAAGATTCTGATGATGACAACGAGGTAACTGGTCCTTCTAGTAGACTTGGTTACAAGATTTCTAAATTTGAGAAAAAAATTAGTCAACAAGAAGTTACTATTGATTCTCAATATTAAAAATAGTAAATTAAAATCTCTTGCTTCTAATGATGATGAATGCAAATCGTGTGATATTTTATTTGCTGAAGTGAATGCTGTAAGAGAAGTTAATCAGAATAATTGCAAAAAACTTGATGTTGTAACTAAGAAATCTAGAAAACTTGAATCTTGTCTTGCTCTTAGCTTTACAATGAATACTAGATTGGTTGATGAATTGTTCTTGGCTAAGAGAGCTTTAAACAAATGTCGAGTTGCTGTGTTTGCTAGTTCTAAGTTTAACTTGATTAGCTCTAAAATGTCACGCCCAGAGTTTCATCCCAAGCCTAAATTTGTAAAAGAAATTCGTAAATAACAATCGGCATAATTAACTCAGGAAAAATCCCTCTAAAAGAAATTAATTTAATTAAATTGAGGTTCCAAATCAATTAACAGGATTTAAACTCAAATTGCAGAAGTATAAAATTTGGCCAATCAAATTAATTTAAAACTCGGCAAAAGTGGGGCTTTCCTTTTTCCCTCCTTTTTCCTTTCTTTTTCCCTTCCTTCTCAAATTGGGCCGAAGTCCAATTTCCCTCCCTTTTCCTTTTCTTTTTCCTTTTTCTTTTTCCTCTCCTCCTTCCCGGGCCGGCCCAGCCGAGCCGGCCCACCTCTCCCTCCAGGCCGGCCCAGCCGAGCCGGCCTCCTGGCCCTCGCCCGCGCGCGCCTCCCCTCCGCCTGGGCCATCAGCCCAGCTCGCTCGCTCGCCCAGCCCGCGCCGCCCAAGTCTGTCGCCTCCTCCCTCACGCCACTGACAGGGAGGGCCCGCCTGTCAACGACCAGTCCAAGCGTCGGCTGAGTCCGCCGTCCCGCCGCGTCCGCGCCGGACACCGCGCCGACGCTGCAACCGCCGCCCCCGCAACGGCCTCGCCACCATGCCCGCTCGTAAGACTCGGTCTCCACCGGCCATCCCGCCCTAGCCGACGCCGCCACCCTATAAAACCCCCAGCTCTCCGCCCCGCCGCCACTTTTTGCCTCACCGTGCACCGCCGCTTCCTCGCCGCCATTGACCTATCTCGCCGTCGACCGTCGGACGTTGCCGCCTACCCGCGTCACCACCCCCGCCTCGGCTTCGCCAACTTTCCGCCATCTTCCGTCGCCACCGGTGGGCACCCGAGCGCCCTCATGCCTCTTCCTCCTCTCTGCCACCGCGCCTGACCTCCTCACCACCGCCAAGCAATCTCCGCCACCACCGTTGATCAACCACGCCACCGGCCATCGTCACCTGTCCCGGGTCCTCGTCGACTTGCTGCCGCACTCCGCCACCGCAGGTGAGCTCTCCCCTCCTCCCTCTCCCTCCTTTTCCTCCACGCGAACCGTCGCCGGGGAAGCTGCTGCCACCGCGCGTCTGCGTGCCTCGGTCCTCGCCGTTGTCCCTCCGCCCGCCGTCTACTTCGCCTCGGTGTCGCCGTGGTGGCCTCGCCGCCACCGGAGCGCTGCCGTGCCCGGCACGTCACCGCCGCCTTCTTCCCGAGCCGGCGCCATCCTTTTTTGTCCTCCTCTTGGTCCGGCCGCCATCTTCGCCGCGCCGTGCCGTCGCTGTCGTCGTCGCGCCCGTCGTCGCCGTGTTGTCGCGCCGTCGCCGTCGCGCCGTGCGCTGCCGCTGTCGCCGCCTGCCGGTCGGCGCCGCCCGTCGAGCATCTCCCCTCCCCGCTCCCCTGCTCTCTCTCTCTCTGTCCGACGGGTCCCACCCATCGGCCACACCTTCTCTTCCCTCCCTCTCTCCCGACCGACGGGTCCTACCCGTCAGCCGCCGGTCGCCCCCTTGCTCTCTCCTCCCCGGGACCCACCTGTCATCCACCCGCCACCCCTCTCTCACCGACAGGTGGACCCCACCTGTCGGCGCGCCACCTCCCCTCCGCTGACGTCAGCAGCCCCATTAATTGCACAATAAATCATTAAGGTTTTCCGTTTAGTTTAAAAACACAGATAATCTTCTAAAACTCATAAGTAATTCATCTAGTCTCTGTTTAGGTCCATTCAAGTTTCATTAAATCCAGAAAAATGCCAAGAATCCATTAAAAATAGTTTCTTTTTCTGTTTCAGTAGATTTATAGCCTGTTTTTCTTGTTTTGCCTTGTTTGTCGTAGGTTTTGACCATGTCGCAGCGCCGTTCGTTCTCGAAGTCGTCGCCGAAGTTTCTCGTGGGTCTAGGCAAGGCAAGTGGCACCCTTCTTTGATCATATTGAACCTTTCATTATAAAATCCCCTGCTTTTACATTCAAACTTGCATTGTTTTATGCAAATCTATTTACTTTACTTATCTATTGGGCAATTACCTTTATACCCGTTGATCCCTATTTATTATTATTATCATCCCAGGGTTAATTTGACTAGAATTAGGGTTAGTCAATGCTTAGCCATGCTTAGTTCAACTAGCTCACCAATTATCATTTAATCACTGTTACACTTTGATACACCTTTAATGGTTGTTATCATTATTCATTTCCCGTTGTGGATTAATACAACTAAAATATTGCTTATGGTGGGCTGGGGGTGCATGGTTTTGAGAGTCGCACCCATGGCAGTTAAGGACCGGTTCTCGGGAAACCCTGAAGGTCTTACACGTACTAACCACAAGCCAGAATGGGCAACGGTGAGACTCGTAAGCTAGCTTGTCCCTATTCGACGTACCAAGGCAAGGGTGAGCGTGATGGAGTATGGACGGGCAATCGTGGTGTAACGAAAGCCTCTGCTGCTTCCGGATTCACCAAGGCACAAGAGGGGACTGCCCGACTTGGTGTAAAGGAGGGGATGAAACCTGAAGTGCGGTGCGATTGTCTAGGGAGGGTTAGGTGAAAGGTCTTATCATGGTTTCCGTACTGAGGTATCGTGGTGATACATTGGGGCATGGTAACATGCTTGGCAGCGATGTCTTGTGGGTAAAGTTGTACACCTCTGCAGAGTAAAACTATTCGAATAGCCGTGCCCGCGGTTATTGGGCGAACTGACAGATTCACTGGGATTAGTTGAACCATTAATAACCTGATTAATCTTGGAACTGGTTTGACCCTGCGCAATGTGGTGTAACGTTGGCAGTGGTTTGGGTCTGTCGCAACGTGGTTTAACGTTGGGCAGAGGGTTGACCCTGTCGCTACGTGGTGTAACGTTCGACAGCGGTTTGGGCCTGTTGCAACGTGGTGTAACGTTGGACAGTGGATGTTTATTTTAAGTGTTACTTTACTTTCATTTCAGTCTATTTTATCTACTATCTTGCTAAATTACTACAGCTTTGAGCAATTTAACCTTAGCCTATCCTTGATACCCTATTGCATTCATTATTGTCCCTCTCTTGGGTGTTACTTGTTGAGTACAGTGGTTTGTAATCAGCCTTGCTTAATTTTCCCCCACCAGAGCAAGTGCCAGAGCCTGTGTCAGAAGAAGGTTGTTCCCAAGGTTGAAGTGAGGTTCAGTCCACCGTCGAGAATGCCTGTGGTGTGGAGCCGTCATCGCCAGCTGAAGCTGAAGATTAGATGGTCTAGTCTTGTTTTTCTTTTTCCGCTGCATTTCGATAGATAATTGTTTTTATTTGTTTTTAAGTCGTGGAACTGTGTATTAATTTGTCATAGTGTGTACTCGGGCTGATTCCTGGACTGAGATCAATGCATGCTATTGTTTAGAAATTTGGTGTAAATTTCTGGGCGTGACATAAAAGAATCAAGCAATCTAGTGCTAAACCTTGCTTGACATGCCCTGCTAATGTGATGAAACTTAAACATGCTTTGGAATGTGTTAAACAAATGAAGGAAGTTGTTAAAAGAGATGAAGTGATTTCTTGCAAAAATTGTGCTAGTTTAACTCAAGAGGTTTCTTATTTAAAAAGTTCTTTGCAAAGATTTTCTTATGGAAAAAGGAACCTCAACATGATTCTTGATCAATCTAAAGTTAGCACACACAATCGTGGTTTAGGTTTTGATCCTCATGTTCACTTTTCTAGACATCCTCCTACTGTTTTAAGCATTGCTCAGAATGGTGAAATTTTAACTGAACCTGAACCTAAGACCACTGTATTTAAATCTGCTGGCATCATGTCTTCCTTGAGTGCTTCTTCATGAAAAGTTGTGAGTGCTAAACATGTTGTGAATGCTAAACCTACTTTTAACACTAAATCTGTTGTAAATGCCAAACCTGTCTTTAGTACTACATCGGTTGTTAATGCTATACCTGCTATATCAACTTGTGCTTCAACTCATCGTGATAAGTATACATGTTCCTTTTGTGGCAAAGATGGCCATATTGTTGGTTTATGTTTTAGACTTGCTAGAAAGCAGAAAAAGGAACGGGAAATTGCTTTTGCAAAACAAAGATGGCAAAAATTGGCTTTTAACTCGAGGCAGGCGGTTAAATTGCAGCAGTACCAGCAGTCAAACCGGTGTTATAACCCCCGTCAGAACGGTGGTAAAGCTTTGGTCAGACCGCAGGTTCCTAAGCAGTTAAACCATTCTCGGGAGCATTTTTCTAAAGGGAAACATATTGAATTTTCTACTGGTTATGTTCCTGTTAGATCTGGTCGTGTGTCTCAGTACTGGATTCCTAAATGTTTATTATCTAACCCCAGTACTGAGACTTCGGCATCTGCTTATGCATAGGCATTTTTGGCGAGGAAGGAGAACGTGTGGATTGTGGACTCCGGTTGTTCGCGACATATGACCGGTGATAAAAGTTGGTTCTCCTCTCTCGTGAGGGCATCAAGGAAGGATTCAATCATCTTCGGTGATGCTTCTACTTGTACGATCACTGCAACTGGATCTGTCCAGGTAAGTGACAAATTTACATTGAATGATGTCGCTTTGGTTGAAAATCTAAAGTACAATTTGCTCTCCGTTTCTTAAATTGTGGATGAGAATTTTGATGTTCTGTTTAAGAAAAGTGGAAGTAAAATTTTTGATTTTTCTAGAGATGTTGTGCTTAATATTTCTCGATATGGAAGAGTTTTTAAAGCTGATTTTGAAAGTAGTATTTCTTCTAAAGTTATATGTCTTGTTGCAAAGTTTTCTAAAGATGTGATGTTCTGGCATCGTAGACTTGGACATATTGGCTTTGATCATCAAACTAGGATTAGTGGTTCAAATCTTATTCGTGGTTTGCCTAAACTTAAAAACATGTTGATTTGGTTTGCTCGCCATGTCGTCATGCTAAAATGGTTGTATGCTCGCATACTCTTACATTTTGTGTGATGACGGATGCACCAGGACAGCTCTTACACATGGACACTGTCGGTCCGGCTAGAGTGCAATCTGTTGGAGGAAAGTGGTATGTGTTGGTTATAGTTGATGATTTCTCTCGTTATTCTTGGGTTTTCTTTATGGTTACCAAAGATGAGGCTTTTGAACACTTTAAAAGTTTGTATTTTTGATTGGCCATTCAACTTCCTGGATCTTTAAGAACCATCCGAAGCGATAATGGTGGAGAGTTTAAAAACGCTTCTTTTGAGAGGTTTTGCAATGAAAAAGGTCTTGAACATCAATTTTCGTCTCCCTGGGTTCCTCAACAAAATGGTGTGGTTGAAAGAAAAAATCGTTCTTTGGTTGAGATGGCTAGGACTATGCTTGATGAGTACAGTACACCTAGAAAATTTTGGGCTGAAGCTGTTAATACTGCATGCTATATTTCCAATCGTGTTTTCTTGAGATCAAAACTTAGAAAGACTTCTTATGAGCTTCGTTTTGGACATACACCTAAGATTTCTCATTTACGTGTTTTTGGGTGTAAGTGCTTTGTGTTAAAGTCAGGGATTTTAGATAAATTTGAATCACGCTCTCGTGATGGACTTATGTTAGGATATGCTGTCTATTCTCGAGGTTACCGTGTACTTGTTTTAGAAACTAACAAAATTGTTGAGACTTGTGAAGTCACTTTTGATGAGGCTAGTCCAGGTACTAGACCCGAAATTTCAGGTACAATATCACAGGTTCAGGGGGAGGATATATTTGTGGAGGAAAGTGATGACGAGGACGACGACGAAGTGTCAGTCAGACCGCAGGCAGAAGAGCGGTCAAACAGGCCTGGAGGATCTTCCTCATGTGCTTCAGGTGCGGATGGTGGTGGACCTCCAGAAACCTCTAGTTCGTCAGAACAGGGTGCAGAACATGAAAATTCATCTGAAGCCACTGCTCCACTTCATATTCAACGACGACATCCTCCGGAACAAATAATAGGTAACTTGGATGAACGTACTACAAGGTCGAAGGTAATAACTCGTGATTTTCATGTGAATTCTGCTTTTGTTGCTAATTTTGAGCCCAAAGATGTTACCCATGCCTTAACTGATGAATCGTGGATTAATGCTATGCATGAAGAACTTGAGAATTTTGAAAGAAATAAAGTTTGGTACTTAGTTGAACCTCCTGTTGGTCATAATATTATTGGAACTAAATGGGTTTTCAAAAATAAACAAAATCAGGATGGTTTAATTGTTAGAAACAAGGCTAGACTTGTGGCTCAGGGTTTTACTCAAATAGAAGGGTTGGATTATGATGAAACTTTTGCTCCTGTTGCTAGTATTGAAGCAATTAGACTTTTGTTGGCTTTTGCTGCTTCAAAAGGTTTTAAATTATTTCAAATGGATGTTAAAAGTGCTTTTCTAAATGGCTATATACAGGAGAAAGTTTAAGTGAAACAACCACCTGGTTTTGAAAATCCTGATTTTCCCAACCATGTTTTTCATTTGTCTAAAGCCTTGTATGGCTTGAAACAAGCACCTAGAGCATGGTATGACAGGCTTAAAAACTTTTTACTTGCTAAAGGTTTTACAATGGGAAAAATTGATAAAACTCTCTTTGTTCTTAAGCATGGTGATGATCAACTGTACGTTCAGATTTATGTGGATGATATCATCTTTGGTTGTTCATCTCACCCTTTGGTTGTGGAGTTTGCTGAAACGATGCACAGGGAATTTGAAATGAGTATGATGGGCGAGTTGACTTATTTTTTGGGATTGCAAATTAAACAAACACCTCAAGGTACGTTTGTGCATCAAACAAAATACACCAAGGATCTTTTATGACGTTTCAAGATGGACAATTGCAAGCCGATGACTACACCTATAGGATCTACTACTGTGTTGGATCCTGATGAAGATGGTGAAGCGGTTGATCAAAAGGAATACAGAAGTATGATAGGATCATTGCTTTATCTCACTGCTTCAAGACCGGATATACAATTTGCTGTATGTTTGTGCGCTCGATTTCAAGCTTCTCCGAGAGCTTCACATCACCAAGCGGTTAAACGCATCATGAGGTACTTACAACACACTCTTGAATTTGGAATTTGGTATTCTACTTCATCTTCTATATGCTTGAGTGGTTATTCGGATGCAAATTTTGGAGGCTGTAGAATTGATAGGAAGAGTACCAGTGGTACATGCCATTTTCTTGGTACTTCATTAATTGCATGGTCTTCTCAAAAACAATCTAATGTTGCTCAATCAACTGCTGAATCTGAATATGTTGCTGCTGCTAGTTGTTGCTCCTAAATTTTGGGGCTTATCTCAACCTTGAGAGATTATGGTCTTACTTTTGAGAAAGTTCCTCTCTTTTGTGATAATACTAGTGCTATTAATATTGCTAAGAATCCTGTTCAACACTCACGCACTAAGCACATTGATATTCGTTTTCACTTTATGAGGGATCATGTTGAAAAGGGAGATGTGGAATTAAAATTTGTTGATACTACATTGCAATTGGCTGATATTTTCACGAAACCTTTGGATTCTTCTCGATTTGCTTTTCTTCGGGGAGAATTGGGAGTTATTCGTCCTTTTGTCATCAATTAAGGGGGAGTTTTTGGCTCCATGTTGCATTTTCCTCTTTTGATTTTGTTTTTGCATACATGTTTTAATTAATGCATGGTGTGTTTTAAAACAAAAAAAAATCAAAAAAAGGAAGAGCTTTGTTTGGTGCCTTTAGTATATTGTAGTACTTGCTTGCAATACTTGTTAGAGAATATGATTAGTAATCTAGCTTGTCTGCATTTTTGGTTTATACATGAGCTTTTGATATTGCTTTTAAGGGAGATGATGCATGACACTTAAATTCTATACTTGAATTAAGTAAATATGCAATATTGATGCTAGCATATGGGTTGTTTTTAAATGCTTATATATATGCTTTATTGATTTGTTATTCCTCAATAGCTTTTTAAATTGCTCAAGAGAATAAAAAATATCTATGAGAGAAAAGTGAGAGATTTTTGCATTGCATGCTTTTTGGAGTTACTTCACAAAAACAACAAAACAAATTTTGAAGTGTTTGCCAATGTGTTCATCAAGCGGGAGATTGTAAGATCATAAGCATGATTAATATTTTCTGATGAACAATTGGCTTGCGATTTGGTTTATAAATTGAATTTGGTTTGGAAACAATTAAGGTGTTGGTGCGAGTGTGTGTAACTAATGTGAGCCAGGTTGCAATATCTGTGCTCGGAAACGGTTGGTTTGTCTCTAGTTGTGCAGGTGACTTGAGGTCAATATCGGTAAATGGCGGTGGGATCGTGACTAGGCTCAGGGAGGAGCTGAGGTCCAGACGATCGAGGATGCCAGGTGACGATATTAAATACGAGTTGGCACATGGTGGAGGAACACCATGTGGAATGGAATCGTAACGGGCTTCACATGTGTCACGCCCAGAAATTCCTCATACGAATTTCTAAACTTAATTGTGTATTAAATCCCTGTCTAGGACCAGCCAAGGTACACAAAAAGACAATGTTGATTACATAACCATAGTTCTTAGAAACAACTGAAAATTACACTTATTCTAGCGGAAATGCAGCGGAAAGAAAAAGGTAGACTAGCTCCAGCGGGTACGGCTCCAGTCCACAGGCAAAGCTTTGACGGCGGAACAGCTCACTCCTGAGAGGCACCTCCATCGGACTCAACTTCTAGCTCTGGTGGGGAAAGTTAAGCAAGGCTGAGTACAAACCACCGTACTCAACAAGTAACACGGACAAGGGGAGAAAAATAAATGATGCATAGGGATTAACAAGGGCAGGCTTAAGGTTAGTTGCAATAAAGCAGTAGTTAAGCAAATAACAGAGATTGCAAAGAGTAAAGGTAATTGAATACAGTAAAGGACAAGTAAATAACAGTTGTAAAATACCACAACACTGTCCAACGTTACACCACGTTGCAACAGGCCCAACCACTACCTAACGTTACACCACGTTGCAGTAGTCCCAAGTGAAAACCAATTTACTCAAGTTATTAAAGGTTCACTAATCACAGTGAAGCTGGGAGCTCGCCCGTAACCGTGGGCACGGCTATTCGAATAGTTTATACTCTGATCAGGGGTGTACTACTGTACCCACAAGACACGACTCCACTACACTTGAACATGCGCCGACATACCACCATGGTATACCGGAAAGGAGACCGTGATAGGACCCGTCACATAACCCTCCCTATTTAATCGCACCACACTTCAGGTTTCACCCCCTCCTTTACACCAAGTCGGGCAGTCCCCTCTTGTGCCTTGGTAGATCCGGAAGCAGTAGAGGCTTTCGTTACACCACGATTGCCCGTCCATACTCCATCACGCCTACCCTTGCCAAGGTACGTCAAATAGTTCGAAGTCATGCTTCAAATCCCACCTTACCCATTTCGGCATGTGGTTAGCACTTAATTACTTCCAGGGTTTCCCGTGAACCGGTCCTTAATTACCATGGGTGCGACTCTCAAAACCATGCACCCACAGCCCAACATTATCAATATTTTAGTTGACATTAACCCGAACTGAGTAATGAATCAATATCTCAGCTATCCAAAACTAAGTATGATTAAATGTGATCCCATGAGCTACTTCTTCTAAGCACGGCTAAGCATTAACCTAGGCCTAACTCTAATATGGTTACCCCTGGTTTAGCAATGCATAAAGTTGGATAAACAACGACATAATAGTAAGGTTTACCCGAAAATAACATACAGTAAATACTTTAATTAAAACAATGCATATTTGAATAAATAAAGCGGGGAATTCGTAATAATGGGTTCAATATGATCAAAGATGAGTGTCACTTGCCTTGCTCTGGCCCCTAGGGAACTTCGGTGACGATCTCGAAGTAAACCGACTCTTCGGCGGGGTTCGAATCTAAGTGACAAAGCACAAAAATAAATAAAACAGGCACAAACTCTACTGAAACAGCAAAAGAAACTATTTTTAATGGATTCTTGGAAATTTTCTGGATTTAATGAAATTTGAATGGACCTAAACGGAGACAAGATGAATTACTTATGAATTTTAGAAGTTTTCTGGGTTTTTTAACTAAACAGAAAAGTTGTATATCAATTATTGCGCAATTAATGGGGCTGCTGACGTCAGCGAGGAGAGAGGAGTGCTGACGGCTGACAGGTGGGGACCACCTGTCGATGAGGGAGAGAGGGAGGGAGAGACTGACACGCGGGCCCGAGGAGGAGGGAGAGAAAGGGAGAGGGACGCGGTCGGCTGACGAGTGGGGCCCGCTCGTCAGCGAGAGGGGTGGGGGAGAAACAGAGAGGGGAGGTGAGCGCGGCCGGCGGCGGGAGCTGGCGGCGGCGAGAGCGGTGACGCCCTGCGACGGTGCACGGCACGGCGACGACGGCGCGTGTCACGCCCTGAGTTTTACCCTAGCCAAGAAATAATTAAATAATGCATTAAAAATAATTTGTTAATTAAAGTTCAGGAGAAACTCAGTGTAATAAATTAATTTAATTAATTGGAAGCTTTTCGGATATTCTAAAAATGTCCCGAAAGCATTTTAAATGATTAACAGGATTTATATTTGAACTGCAGTCAATAAAATTTGGTCTAATAAACTTAATAAAAATCGGCAAAATTGGAGGCAATTTCTTTTTTTTTCCCTCCTTCCTTTTTCTTTTCTTTTTCCCTTCTCCCTTTTTTTTTCCTTTTTCCCTTTTCTTTTTCTTTTTTCCTTTTTCCTCTCCCTTGGCCGAACTCCACCTCCTCTCCTCCCTGTGCGATCCTCTCCTCCTCCTCTCCAAGCCATGCAGCCTCATCTCTATCTCCACCAAAAAAATCAATTCCAATTAATTCTAAATCTTATCCCCTTGAAACATTATCTATTCCTTGTTAATACGAGATGGATAACTAGATCTATCTCTAGCTTCCCCCTATAAATACCCCCTACACCCTTGCCTCTTTTCCCCGTCTCCCTCTCCTGTGCATCTCTAGTCGCCCCTTCCGCCTCCGCTACAGCTGTGCCGCCCCTATCCCAGCAGCTGCGCAGCAAGCCGCTAGCAGCCCTGCTGCATCCTTGTACGCAGCACGTCGCCGGCTGGTCTCTCTCCTCCAAATTTCAGGTTCGCATATATTTTATTGTTACGAATCAATCTAAATTAATCTATCGTTTAATTGTTCAGGTTTTCTAGCCTAACAGCGAGGAACAACCGCAATCCGTCGCTGATCTCTCCACTAAACCTCAGGTTTGCATACGTTTTATTCATGCAAATCAATCTATCGTTAATCTACTATGTAATTGCTTAGGTTTTCTAATCTATTAGCTACCGTCAGATTGATCTACAGTATGAAATTCTATTTCGTACACGTAGATGGGTTTAACGTTAAAGTCGTCTAATTCTAGTTTAGCGAGTCGTTAAATCTCAATTTAACGGGTCGTTAACTCCTGCCGTTGTGCCGCTAATAGTTCACGGTTTCACGTACCGGATCTAATTTGTCGTACGGATCTCTAATTCGTGCATGATTTGGTTCTGTCGTGTGAATATGTGTACTGTCTGCAATTTCCCGAGTCGTGTCCCAACCAGCGCTCAAAGTCTGCATCACCTCCCTCGGCCCACTCCTCATTTTCCCTCTTCTCTCGGCCCAACAGCGCCGGCCCACTTCTCCCTTCCGGCCTGATCTCCCTCCTCTCCTCCCTTCCCTCCCGCTGGGCCGGCCCATAGACCATAGCCCACTAGCGCCCCGAAGTCCAGGCCACCTCCCTTCTCATCGGGACACCGACAGGTGAGCCCCACCTGTCGGGGTCATCCCCGTCCTCTGTCTCGCCAGCATGCCGCTGCGCTGCATCGCGCCGCGTCGCCCGCTGCGCCCGCGCGCTGTCGCCACGCGTGCCAGCGTCCTTGCCTCTGCATTCGCCTGTAGCTCGGCCTTGCCGCTGGACGCCGATCGCACGCCCGCGCCGTCGCGCCACCGGTTCGCACCGTGCCAGCCACCCCCCCGCCTGTGGACGCTGAGCCGCTGTCGGCGCCGTGCTCTCGCGCTCTTCGGCCGTGGTCGTCGCCCCTCGGCCGGCCGTCACCCCGCCGACTTGGAGGCGTTTTCATCCTCCGGTGCCCGCCTCTCCCTCGCGTCGAGATGCCGCGCCGAGCCACCGGCCACCGCCTCGCCGTGGCTGCCATCGGCCGCTGCCCCGCTGCCTCGCCCTTGCCGTGTAGCCATCGCGCTGCGCCGCTGCCGAGCCGCATGCCGCATGGCCACTCCAGTGGAAATCGCGTCGCCGCTTCTCCTCCTTCCTCAACCCGGTGAGCCCATTCTTTCCTTCCTCCTCCCTCAACTCTCCCCGGCCATCGCCGGCCGTTGCTCGCGCAGCCGGCCTAGCGACGCCTCCCTCGCGTCGTTGCACCGCCGTCGTGCGCGCGCACGCCATCGGTTCTCGCCTCCGCTTCGGTCGTCGTTCGCCACCCTCTGCCGGATGTCGCCGCCGTCGGTCGGCATCACCACCTCCCCGCGCCGAGCTTGTCTTGGCTGCTGCCTCGCCCGCGCTGGCTACGCTCGCGCCCGAGCTATGCAGCCGCGCCGCCTGCAATCCGCGCACCTCGCCGTCGCGCTGAGCTGCATTGCCGCTCGCCTCGCCGGTTGTGCCTCGCCCGTGCCGCCGCATCGTCGGTCGAGCCGCCGCTCCGCCCGCGCCCTCCCAACGGCTGCGCCGCAACTGCCGGGCGCCACCACCAGCCGCAATCCGCGCCGCCGCTAACCACCTCCCGCTTTCGCCGCGCCGCTCCACCCTGGCCGCGCCAACGACCTCCCCGCCCTACGCGCGGTAGCCGCCACCTATAAATCCCCCTCTCCTCGAGCCACTGCCGCCTTTATTCGCACGTCCCTAAGCCGTCGCTGCGCCCATTGCCTCGCCGCCACCAGTCGAGCTCGCGCCTCACCTCCGGTCGCCGTTGCAGAGCTGCATCATCACCCATTCCCGCTCGACGCCGACTCGCTGCCGCCTTCGCGCCGCCGGTGAGCATCCTCTTCCCCTCTCCCTCCTTTTTCTTCCCCTTCGGTAGCCGCCGCCGGCCCATGTGCCACCGCCAAGCGTGTGCGCCACTGTTCGCCATCGACGTGCCACCCTGGCATCGTCTCCCTAGCTGTCACCACAGCGGGCCCCCTCGGTCGTTGCCACCGCGCCGCGCGACGCCAAGCCATCGTCGCGCCGACACCGCCGCCAGTCCCCGGCCGCCGTCGCCACGGTTTCCCCTCCCTCCATCCTCCTCTGCCTCCCCATGCACGCGCCACAACGCCAAGCCGTCGTCGCGCACCGCTCCTCCCTCCTCTCCCCGTCGGATTCCTTTCCTCTTCTCGGCCGTTGCCGTCGCTGGCCGTTGTCCGTCGTGCCACCGCGCTAGCGCCACCGAGCGATCTCCATCGCCGCCGCTGATCTGCCTCGTGCCGGCCGTCACCACCTGTCCTCGGCCCTCACCGACTTGCCGCCGCCGTCCTCGTCGCCGGTAAGCCGTTGCTGTCCTCTCTATCCCTCTCTTTTCCTCCCCGCCCGTGGCCGCCGGAGCCGACGCCGCCGCCGCATTCTTGCGCGCTTCGGCCGTCTCCGTCGCCCCTACGCCAGCCGCCACCCTCGCCTTGCTGTCGCCAACGCGACCCCGCCACCGTCGGAGCGCCGCCGCGCTCGTCGTGTCACTGCCGTCACTCTCATCGAGCTGCCACCGTCCTCCTTTGGCGCCGCCGCTCTCCGGGCCGCCGCCGGTTCTCGCATCGCCGTCCGCCGGTCGCCGCCCTCCGCCGCCTGCCCGGCCGGCACCGCCTCTCCCCTCTGTTCGGCCGAGGCGGCCCCGTCCTCCTCTGTTGTGGGCCACTGATGAGCGAGCCCCACTTGTCAGCCGGTCAGCCTCCCCTCTCCCTCTCTCTCTCACCGCCAGGTGGGTCCCGGATGTCAGCACTCCCTCTCTCTCTCTCCCTGCTGACGTCATGCCTCCAATTAATTGCGCAATAAATCAACAAGGTTTTCTGTTTAGTTTAAAAACACAGATAATCTTCTAAAATTCAAAAGTAATTCATCTAGTCTCCGTTTAGGTCCATTCAAGTTTCATTAAATCCAGAAATATGCCAAGAATCCATTAAAAATAGTTTCTTTCCCTGTTTCAGTAGTTTTATAGCCTGTTTTGTTTGTTTTGCCTTGTTTGTCGTAGGTTTTGACCCCGTCGCAGCGCCGTTCCTTCTCGAAGTCGTCGCCGAAGTTCCTCGTGGGTCTAAGCAAGGCAAGTGGCACCCTTCTTTGATCATATTGAACCTATAATTATAAAATCCCCCGCTTTTACATTCAAACATGCATTGTATTCAAATGTATTTACTTTATTTATCTATTGGGCATTTACCAATATATCCGTTGATTCCCATTTATTATTGTCATCCCAGGGTTAATTTGACTAGAATTAGGGTTAGTCAGTGCTTAGCCAGGCTTAGTTCAACTAGCTCACTAATTATTATTTAATTATTGTTGCACTTTGGTACACCTGCAATGGTTGTTATCATTATTCATTACCCGAGGTGGGTTAATACAACTAAAATATTGCTTATGGTGGGCTGTGGGTGCATGGTTTTGAGAGTCGTGCCCATGGCAATTAAGGACCGGTTCTCAGGAATCCCTGAAGGTCTTACACGTACTAACCACGAGCCAGAATGGGCAACGGTGAGACTCGTAATCTAGCTTGTCCCTATTCGACGTACCCAGGCAAGGGTAGGCGTGATGGAGTATGGACGGGCAATCGTGGTGTAACGAAAGCTTCTCCTGCTTCCGGATCTACCAAGGCACAAGAGGGGACTGCCCGACTTGGTGTAAAGGAGGGGGTGAAACCTGAAGTGTAGTGCGATTGTCTAGAGAGGGCTAGGTGAAAGGTCTTATCATGGTTTCCGTACTGAGGTATCGTGGTGATACGTTGGGGCATGGTAACATGCTTGGCAGCCATGTCTTGTGGGTAAAGTTGTACACCTCTGCAGAGTAAAACTATTCGAATAGCCGTGCCCGCGGTTATTAGGCGAACTGACAGATTCACTGGGATTAGTTGAACCATTAATAACCTGATTAATCTTGGAACTGGTTTGACCCTGCGCAATGTGGTGTAACGTTGGCAGTGGTTTGGGTCTGTCGCAACGTGGTTTAACGTTGAGCAGAGGGTTGACCCTGTCGCTACGTGGTGTAACGTTCGACAGTGGTTTGGGCCTGTTGCAACGTGGTGTAATGTTGGACAGTGGATGATTATTTTAAATGTTTACTTTACTTTTATTTCAGTCTATTTTATTTACTGTTTTGCTAAATTACTGCAGCTTTTGTGCAAGTTAACCTTAGCCTATCCTTGATACCCTGTTGCATTCATTATTCCCCTCTCTTGGGTGTTACTTGTTGAGTACGGTGGTTTATACTCAGCCTTGCTTAATTTTCCCCCACCAGAGCAAGTGCCAGAGCCTGTGTCGGAAGAAGGTTGTTCCGAAGGTTGAAGTGAGGTTCAGTCCGCCGTCGAGAATGCCTGTGGTGTGGAGCCGTCATTGCCAGCTGAAGCTGAAGATTAGATGGTCTAGTCTTGTTTTCCTCTTTCCGCTGCATTTCGATAGATAATTGTTTTTATTTGTTTTTAAGTCGTGGGACTGTGTATTAATTTGTCATAGTGTGTACTCGGGCTGATTCCTGGACCGAGATTTAATGCATGCTATTGTTCAGAAATTTGGTGTAAATTTCTGGGCGTGACAACGCGACAGCGACGACGGCGCGATGGCAACGACCGGTGACCGGCGACGGCGGCGGCAGACAACCGAGACGACGGTGCACGCGGCGCAACCGAGCAAGGCGACGACAGCGGACTGGCGCGGCGACGGCGAGCGAGCGGCGGGCGCGGGCACGCACGAGTGCAGGTGGCGGCGGCTTGACGACGGCGTCGCGAAGGCGACGACGACCGTAGCGGGCGGCGGCGAGGACGAGCTCCGCACCCGTCCGGCGACAGCGTGCGGCTCGGCGGCGGTCGGCCGGGAAGGGGGACAGAGAGGGGAGGAGGATGGAGACGCTCACCGGCGGCGGCGAACGCGCGGGCGGGTCGGTGAGATCGAGGCAGAGGTGGCAACGCGGGTAGGAGCGGAAGATCGGCGGTGGCGGCAGAGATCGATTGGCGACGGTGAGGAGGTCGGATGCGGCGGCGACCGGGCGGCGAAGGAATGCGCGGCGCTGGGGATGTTCATCGGCGACGACGGAGGCGGCAACCAGTCGGCGACGGCGGCGCGGAGGTGGTGACGCAGCTGGACGGCGACGACGGGCGGCTGGCGGCAAGATTGAACGGCGGCGGTGAACGGCGACAGCGCGACAGCGACTTAGCGGAGAGGAAAAGTGGGCGACGGCGCGCGGCGGCTCGTGATTTAAAGGGTGGCGGCGCCGGCTAGGGCGGAGCGGAGGTTGGAGACCGGGTCGAGCGCGACGCGGTCTCAGCGGCGGCGGTTGCGGCGGCGGCGGTGCGGCGGCGACGCGGACTCGGACTCGGCGCGGCGCGGCGCGGAGCGGGCACGCGGGCGAGCGAGGGCTCGGTCGCTGACAGGTGGGCCCCACCTGTCAGTGGCGCGAGGGAGGAGGGAGCGGCGACGGACTTCGCGGCGCGGGCGAGCGAGCGAGCTGGGCCGAGGCAGCGGCCCAGGCTGAGGCGCGCGCGGGGAGGAAGCCGGGTCTGGTCTGCTGGGAAGACCGAGGGGAAATGGGCCGGCTCGGCTGGGCCGGCCCGGGAAGGAGAAAAAGGAAAAAGGAGAAAAAAGAAAAAAAGAGAGAGGAGCAAAATTGGACTTCGGCCCAATTTGAGAAGGAAGGGAAAAAGAAAGGAAAAAGGAGGGAAAAAGGAAAGCCCCACTTTTGCCGAGTTTTAACTTAATTTGTTTGGCCAAATTTTATACTTCTGCAATTTGAATTTAAATCCAGTTAATCGATTTGCGAGCTTCGATTTAATTAAATTAGGTTCTTTTAGAGGGATTCTTCCTGAGTTAATTAAGCCAATTGTTGCTTACGAATTTCTTTTTACGATTTTAGGCTTAGGACAAAACTCCGGGTGTGACAAACCACCCCCCCTTAAACGGAATCTCGACCCCGAGATTCGGAGGTACTGGCGAAGAGGTGTGGATGGGCGGCCTTGAGCTCATCTTCTCTTTCCCAAGTCGCTTCTTCTTCTAAGTGATGACTCCACTGTACTCTGCAGAATCTGATCACACGGTTCCGAGTCTTCCTTTCACTGGTTTCTAGAATCCGTGCTGGTTTCTCCACATAAGTCAGATCTTCCTGTAGATTGATGTGCTCGGAGTTGGTCTGTTCTTCTGGCACACGGAGACACTTCTTGAGCTGCGACACATGGAACACGTCATGGATTCCGGCCATGTTAGCGGGGAGTTCTAACTGATACGCAACTTCTCCCCTGCGTTCCACTATCCGGTACGGTCCCACGAAACGTGGTGCTAACTTTACTTTGGTCTGGAACCGGTGTACTCCTCGCAAAGGTGTGACGCGGAGGTACACATTGTCTCCTGCTTCGAAGGCTAAGTCCCTTCGATGATTATCTGCATAACTCTTCTGTCTGGTTTGGGCCGTTTCAACCTTTCACGGATTATTCTGACCTTTTCTTCCGCCTGACTTAAAACTTCAGTCCCAAAAACTTGACGTTCTCCTGTTTGATCCCAGAAGAGGGGTGTACGACACTTTCGCCCATACAATGCTTCAAAAGGTGCCATCTGCAAACTGGCTTGATAACTGTTGTTGTATGAGAACTCTGCATACGGTAGATTCTTGTCCCAAGTTCCACCAAAGTCGAGAGCGCAAGCTCTGAGCATGTCTTCAAGAATCTGATTTACCCTTTCTGTCTGACCATCTGTTTGTGGATGATAAGCTGTACTGAAATTCAGTCGGGTTCCCAATTCTTCCTACAGCTTCTGCCAAAACTTCGAGGTAAACTGGCTTCCTCGGTCTGAAACGATTTTTTTAGGTACTCCATGTAGACACATGATCCTAGCCAAGTAAATCTCGGCTAGTCTTTTCCCTGAGTAGGTAGTGTGAACTGGTATGAAATGAGCGACCTTTGTCAATCGATCAATGATTACCCAAATTGAGTCATGACCGGCAGCAGTCCTTGGTAAACCAGTGATGAAATCCATCCCGATTTCTTCCCATTTCCATTCTGGAATCTGGAGAGGTTGCAACAATCCTGCTGGCCTTTGGTGTTCTGCTTTGACTCGTTGACAAACATCGCACAAGGCGACATATTCTGCAATTTCTCTCATCATACTAACCCACCAAAACTTTTCTTTGAGATCCTGATACATCTTGGTACTCCCGGGGTGAATAGAGTACTGGGTTTGATGAGCTTCTTGGAGTATCAACTCCTTTAACTCCTTGTTATCCGGTACACACAACCTGTTTCCCATCCAGATTGTTCCATGTTCATCTTCTGAAAAATCTCGAGCTTTACCAACTCGCATTTTTTTATTTAGCTCGGCTATCTCCGGATCATTTGCTTGGGATTGGCGAACTTGTTCCACCAAAGTGGGCTGCGCTTCTAGAGCTGCCACAAAACCTTCTTCGACTAAACCCAAATTCAGTCGTTCAAACTCCTGTTGTAACTGCTCACAAACTTCCGTTGATACTGCAGCATTGCAGTAATTCTTTCGGCTCAAAGCATCGGCAACTACATTTGCTTTGCCTGGGTGATAATGGATACTTAAATCATAATCCTTGATCAATTCCAACCATCTTCGCTGGCGGAGGTTCAAATCCGGTTGTGTAAAGATATACTTTAAACTCTTATGATCCGTATACACTTCACACTTGTTACCAATTAAGTAGTGTCGCCAAATTTTTAGGGCATGCACTACGGCTGCTAGTTCCAAATCATGAGTCGGGTAGTTACCCTCATGTGGTCTCAACTGACGAGAGGCATAAGCAACCACCTTTCCTTCTTGCATTAGCACACATCCAGTCCTGATCTGGAAGCATCACAGTAAACCTGAAAGTCTTTCATCTGATCTGGCAAAATCAACACGGGTGCTGAAACCAACCTTTGTTTGAGCTCTTCGAAACTCTTATCGCACTCTTTTGACCATTTGAACTTCTCTTCCTTTTTCAACAACTGTGTCATTGGCTTGGCTATCTTCGAGAAATTCTCAATGAACCGGTGGTAATAACCCGCAAGTCCTAAGAAACTTCTGATTTGGGAAACCGTCTTAGGCGGGGTCCACTTGATTACTGACTGCACATTACTGGTGTCCACTGCTACACCTTGCGCATTCATCACATGGCCAAGGAACTTCACTTCGTGCAGCCAAAAATCACACTTGCTGAACTTGGCATACAACTGGTGTTCTCTTAGCTTCTCTAGCACAATCCGCAAATGTTGCTCGTGCTCTTCTTCTGACTTAGAGTAGATAAGAATGTCATCAATGAAGACAACCACAAACTTATCCAGGTATTCCATGAACACCTTATTCATGAGATTCATGAAAAATGCCGGGGCATTAGTAAGTCCAAACGACATTACCGTACATTCATACAACCCATAGCGAGTAGTGAAAGTCGTCTTAGGGATATCTTTTTCCCGAATTCTCAACTGGTGATACCCTGATCTCAAATCGATCTTGGAGAAAACTTTGGCTCCCTTCAACTTATCAAACAAATCATCAATCCTTGGCAGAGGGTACTTATTCTTGATGGTAACATCGTTCAAAGCACAATAGTCCACACACATTCTCTTAGTCTTGTCCTTCTTCTCAACAAAGATAACCGGGGCACCCCAAGGCGAGGTACTCGGTCGGATGTAACCTTTCTGAAGCTGTTCATCCACTTGCTTCTTCACTTCTGCCATCTCATTAGCTGCCATCCTGTAGGGTCTCTTATAGATCGGTGCAGTCCCTGGTACCAAATCGATACAGAACTCGATCTCCCTTTCTGGCGGCATCGTTGCGAGATCATCTGGAAACACCTCCGGATACTCACAAACCACTGGTATGTCTTCCAACTTCTTCGGTTCTTTGACTGTTTCCGAGGGTTGCTCTTCAGCTTCCATCCGATTCAAACAAGTCCTGATTGTCACTGACTCTGGCGACTGATAAGTCATCACTTTACCACCTTCACTGGTCAAGGTGACTGTACGCTTGGCACAATCAATCACTCCTTGATGCTTGGTAAGCCAGTCCATTCCCAAAATGACATCTAGGTCTTTAGATTCGAGAAGGATGAGATTGGCTAGAAAGGATGTCCCTTGGATTTCTATGGGCACATTAGGGCTATAAAGGTCCGAAAACATACTATGCCCTGGAGTACTAACCCGCATTGGGTCTCTTAACTTTTCCCTTCTTAACCCAAGCAATCCCATAAACTTTCTTGAAATAAAAGAGTGTGTAGCACCAGAATCGAAAAGTACTGTAGCAAGTACGGAGTTGACAGGAAACGTACCCAGTATTACTTTTGGCGCAGCCTGTGCTTCTTCGGCGGTGACGTGATTCACACGAGCCTGCACGAACCTCTACCCGCTGCGCTTCGGCTTCGGGCACTTGTCGGCAAAGTGACCTGGGTCGCCACAGTTGTAGCACACTCCAGGCTTTGCACCTGCATCCTTCCTGGCTGGAGGAGGTTGAGCTGTTGGTGGAGGAGCATTCTGTTGTCGGGGAGCTGGTGCAGGGAGAGCACGCTGAGGTGGAGCACGCTGGGACGAGCCACCATTGTAGAAGTTGTTGGGGTTGTAGGGACGGTGTTGACGGACAATAAAGGTCGATTGCCCGTGCTGCTGATTCTAAGGGTGGGGGCCGGTGTGGAACCGGGGCTTCTGAGGAGGTGGCTGGTTAGACCTGAACTGTGAGGCCTTCCTCTTCTTATCCATCTGGAGGTGCTGGTCCTCCTGACGGATGGCCTTGTCCACTAGTCTTTCAAAGTCAGCATAGTCGCCCGAAAGCAACTGCTTCTTCAACTCATCGTCCAAACCTCCGAGAAATTTTTCTTGTCTTTCGGCATCAGTGCGAACATCCTCGGGGGCATATCGCGCTAGGCGATTAAACTCATGAAGGTACTCTGTCACTGTCCTGGTACCTTGCTGCAAAGCGCGGAACTCACGCTTTTTCTGAGTGACTATCCCATCAGGGATATGGGCCTTGCGGAAGTTAAGACAGAACTCCGCCCAAGTTACTTCCGTAGTAGCGGTGTGGGTAGCCAGGAAATTATCCCACCAAGCAGAGGCGGGACCCATCAGTTGATGCGCGGCGAAGGAGACTTTCTCTTGGTCGGTGCACTGCAGTAGATTGAGCTTCTTCTTGATAGCATGGAGCCAATCACTTGCCTCCATGGGGTTGGTAGTGCTCGAGAAGGTCGGGGGACGGACACGGAGAAACTCTGGCAACTTGGACTGCACTGGGGGTGGTCCATGCTGCTGCTGGTTATTCTGGTTCTGGTTTAAAAGCTGCTGTAACACTTGCTGGTGTTGCTGCTGCTGTTGTTGCATCTGCTGCATCATCCAAGCAAGCATCTGAGTCTGGCTAGCAAGAATCTGAGCAAGTGACGGGTTCTCTGGTGGAGGCGGTGGGGGCGGTACTCCGGTGCTGGACTGGTCGGTGTCGCGGTTGCCGTGGCGGGTGATCACCATCTGCAAGAGCGGGAGGGACAGAAAGAGAAAGAAGAAAAAGAAATGGCTAAGCAAACAGGGCTTTATTTAATTAGTGAACTGTAATTGTCTTGCTTAAGAAACACACTTAAAACCACACAACTCCTGGCGGTACAACCATAACCCCACTACTGCTATGGTTCACCACTAGCCGCAAGCGAAGCAAACCTAACACACCAAAACTAGCACACAACGACTAAGAACGAATCTAAAGGCGACGCCTAGGGCACGGAAGGAGAGCGACGATCGACGACAGGGGATAGATCTTCTTCCTCGTCTTCAGAGCGGCTCCTAGAGTTGCTGGGGAGACCATCTTCATCTTCACCAGAAGCGGACTCACTGCTGCTAGAGACTGAGACGATCCCGTTGCGGTTACTTGCTGCGTTGAAAGGGGAGACGCCTTCCTCGGGCACTGCGGTCGGAGAGGTTGGCACCATCTGCATTAGTGGTCTTGGTTCCTCTGGGGCACCGAGGTAAGACTGAACTCTTGGCGGCCCACGGGTTCGCTTCCTTGCCGTGGTGCGAAGCCCTGCACCACCGGGCTCTGGGAGTCCTTTGAGCCTGGCATTTTCCTTCTTCAACCGGTCGATCTCATCCTGCAGACGAACGATCTGGGTGAGCTTGGTGTCGTTCAAGGCCTTGGACGCTTCGTGGAGATCGTGATGCATCTGGTCGAGGCCTTGCAGCACCGTGCACATCCTACCGAAGGTAGGGTTTTGCTCACTTCGGGCAGACCGAAACCTACTGACCATGGAATTAGGTCCACGACTAGGGTGATACCGGTAAGCCGAATGCCGAAACGTCAAGTCGTGCCTGGCCCTGAGCGTTGTCATCAAACTGTAAGCAGCTTCCTGGCAGGCATGCTCGTGCGAACCTCTAGCTCCTTCTGCTTCCAAGTTAGGGAGGAAACCGGGGATTCCATGTAGCTCCAATCTGACTTGGTGGGGAAACTCGCCTTCAAGAGGGTGGATCGTGGTGTACTCTGGCTCATAGGGGTATCCTGCCGTGAATAAGACTCTTGCCATCTCTGCCACGAATCCAGCCATTCCGTTTCCACGATGATACAAGGGGTAGTCAGCCATCTAAAGAACACAAGGATTTGGAATCAATAGATGCAAAATTTTGTTTCAAGATAAATAAATCATAAAAGAAACAAAATAAATAAGGTTTTACCCGTAAATCGATTTACTCACGCTTTTCAACCAAAGGGGTTTTGTCTTTTTAAATGACTCACGCTTTTGAAAAGCACTAACCCATTTTCAAAACACTCTAACTTTCGCAAACTATGCACAAACATGAAAAGCAGAGGGCTCTTAGGGTTTCTATTGGGCTGATCCTACGGTCAAACCTGGCTCTAATACCAACTTGTCACGCCCACAAATTCCTCACACGAATTTCTGAACTTAATTGTGTATTAAATCCCTGTCTAGGACCAGCCAGGGTACACAAAAAGACAATGTTGATTACATAACCATCGTTCTTAGAAACAACTAAAAATTACACTTATTCTAGCGGAAATGCAGCGGAAAGAAAAAGGTAGACTAGCTCAGCGGGTACGGCTCTAGTCCACAGGTAAGGCTTCGACGGCGGAACAGCTCACTCCTAAGAGGCACCTCTATCGGACTCAACTTCTAGCTCTGGTGGGGAAAGTTAAGCAAGGCTGAGTACAAACCACCGTACACAACAAGTAACACGGACAAGGGGAGAAAAATAAATGATGCATAGGGATTAACAAGGGCAGGCTTAAGGTTAGTTGCAATAAAGCAGCAGTTAAGCAAATAACAGAGATTGCAAAGAGTAAAGGTAATTGAATACAGTAAAGGACAAGTAAATAACAATTGTAAAATACCACAACATTGTCCAACGTTACACCACGTTGCAACAGGCCCAACCACTACTCAACGTTACACCACGTTGCAGTAGTCCCAAGTGAAAACCAATTTACTCAAGTTATTAAAGGTTCACTAATCACAGTGAAGCTGGGAGCTCGCCCGTAACCGTGGGCACGGCTATTCGAATAGTTTATACTCTGATCAGAGGTGTACTACTGTACCCACAAGACACGACTCCACTACACTTGAACGTGCGCCGACATACCACCATGGTATACCGGAACAGAGAACGTTATAGGACCCGTCACATAACCCTCCCTATTTAATCGCAGCACACTTCAGGTTTCACCCCCTCCTTTACACCAAGTCGGGCAGTCCCCTCTTGTGCCTTGGTAGATCCGGAAGCAGCAGAGGCTTTCGTTACACCACGATTGCCCGTCCATACTCCATCACGCCTACCCTTGCCACGGTACGTCAAATAGTTCGAAGTCATGCTTCAAATCCCACCTTACCCATTTCGGCATGTGGTTAGCACTTAATTACTTCCAGGGTTTCCCGTGAACCGGTCCTTAATTACTATGGGTGCGACTCTCAAAACCATGCACCCACAGCCCACCATTATCAATATTTTAGTTGACATTAACCCGAACTGAGTAATGAATCAATATCTCAGCTATCCAGAACTAAGTATGGTTAAATGTGATCCCATGAGCTACTTGTTGTAAGCACGGCTAAGCATTAACCTAGGCCTAACTCTAATCAAGTTACCCCTGGTTTAGCAATGCATAAAGTTGGATAAACAACGGCATAATAGTAAGGTTTACCCGAAAATAACATACAGTAAATACATTAATTGAAACAATGCATATTTGAATAAATAAAGCGGGGAATTCACAATAATGGGTTCAATATGATCAAAGATGAGTGTCACTTGTCTTGCTCTGGCCCCTGGGGAACTTCGGCGACGATCTCGAAGTAAACCGGCTCTTCGGCGGGATCCGAATCTAAGCGACAAATCACAAAAATAAATAAAACAGGCACAAACTGTACTGAAACAGCAAAAGAAACTATTTTTAATGGACTCTTGGCAATTTTCTACATTTAATGAAATTTGAATGGACCTAAACGGAGACCAGATGAATTACTTATGAATTTTAGAAGTTTTCTGGGTTTTTTAACTAAACAGAAAAGTCCTAAATCAATTATTGCGCAATTAATGGGGCTGCTGACGTCAGCGAGGAGAGAGGAGTGCTGACGGCTGACAGGTGGGGACCACCTGTCGATGAGGGAGAGAGGGAGGGAGAGACTGACACGCGGGCCCGGGGAGGAGAGAGAGAAAGGGAGAGGGACGCGGTCGGCTGACGAGTGGGGCCCGCTTGTCAGCGAGAGGGGGGGGAGAAATAGAGAGGGGAGGTGAGCGCGGCCGGCGGCGGCAAGAGCGGCGACGCCCGGCGGCGGCAAGAGCGGCGACGCCCGGCGGCGGCGCACCGCACGGCGACGACGGCGCGACGGCGACGACCGGCGACCGGTGACGGCGGCGGCGGACAACCGAGACGGCGGCGCACGCGGCGCAACCGAGCAAGGCGACGACAGCGGACTGGCGCGGCGACGGCGAGCGAGCGGCGGGCGCGGGCACGCACGAGCGCAGGTGGCGGCGGCTTGACGACAGCGTCGCGAAGGCGACGACGACCACAGCGGGCGGCGGCGAGGATGAGCTCCGCACCCGTCCGGCGACGTTGTGCGGCTCGGCGGCGGTCGGCCGGGAAGGGGGACAGAGAGGGGAGGAGGATGGAGACGCTCACCGGCAGCGGCGAACGCGCGGGCGGGTCGGCGAGATCGAGGCGGAGGTGGCGACGCGGGTAGGAGCGGAAGATCGGCGGTGGCGGCGGAGATCGATTGGCGACAGCGAGGAGGTCGGACGCGGCGGCGACCGGGCGGCGAAGGAATGCACGGCGCTGGGGATGTTCACCGGCGACGACGGGGGCGGCAACCAGTCGGCGACGGCGGCGCGGAGGTGGTGACGCAGCTGGACGGCGACGACGGGCGGCTGGCGGCGAGATTGAACGGCGGCGGTGAACGGCGACAGCGCGACGGCGACTTAGCGGAGAGGAAAAGTGGGCGACGGCGTGCGGCGGCTCGTGATTTAAAGGGTGGCGGCGCCGGCTAGGGCGGGGCGTAGGTTGGAGACCGAGTCGAGCGCGACGTAGTCTCGGCGGCGGCTGTTGCGGCGGCGGCGGTGCGGCGGCGGCGCGGACTCGGACTCGACGCGGCGCGGCGCGGGCGCGCGGGCGAGCGAGGGCTCGGTCGCTGACAGGTGGGCCCCACCTGTCAGTGGCGCGAGGGAGGAGGGAGCGGCGACGGACTTCACGGCGCGGGCGAGCGAGCGAGCTGGGCCGACGTAGGTTGGAGACCGAGTCGGGCGCGACGTAGTCTCGGCGGCGGCGGTGCGGCGGCGGCGCGGACTCAGACTCGACGCGGCGCGGCGCGGGCGCGCGGGCGAGCGAGGGCTCGGTCGCTGACAGGTGGGCCCCACCTGTCAGTGGCGCGAGGGAGGAGGGAGCGGCGACGGACTTCACGGCGCGGGCGAGCGAGCGAGCTGGGCCGAGGCAGCGGCCCAGGCGGAGGCGCGCGCGGGGAGGAGGCCGGGGCTGGTCGGCTGGGAAGACCGAGGGGAAATGGGCCGGCTCGGCTGGGCCGGCCCGGGAAGGAGAAAAAGGAAAAAGGAGAAAAAAGAAAAAAAGAGAGAGGAGGAAAATTGGACTTTGGCCCAATTTGAGAAGGAGGGGAAAAAGAAAGGAAAAAGGAGGGAAAAAGGAAAGCCCCACTTTTGCCGAGTTTTAACTTAATTTTTTTGGCCAAATTTTATACTTCTGCAATTTGAATTTAAATCCAGTTAATCGATTTGCGAGCTTCGATTTAATTAAATTAGGTTCTTTTAGAGGGATTCTTCCTGAGTTAATTAAGCCAATTGTTGCTTACGAATTTCTTTTTACGATTTTAGGCTTAGGACAAAACTCCGGGTGTGACAACATGTTGGTTGTGTAAACACCGGAAAAATCGGGAAGTAAATCGGATCAAAACTGGATGTGAAAAGGAAAGGAATTCGCTACAGGTTCGGACACTGTAGCAGCGTCGGATACTGTAGCGCCACGGTACTGTAGCACCAGGATACTGTAGCATGCGGCACTGCAGCAACCGGATCAGATTCCTATGGCGGACCCGGATTACTGTAGCGCGGTGGGTACTGTAGCAGTCGGACTACTGTAGCACGTTTAGACTTGTGCGGCTGTGTCGGATTTTGGCATGTTGGATTTGATGAGGAGAACTAAGCGATGAGTCATATTAGTATAAGGAGTCCTACTCCTATTGGGTGATAGACTTTTCGATATAAATAGAGACCGAGGGGTATGCCCCCGGTGTGCTTTTTGTGAGATTTAGTTGTTGATTCTAGATCGGCGATTTTGATAGGAGTGCTGTTGGTGCACTTTGTAAATACCAGTTGATGCAATAAAGTCAAGATCATTCAATCTATGTTTTCGGCTTTCATCTACTAGTGATTTTTTGGATTCCGACGATCCGATCGACGTCATAGGAGTGGCGCGATTCGATGATCTGCTCGGCGGCACATGAGCGGCGCGATCAAGGTAGCGGCGACACAGGAGCGACGTGATTAAGATAGCAAGCCTTCGTCAATTTCTTCGACAGAGGTAATCCTTTATTCCGCGAAAGATGTTTGGGTTTTGTTTTTCCCTACCATTCACCCCCCCTCTGGTAGGTTTGTTTGATCTTGTTCGATACTACAGGGTACACTTGGATACCATCAACAACTTCACCCTTCATACATGGACCAATATTCGACTATTAACCTCGGCAAAACTACACAACTTGTGCATCCACTTGGTTTATACTTCGTTCTTGAACACAAATTCGGAAGTGAAAGTACCGAGCATGAAGGGTACACTTGGATTCCATCAACAACTTCACCCTTCATACATCGACCAACATTTGACTATTAACTTCGGCATAACTACACAACTTGTGTATCCACTTGCATTACAACTCATACTCGAACACAACTTCGGAAGCAAAAGTACCGAGAACGAAAGGTACACTTGGATTCCATCAAGAACTTCAGCCTTCATACAAAGTCGACCAAGATTCGACTATTAAATTCGGCATAACTACACAACGTGTGTATCAACTTTGTTTAGACTTCGCGATCGAACACAACTTCGGAAGTGAAAGTACCGAGCACTAACGGTACACTTGGATTCCATCAATAACTTCACCCTTCATACATCGACCAAGATTCGACTATTAATTCGGCATAACTACACAACTTGTGTATCGACTTGCATTACAACTCGTGCTTGAACACAACTTCAGAAGCAAAAGTACCGAGCACGAAAGGTACACTTTGATTCCATCAACAATTTCAGCCTTCATACAATGTCGACCAAGATTCGACTATTAACTTCGGCATAGCTACACAACGTGTGTATCAACTTGGTTTACACTTCGTTCTTGAACAGAACTTCGGAAGTGAATTTACCGATCACGAAGGGTACACTTGGATTCCATGAACAACTTCACCCTTCATACATTTACCAATATTCGACTATTAACTTCGGCATAACTACACAACTTGTGTATCGACTTGCATTACAACTCGTGCTTGAACACAACGTCAGAAGCAAAAGTACCGAGCACGAAAGGTACACTTGGATTCTATCAACAACTTCGCCCTTCACACAATGTCAACGAAGATTCAACTATTAACTTCGGCGTAACTACACAACCTGTGCATCAACTTGGTTTACACTTCGTGGTCGAACATAACTTCGGAAGTGAAAGTATCGAGCACGAAGGGTATAGTTCGGTTCCATTAACAACTTCACCCTTCATACAATCTCGACCAAAATTCGACTATTAACTTCGGCATAACTACACAACTTGTGTTTTCACATGGTTTACACTTCGTGATCGAACACAACTTCGGAAGTGAAAGTACCGAGCACGAAGGGTACACTTGGATTCCATCAATAACATCATCCTTCATACATCGACCAAGATTCGACTATTAACTTCGGTATAACTACACAACTTGTGTATCCACATGGTTTACACTTTGTGATCGAACACAACTTCGGAAGTGAAAGTACCGAGCACGAAGGGTACACTTTGATTCCATCAATAACATCACCCTTCATACATCGACCAAGATTCGACAATTAACTTCGGTATAACTACACAACTTGTGTATCCACTTGCTTTACAGCTCCTGCTCGAACACAACTTCGGAAGCAAAAGTACCGAGCACGAAAGGTACACTTGGATTCCATCAACAACTTCAGCCTTCATACATTGTCGACCAAGATTCGACTATTAACGTCGGCATAACTACACAACGTGTGTATCAACTTGGTTTAGACTTCATGATCGAACACAACATCAGAAGTGAAAGTACCAAGCACTAAGGGTACACTTGGATTCCATCAACTACTTCCGCCTTCAGACATCGACCAAGATTCGACTATTAACTAAGGCATAACTACACAACTTGTGTATCCACATGGTTAATAACTCGTGCTTGAACACAACTTCGGAAGCAAAATTACCGAGCACGAAAGGTACACTTGGATTCCATCAACAGCTTCAGCGTTCATACAATGTCGACCAAGATTCGACTATTAACTTCGGCATAACTACACAACGTGTGTATCAACTTGGTTTTCACTTCGTGATCGAACACAACATCAGAAGTGAAAGTCCCTAGCACGAGGGGTACACTTGGATTCCATCAACAACTTCACCCTGCATACATCGACCAAGATTGGACAATTAAGTTCGGCATAACTACACAACTTGTGCATCCACTTGGTTTATACTTCGTTCTTGAACACAACTTTGGAGGTGAAAGTCCCGAGCACGAACGGTACACTTGGATTCCATCAACAACTTCACCCTTCATACATCGACTAAGATTCAACTATTAACTTCGGCATAACTACACAACTTGTGTATCCGCTTGCTTTACAACTCGTGCTCGAACACAACTTCGGAGGCAAAAGTACCGAGCACGAAAGGTACACTTGGATTCTATCAACAACCTCACCCTTCACACAATGTCGACGAAGATTCAACTATTAACTTCGGTGTAACTACACAACCTGTGCATCAACTTTGTTTACACTTCGTGGTCGAACATAACTTCGGAAGTGAAAGTATCGAGCACGAACGGTACAGTTCGGTTTTATCAACAACTTCACCCTTCATACAATCTCGACCAAGATTCGACTATTAACTTCGGCATAACTACACAACTTGTGTATCCGCTTCCTTTAGAACTCGTGCTCGAACACAACTTCGGAGGCAAAAGTACCAAGCACGAAAGGTACACTTGGATTCTATCAACAACCTCACCCTTCACACAATGTCGACAAAGATTCAACTGTTAACTTCGGTGTAGCTACACAACCTGTGCATCAACTTTGTTTAAACTTCGTGGTCGAACATGACTTTTGAAGTGAAAGTATCGAGCACGAAGTGTACAGTTCGGTTTTATCAACAACTTCACCCTTCATACAATCTCGACCAAGATTCGACTATTAACTTCGGCATAACTACACAACTTGTATATCCACATGGTTTACACTTCGTGATCGAACACAAATTCGGAAGTGAAAGTACCGAGCACGAAGGGTACACTAGGATTCCATCAATAACATCATCCTTCATACATCGACCAAGATTTGACTATTAACTTAGGTATAACTACACAACTTGTGTATCCACATGGTTTACACTTCGTGATCGAACACAACTTCGGAAGTGAAAGCACCGAGCACGAAGGGTACACTTGGATTCCATCAATAACATCACCCTTCATACATCGACCAAGATTCGACAATTAACTTCGGTATAACTACACAACTTGTGTATCCACTTGCTTTACAACTCCTGCTCGAACACAACTTCGGAAGCAAAAGTACCGAGCAAGAAAGGTACACTTGGATTCCATCAACAACTTCAGCCTTCATACATTATCGACCAAGATTCGACTATTAACGTCGACATAACTACACAACATGTGTATCAACTTGGTTTACACTTCGTGATCGAACACAACATCAGAAGTGAAAGTACCAAGCACTAAGGGTACACTTGGATTCCATCAACAACTTCAACCTTCATACATCGACCAAGATTCGACTATTAACTAAGGCATAACTACACAACTTGTGTATCCACATGGTTTACAACTCGTGCTTGAACCCAACTTCGGCAGCAAAATTATCGAGTGCGAAAGGTACACTTGGATTCCATCAACAGCTTCAGCCTTCAAACAATGTCGACCAAGATTCAACAATTAACTTTGGCGTAACTACACAACGTGTGTATCAACTTGGTTTTCACTTCGTGATCGAGCACAACTTTGGAATTGAAAGTCCCTAGCACGAGGGGTACACTTGGATTCCATCAACAACTTCACCCTTCATACATCGACCAAGATTGGACAATTAACTTCGGCATAACTACACAACTTGTGCATCCACTTGGTTTATACTTCGTTCTTGAACACAACTTTGGAGGTGAAAGTCCCGAGCACGAACGGTACACTTGGATTCCAACAACTTCACCCTTCGTACATCGACTAAGATTCGACTATTAACTTCGGCATAACTACACAACTTGTGTATACGCTTGCTTTACAACTCGTGCTCGAACACAACTTCGGTGGCAAAAGTACCGAGCACGAAAGGTACACTTGGATTCTATCAACAACCTCACCCTTCACACAATGTCGACGAAGATTCAACTGTTAACTTCGGTGTAGCTACACAACCTGTGCATCAACTTTGTTTAAACTTCGTGGTCGAACATGACTTTTGAAGTGAAAGTATCGAGCACGAAGTGTCCAGTTCGGTTTTATCAACAACTTCACCCTTCATACAATCTCGACCAAGATTTGACTATTAACTTCGGCATAACTACACAACTTGTATATCCACATGGTTTACACTTCGTGATCGAACACAAATTCGGAAGTGAAAGTACCGAGCACGAAGGGTACACTAGGATTCCATCAATAACATCATCCTTCATACATCGACCAAGATTTGACTATTAACTTAGGTATAACTACACAACTTGTGTATCCACATGGTTTACACTTCGTGATCGAACACAACTTCGGAAGTGAAAGCACCGAGCACGAAGGGTACACTTGGATTCCATCAATAACATCACCCTTCATACATCGACCAAGATTCGACAATTAACTTCGGTATAACTACACAACTTGTGTATCCACTTGCTTTACAACTCCTGCTCGAACACAACTTCGGAAGCAAAAGTACCGAGCAAGAAAGGTACACTTGGATTCCATCAACAACTTCAGCCTTCATACATTATCGACCAAGATTCGACTATTAACGTCGACATAACTACACAACATGTGTATCAACTTGGTTTACACTTCGTGATCGAACACAACATCAGAAGTGAAAGTACCAAGCACTAAGGGTACACTTGGATTCCATCAACAACTTCAACCTTGATACATCGACCAAGATTCGACTATTAACTAAGGCATAACTACACAACTTGTGTATCCACATGGTTTACAACTCGTGCTTGAACCCAACTTCGGTAGCAAAATTACCGAGTGCGAAAGGTACACTTGGATTCCATCAACAGCTTCAGCCTTCAACCAATGTCGACCAAGATTCGACAATTAACTTTGGCGTAACTACATAACGTGTGTATCAACTTGGTTTTCACTTCGTGATCGAGCACAACTTTGGAATTGAAAGTCCCTAGCACGAGGGGTACACTTGGATTCCATCAACAACTTCACCCTTCATACATCGACCATGATTGGACAATTAACTTCGGCATAACTACACAACTTGTGCATCCACTTGGTTTATACTTCGTTCTTGAACACAACTTTGGAGGTGAAAGTCCCGAGCACGAACGGTACACTTGGATTCCAACAAGTTCACCCTTCGTACATCGACTAAGATTCGACTATTAATTTCGGCATAACTACACAACTTGTGTATACGCTTGCTTTACAACTCGTGCTCGAACACAACTTCGGTGGCAAAAGTACCGAGCATGAAAGGTACACTTGGATTCTATCAACAACCTCACCCTTCACACAATGTCGACAAAGATTCAACTATTAACTTCGGTGTAACTACACAACCTGTGCATCAACTTTGTCTACACTTCGTGGTCGAACATAACTTCGGAAGTGAAAGTATTGAGCACGAAGTGTACAGTTCGGTTTTGTCAACAACTTCACCCTTCATACAATCTCGACCAAGATTCGACTATTAACTTCGGCAAAACTACACAACTTGTGTATCCACATGGTTTACACTTTGTGATCGAACACAACTTCGGAAGTGAAAGTATCGAGCACGAAGGGTACACTAGGATTCCATCAATAACATCATCCTTCATACATCGACCAAGATTCGACTATTAACTTGGGTATAACTACGCACTTTGTGTATCCACATGGTTTACACTTCGTGATCGTACACAACTTCGGATGTGAAAGTACCGAGCACGAAGGGTACACTTGGATTCCATCAATAACATCACCCTTCATACATCGACCAAGATTCGACAATTAACTTCGGTATAACTACACAACTTGTGTATCCACTTGCTTTACAACTCCTGCTCGAACACAACTTCGGAAGCAAAAGTACCGAGCACGAAAGGAACACTTGGATTCCATCAACAACTTCAGCCTTCATACATTATCGACTAAGATTGAACTATTAACGTCGGCATAACAACACAACGTGTGTATCAACTTGGTTTACACTTCGTGATCGAACACAACATCAGAAGTGAAAGTACCAAGCACTATGGGTACACTTGGATTGCATCTACAACTTCACCCTTCCTACATCCACCAAGATTTGACTATTAACTAAGGCATAACTACACAACTTGTGTATCCACATCGTTTACAACTCGTGCTTGAACACAACTTCGGAAGCAAAATTACCGAGCACGAAAGGTACACTTGGATTCCATCAACAGCTTCAGCCTTCATACAATGTCGACCAAGATTCGACTATTAACTTTGGCATAACTACACAACGTGTGTATCAACTTGGTTTTCACTTCGTGATCGAACACAACTTTGGAAGTGAAAGTCCCTAGCACGAGGGGTACACTTGGATTCCATCAACAACTTCACCCTCATACATCAACCAAGATTGGACAATTAACTTCGACATAACTACACAACTTGTGCATCCACTTTGTTTATACTTCGTTCTTGAACACAACTTTGGAGGTGAAAGTCCCGAGCACGAAGGGTACACTTGGATTCCATCAACAACTTCAGCCTTCATACATTATCGACCAAGATTCGACTATTAAAGTCGGCATAACTACACAACGTGTGGATCAACTTGGTTTACACTTCGTGATCAAACACAACATAAGAAGTCAAAGTACCAAGCACTAAGGGTACACTTGGATTCCATCAACAACTTCAGCCTTCATACATTGTCGACCAAGATTCGACTATTAACGTCGACATAACTACACAACGTGTGTATCAACTTGGTTTACACTTCGTGATCGAACACACCTTCGGAAGTGAAAATACCGAGCACGAAGGGTACACTTGGATTCTATCAACAACTTCACACTTCATGCATCGACAAAGATTTGACTATTAACTTCGGCAAAACGACACAACTTGTGTATCCACTTCGTTTACAGCGCATGCTCGAACATAACATCGGAAGTGAAAGTAACGAGCACGAAGCGTACACTTGGATTCCATCAATAACTTCACCCTTCATACATCGACCAAGATTCGACTATTAACTTCGGCATGACTACACAACTTCTGTATCCACACAGTTTATACTTTGTGCGTGAACACAACTTCGGAAGTGAAAGTGCCAAGCACGAAGGGGTACACTTGGATTCAATAACTACTTCTCCCTTCATATATCGACCATGTTTCGACTATTAACTTTGGCATAACTACACAACGTGTGTATCAACGTGGTTTACACTTTGTGATCGAACACAACTTCGGAACTGAAAGTACCGAGCATGAAGGATACAGTTGGATTCCATCAGCAACTTCACCCTTCATACATCGACCAAGATTCGACTATTAACTTCGGCATAACTACACAACTTGTGTATCCACTTGGTTTATGCCTCGTGCTCGAACACAACTTGGGAAGTGAAAGTAACGAGCACGAAGCGTACACTTGTATTCCATCAGTAACTTCACCGTTCATACATCGACCAAGATTCGACAATTAACATCAGCATAACGACACAACTTGTGTATTCAAATAGTTGGATTCCATCGACAACTTCACCCTTCGTACATCAACCAAGATTCGACTATTAACTTCGGCATAACGACACAACCTGTGTATCCACATGGTTTACTGTCACGCCCAGAGATGTACACCAAATTTCTGAAGAATAGCATGTATTAAATCTCGGTCCAGGCATCAGCCCGAGTACACACTATGACAAATTAATACACAGTTCCACGACTTAAAAACAAATAAAAACAATTATCTATCGAAATGCAGCGGAAAAGGAAAACAAGACTAGACCATCTAATCTTCAGCTTCAGCTGGCGAAGACGGCTCCACACCACAGGCATTCTCGACGGCGGACTGAACCTCACTTCAACCTTCGGAACAACCTTCTGACTCAGGCTCTGGCACTTGCTCTGGTGGGGGAAAAATTAAGCAAGGCTGAGTACAAACCACCGTACTCAACAAGTAACACCCAAGAGAGGAGAATAGTGAATGCAACAGGGTATTAAGGATAGGCTAAGGTTAAATTGCACAAAGCTGCAGTAATTTAGTAAAACAGTAGATAAAATAAACTAAAATAAAAGTAAAGTAACATTTAAAATAATCATCCACTGTCCAACGTTACACCACGTTGCAACAGGCCCAAACCACTGTCGAACGTTACACCACGTAGCGACAGGGTCAACCCTCTGCCCAACGTTAAACCACGTTGCGACAGACCCAAACCACTGCCAACGTTACACCATATTGCGCAGGGTCAAACCAATTCCAAGATTTGTAAAATTATTAAAGGGGTTCAACTAATCCTAGTGAATCTGTCAGTTCGCCCAATAACCGCGGGCATGGCTATTCGAATAGTTTTACTCTGCAGAGGTGTACAACTTTACCCACAAGACATGGCTCCCAAGCATGTTACCATGCCCCAACGTATCACCACGATACCTCAGTACGAAAACCATGATAAGACCTTTCACCTAACCCTCCCTAGACAATCGCACCACACTTCAGGTTTCACCCCCTCCTTTACACCAAGTCGGGCAGTCCCCTCTTGTGCCTTGGTAGATCCGGAAGTAGGAGAAGCTTTCGTTACACCACGATTGCCCGTCCATACTCCATCACGCCTACCCTTGCCTGGGTACGTCGAATAGGGACAAGCTAGATTACGAGTCTCACCGTTGCCCATTCTGGCTTGTGGTTAGTACGTGTAAGACCTTCAGGGTTTCCTGAGAACCGGTCCTTAATTGCCATGGACACGACTCTCAAAACCATGCACCCACAGCCCACCATAAGCAATATTTTAGTTGTATTAATCCACCTCGGGAAATGAATAATGATAACAACCGTTGAAGGTGTACCAAAGTGCAACAATAATTAAATAATAATTGGTGAGCTAGTTGAACTAAGCATGGCTAAGCATCGACTAACCCTAATTCTAGTCAAATTAACCCTGGGATGACAATAATAAAGAGTGGGAATTAACGGGTATAGAGGTAAATTCCCAATAGATAAATACAATAAATAGATTTGCATAAAACAATGCATGTTTGAATGTAAAAGCGGGGGATTTTATAATCATAGGTTCAATATGATCAAAGAAGGGTGCCACTTGCCTTGCTTAGACCCACGAGGAACTTCGGCGACGACTTCGAGAACGAACGGCGCTGCGACGGGGTCAAAACCTACGACAAACAAGGCAAAACAGAAAAACAGGCTAAAAAACTACTGAAACAGAGAAAGAAACAATTTTTAATGGATTCTTGGCATTTTTCTGGATTTAATGAAACTTGAATGGACCTAAACAGAGACTACATGAATTACTTATGAATTTTAGAATTTTCTGGGTTTTTTAGCTAAACAGAAAAATCCTAAATCAATTATTGCGCAATTAATGGGGCTGCTGACGTCAGCGAGGAGAGAGGAGGCTGACGGCTGATAGGTGGGGACCACCTGTCAGTGGGAGAGAGGGGAAGTGGGCGGCTGACACGCGGGCCCGGGGAGGAGAGAGAGGAAGGGAGGGCGCGGCGGCGGCTGACGGGTGGGACCCGCTGGCCAGTGAGAGGGAAACAGAGAGGGGAGGAGGGCGCGACTGGCGGCGAGCGGCGCGACGGCGCGTGGCGACGACGCGGCGGAGACGGCGAGGGCCGAGGAGAAGGAGGAGGTGGCGACGGCGATGACCGGCGGCGCGAGGGCGTCGACGTCATCGACATCGACCGGCGACCGGAGGGCGACGACGGCGTCGGCGAGGACTGGCGCGAGGCAACGGGCGACGGCGCACTGCGAGGCAGGGGTCACGGTGAGCGGAGGGGTGGCGGCGACCGAGAAGGTGGCGATGGCGAAGGTGGTGACGAGAACGGCGACGACGAGTCGGCGCGGAGGAGGCGGAGACCGCGACGGGGTGGCGCGGCTCGGAGCGGCAACGAGCGGCGGGAGGGAAAGACGGTGACGGACACCGGCAGCGGGGCTTGGCGACCGTGCGACGACGGTGACGAAGGGCGGGGATGAAGGTGGTGGTGGGCGGAGGGGCGACGGTGACGCAAAGATGACGATTGCGACGAAGTGGGGAACGGCGGCGTGGAGACACGGCCGAGAGGGAGAGGGATCGGGGCGGCGCGGCGGTGAGTCAGCCAGCAGCGCGGCGGGCGGAGGAGCTCAGCGACGGCGTCACGAGGGAGAGGGGGATGGGATGCGGCGTTCAGCCGTGGAGGTGGCGACGGCGCAGCAACGACGGCGTCGGCGACGACGTCGGGCGGCGACAAGCGGGCGTCGATGGCGACGACGGCGCGACGACGACGACCGGCGTCCGACGACAGTGCGTGGCGCGCGACCGAGCACGGCACACGGCGATGACGGCACGGCGGCACGGACGGGAAAAGCGGCACGGCTGTTGGGCCGGCGCAAGCGGAGCGGCGGGATCGGCGGCGACCGTTGCGAGCGACGGCGCGACCGGGGGACAGCAGAGCGATGGTTGCGTGCGGGAGGAGGTGGCGCGGTTACGCGGTAGGCGGCCGGGCAAACGGTGGTCGGCGACGTCGACGCAACGGCAGCGGACGACGGCGACGACCGACGGCGCGGCGAGGGGCGGTGCTAAGGATCGGCGGTTAGGCGGGGACCGAGGAAGAGAGGAGGCACATGGCCGACGGCGGCAACGGCGCCCGACAACGACGGCGACGACGCGACCAGCGGCAACGGTGCGGGACGGAGGTCGGCAGCCGGCAACAGATGCGTCGCAGCGGCACGGCGGGGACGCCGGGCAGCTCGGGGAGGCAACGACGGCGCGACGAGCGCGGCGGTGCGGCGAAAGCGGGAGGTGGTTAGCGGCGGCGCGGATTGCGGGCGGCGCGGCTGCACAGCTCGGGCGCGAGCGTAGCCAGCACGGGCGAGGCAGCAGCCGAGACAAGCTCGGTGTGGCACGGCGACGAGCGAACGGCGGTGGCGGGCGGCGACGGCGCGGCTCGGCCACGGCCACGACGCGACCAGCGCGACGGCGAGGGGACCCAGCGACGGTGGAAGAAAGAGAGGAAGAGAGGAGGGGAGGGCTCACCGACGGCGACGGAGGACGGCAGCAAGTCGGCGAGGATGAGGCGGAGGTGGAGACACGGACGAGCGACGGCTTGCGACGTTTGGTGGCGAGACCGGCCAACGGCGTCGAGACGACGGGGCACGGCGGCGGGAGGGACGAAGGGGCGACGACGAAGCTCGGCGACCACCGGTGGCGACGAAGGCCGGCGGAAGGTCGGCGAAGACGAGGCGACGGTGGTGACGCGGGTGGGCGGCGACGTCCGACGGCCGACGAGATGATCGGCGGCTGACGACGCGGCGGGAAGCTTCGGGCGGAGGGGGAAAGTGGCGGCGGGGCAGCGGCACGGGGATTTTATAGGGTGGCGGCGCCGGCTAGGGCGGAGCGGCCGGTGGAGACCGAGTCGACGACGCGGCGGACTCGGCGGCAGCAGTTGCGGAGCGGCGCGGCGGGCGGAGGAGTCAGGGCGGCGGCGGACTCGGCTGGCGCGGCGCGGCGCGGGCGCGGGCTGGCGCGGAGGCGGGGTTTCAGTCGCTGACAGGTGGGCCCCACCTGTCAGTGGCGCGAGAGAGAAGGGAGGCGGCGCAGACTCGCGGCGCGGGCGCGGGCGCGGGAGCTGGGCCGGAGCAGCGGCCCAGGCAGGGGCGCGCGCGGGCGGAGGGGAGCGGAAGGCCGGCTCGGCGGGGCTGGCCGGGCGGGGGAAGGTTGGCCGGCTCGGCTGGGCCGGCCCGAGAAGGAGGAGAGGAAAAAGAAAAAGGAAAAAGAAAAGGAAGGGAGGAATATTGGACTTCGGCCCAATTTGGGAAGGAATGGAAAAAGAAAGGAAAAAGGAGGGAAAAAGGAAAACCCCACTTTTGCCGAATTTTAAATTATTTTGTTTGGCCAAATTTTATACTTCTGCAATTTAAATTTAAATCCTGTTAGTCGGTTTGCGAGCCTCGATTTAATTGAATTAGGTTCTTTTAGAGGGATTCTTCCTGAGTTAATTAAACCAATTGTTATTTACGGATTTTTTTTTACGATTTAAGGCTTGGGATAAAACTCCGGGTGAGACATTTACACCTCGTGCTCGAACACAACTTGGGAAGTGAAAGTAACGAGCACGAAGCGTACACTTCGATTCCATCAATAACTTCACCCTTCATACATCGACCAAGATTCGACTATTAACTTCCGCATAACTGCACTACTCGTGTATCCCCTTGGTTTATAATTCGTGCTCGAACACAACTTCAGAAGCAAAACTACTGAGCATGAAATGTACACTTGGATTCCGTCAACAAGTTCAGCCATCACCCAATGTCAACCAAGATTTGACTATTAACATTGGCATAACTACAAAACGTGTGTATCAACACGGTTTACACTTCGTGATCGAACACAACTTCGGAAGTGAAAGTACCAAGCACGAAGGGTACACTTGGATTCCATCAACAACATCACCCTTCAAACATCGACCAAGATTCGACTATTAACTTCGGCATAACTACACAACTTGTGTATCAACTTCGTTTACACTTCATGACGAACAAAACTTCGGAAGTGAAAGTACCGAGCACGAAGGGTACACTTGGATTCCATCAACAACTTCACCCTTCATACATCTACCAAGAGTCAACTGTTAACTTTGACGTAACTAGACAACTTGTGTATCCACAAAGTTTATACTTCGTGCTTGAACAAAACTTCGGAAGTGAAAGTACCGAGCACGAATGGTACACTTGGATTCCATCAAAAACTACACCCTTCATACATCAACCAAGATTCGACTATTAACTTCGGCATAGCGACGCAACTTGTCTATCCACTTGGTTTACCCCTCGTGCTCGGACACAACTTCGGAAGTGAAAGTAACGAGCACGAAGCGCACACTTGGATTCCGTCAGTAACTTCACCCTTCATACATCGACCAAGATTCGACTATTAACTTCAGCATTACTACACAACTTGTGTATCAACTTCGTTTACACTTCATGACGAACAAAACTTCGGAAGTGAAAGTACCGAGCACGAAGGGTACACTTGGATTCCATCAACAACTTCACCCTTCATACATCTACCAAGAGTCAACTGTTAACTTTGACGTAACTAGACAACTTGTGTATCCACAAAGTTTATACTTCGTGCTTGAACAAAACTTCGGAAGTGAAAGTACCGGGCACGAATGGTACACTTGGATTGCATCAAAAACTACACCCTTCATACATCAACCAAGATTCGACTATTAACTTCGGCATAGCGACGCAACTTGTGTATCCACTTGGTTTACCCCTCGTGCTCGGACACAACTTCGGAAGTGAAAGTAACGAGCACGAAGCGCGCACTTGGATTCCGTCAGTAACTTCACCCTTCATACATCGACCAAGATTCGACTATTAGCTTCGCCCTAACTACACAACTTATGTATCAACTTGGTTTACACTTCGTGATTGAACAGAACTTTGGAAGTGAATGTACCGAGCACGAAGGGTACACATGGATTCCATCAACAACTTCACCCTTCATACATCTACCAAGATGCGATTGTTAACTTCGGCATAACTAGACAACATGTGTATCCATAAAGTTTACACTTCGTGATCGAATAGAACTTCGGAAGTGAAAGTAACGAGCACGAAGGGTACACTTGGATTCCATCAACAACTTCACCCTTCAAACATAAACCAAGATTCGACCTTTAACTTCGGCATAACGACACAACTTGTGTATCCACTTGCTTTACACCTCGTGCTCGAACACAACTTTGGAAGTGAAAGTAACGAGCACGAAGCGCACACTTGGATTCCGTCAATAACTTCACCCTTCATACATCGACCAAGATTCGACTATTAACTTCGGCATAACTACACAACTTGTGTATCCTATTGGTTTACAACTCGGGCTCTAACACAACTTCGAAAGCAAAAGTACCGAGCACGAAAGGTACACTTGGATTCCATCGACAAGTTCAGTCTTCATACAATGTGAACCAAGATTCGCCTATTAACTTTGGCATAACTACACAACGTGTGTATCAACTTGGTTTACACTATGTGATCGAACACAACTTCGGAAGTGAAAGTACTGAGCACGAAGGGTACACTTAGATTCCATCAAGACCTTCACCCTTCATACATCGACGAAGATTCGACTATTTACTTCGGCATAACTACACAGCTTGTGTATCCACAAAGATTATACTTCGTGCTTGAACACAACTTCGGAAGTGAAAGTACCGAGGACGAAGGGTACACTTGGATTCCATCGACAACTACACCCTTGATACATCAACCAAGATTCGACTATTAACTTCGGCATAAAGACACAACTTGTGTATCCACACGGTTTACACCTCGTGCTCGAACACAACTTTGGAAGTCAAAGTAACGAGCACGAAGCGTACACCTTGTTTCCTTCAGTAACTTCACCCTTCATACATCGACCAAGATTCGATTATTAACTTCGGCATAACTACACAACTTGGGTATCCACATAGTTTATACTTCGTACTTGAACACAACTTCGGAAGTGAAAGTACCGAGCACGATGGGTACACTTGGATTCCATCAACAACTTCGGGCTTCATACATCGACCAAGATTCAAATATTATCTTCGCCCTAACTACACAACTTGTGTATCAACTTTGTTTACACTTCGTGATCGAGTAGAACTTCAGAAGTGAAAGTACCGAGCACGAAGGGTACATTCGGATTCAATCAACAACTTCACCCTTCATACATCTACCAAGATTCGACTGTTAACTTCGGCATAACTGCACAACTAGTGTATCCACAAAGTTTATACTTCATGCTTGAACACAACTTCGGAAGTGAAAGTACCGAGCACAAAGGGTACACTTCGATTCCATCAACAACTACACCCATCATACATCGACCAAGATTTGACTATTAACTTCGGCATAACGACACAACTTGTGTATCCACATAGTTTACACCTCGTGCTCGAACACAACTTTGGAAGTGAAATTAACGAGCACGAAGCGCACTCTTGGATTCCGTCAGTAACTTAACCCTTCATACATCGACCAAGATTCGACTATTAACTTCGGCATAACTATACAACTTGTGTATCCACATAGTTTATACTTCGTGCTTGAACACAACTTCGGAAGTGAAAGTACCGAGCACGAAGGGTACACTTGGATTGCATCTACAACTTCGCCCTTCATACATCAACCAAGATTCGACTATTATCTTCGGCATAACGACACAACTTGTGTATCCACTTGGTTTACACCTTGTGCTCGAACACAACTTCGGAAGTGAAAGTAACGAGCACCAAGCGTACACTTGGATTACATGAATAACTTCACCCTTCATACATCGACCAAGATTTGACTATTAACTTCGACATAACTACACAACTTGTGTATCCACATAGTTGATACTTCTTTGTTGAACACAACTTCAGAAGTGAAAGTAGCGAGCACGAGGGGTACACTTGGATTGCATCTACAACTCCACCCTTCATACATCGACCAAGATTCGACTATTAACTTCGGCATAACTACACAACTTGTGTATCAACTTCGTTTACATTTCATGACGAACAAAACTTCGGAAGGGAAAGTACCGAGCACGAAGGGTACACTTGGATTCCATCAACAACTTCACCCTTCATACATCTACCAAGAGTCAACTGTTAACTTTGACGTAACTAGACAACTTGTGTATCCATAAAGTTTATACTTCGTGCTTGAACAAAACTTTGGAAGTGAAAGTACCGGGCACGAATGGTACACATGGATTCCATCAAAAACTACACCCTTCATACATCAACCAAGATTCGACAATTAACTTCGGCATAGCGACGCAACTTGTGTATCCACTTGGTTTACCCCTCGTGCTCGGACACAACTTCGGAAGTGAATGTAACGAGCACGAAGCGCACACTTGGATTCCGTCAGTAACTTCACCCTTCATACATCGACCAAGATTCGACTATTAACTTCAGCATTACTACACAACTTGTGTATCCACATAGTTTATACTTCGTGCTTGAACACAACTTCAGAAGTGAAAGTAGCGAGCACGAAGGGTACACTTGGATTGCATCTACAACTTCACCCTTCCTACATCCACCAAGATTTGACTATTAACTTCAGCATAGAGACACAACTTGTGTATCCACTTGGTTTCCACCTCGTGCGCGAACACAACTTCGGAAGTGAAAGTAACGAGCACGAAGCGTATACTTGGATTCCATCAATAACTTCACCCATCATACATCGACCAAGATTTGACTATTAACTTCGGCATAACTACACAACTTGTGTATCCTCTTGGTTTACAACTTGTGCTCGAACACAACTTGGGAAGCCTTCATACAATGTCAACCAAGATTCAACTATTAACTTTGGCATAACTACACAACGTGTGTATCAACTTGGTTTACACTATCTAATCGAACACAACTTCAGAAGCAAAAGTATCGAGCACGGAAGGTACAATTGGATTCCATCAACAACTTCAGCCTGCATACATCGACCAAGATTCGACTATTAGCTTCGCCCTAACTACACAACTTGTGTATCAACTTGGTTTACACTTCGTGATCAAACAGAACTTCGGAAGTGAATTACCGAGCACGAACGGTACACTTTGATTCCATCAACAACTTCACCCTTCATACATCTACCAAGATTCGACTGTTAACATCGGCATAACAACACAACTTGTGTATCCATAAAGTTTATTCTTCTTGCTTGAACACATCTTCGGAAGTGAAAGTACCGAGTACGAAGCGTACCTTTGGATTCCGTCATCAACTACACCCTTCATACATCAACCAAGATTCGACTATTAACTTCGGCATAACGACACAACTTGTGTATCCACTTGGTTTACACCTCGTGCTCGAACATAACTTCGGAAGTGAATGTAACGAGCACGAAGCGTACACTTGGATTCCATCAGTAAATTCACCCTTCATACACCGACCAAGATTCGACTATTAACTTCGGCATAGCTACACAACTTGTGTATCCACAAAGTTTATACTTCGTGCCAGAACACAACTTCGAATGTGAAAGTACCGAGCACGAACCGTACATTTGGATTCCGTCATCAACTACACCCTTCATACATCAACCAAGATTCGACCATTAACTTTGGCATAACTAAAGAACTTGTGTATCAACTTGGTTTACACTTCGTGATCGAACTGAACTTTGGAAGTGAAAGTACCGACCACAACGGGTACACTTGAATAACATCAACAACTTCACCCTTCATAAATCGACCAAGATTCGACTATTAACTTTGGCATAACGACATAACATGTGTATCCACTTGGTTTACACCTCGTGCTCGAACACAACTTCGGAAGTGAAAGTAACGAGCACGAAGCGTCACATGGATTTCATCAATAACTTCACCCTTCATACATCGACCAAGATTCGACTATTAACTTCAGCATAACTACACAACTTGTGTATCCTCTTGGTTTACATCTTGTGCTCGAACACAACATCGGAACCAAAAGTACCGAGCACCACAGGTACACTTGGATTCCATCAACAAGTTCAACCTTCATACAATGTCAACCAAGATTCGACTATTAACATTGTCATAACTACACAACGTGTCTATCAACAGGGTTTACACTTCGTGCTTGAACACAACTTCGGAAGCAAAAGTACCGAGCACGGAAGGTACACTTGGAATCCATCAACAACTTCAGCTTTCATACAATGTCAACCAAGATTCGACTATTAACTTCGGCATAACTACACAACGTGTGTATCAACTTGGTTTACACTATGTGATCGAACACTACTTCGGAAGTGAAAGTATCAAGCATGAAGGGTACACTTGGATTCCATCAACAACTTCACATTTCATATAATGTCGACCAAGATTCGACTATTAACTTCGGCAAAACGACACAACTTGTGTATCCACAATGTTACACCTCGTGTTCGAACATAACTTCGGAAGTGAAAGTAACGAACACGAAGCGTACACTTGGATTCCATCAATAACTTCAACCTTCATACATCGACCAAGAACCGACTATTAACTTCGGCATAACTACACAACTTGTGTATCCACATAGTTTATACATCGTGCTTGATCACAACTTCGGAAGCAAAAGTACCAAGCACGGAACGTACACTTGGATTCCATCAACAACTTCAGCTTTCATACAATGTCAACCAAGATTCGACTATTAACTTCGGCATAACCACACAATGTGTGTATCAACTTGGTTTACATTGTCTGATCGAACACAACTTCAGAAGTGAAAGTACCGAGCATGAAGCGTACACTTGGATTCCATCAATAACTTCACCCTTCATACATCGACCAAGAATCGACTATTAACTTCGGCATAACTACAGAACTTCTGTATCCTCTTGCTTTAAAACTCGTGCTCGAACACAACTTCAAAGTTGTTGTGTTCGGCACTTTTGCTTCCAAAGTTGTTGTGTTCGAGCAAGAGTTTTAAACCAAGTGGATACACAAGTTCTGTAGTTATGCCGAAGTTAATAGTCCAATCTTAGTCGATGTATGAAGGGTGAAGTTGTTGATGGAATCCAAGTGTACCATTCATGCTCGCTACTTTCACTTCCGAAGTTGTGTTCGAGCACGAGGTGTAAACCAAGTGGATACACAAGTTGGGTAGTTATGCCGAATTTCATAGTCGAATCATGGCCGATGTATGAAGGGTGAATTTGTTGATGGAATCCATGTGTACCCTTCGTGCTCGGTACTGTCACTTCCGAAGTTGTGTCCAGGCACGAAGTTTAAACTGTGTGGATACACAAGTTGTGTAGTTATGCCGAAGTTAATAGTCGCATCTTGGTCGATGTATGAAGTGTGAAGTTGTTGATGGAATCCAAGTGTACCCTTCGTGCTCGGTACTTTCACTTCTGAAGTTATGTTCGAGCATGAGGTGTAAACCAAGTGGATGCAGAAGTTGGGTAGTTATGCCAAAGTTAATACTCGAATCTTGGTCGATGTATGAAGGGTGAAGTTGTTGATGGAATCCATGTCTACCCTTCGTGCTTGGTACTTTCACTTCCGAAGTTGTGTCCAAGCACGAAGTTTAAACTATGTGGATACACAAGTTTTGTAGTTATGCCAAAGTTAATAGTCGAATCTTGGTTGACATTGTATGAAGGCTGAACTTGTTGATGGAATCCAAGTGTACCTTTCGTGCTCGGCAGTTTTGCTTCCGAAGTTGTGTTCGAGCACGAGTTGTAAACCAACAGGATACACAAGTTGTGTAGTTATGCCGAAGTTAATAGTTGAATCATGGTCGATGTATGAAGGGTGAAGATGTTGATGGAATATAAGTGTACCGTTCGTGCTCGGTACTTTCGCTTCTGAGGTTGTGTTCGATCACGAAGTGTAAACCAAGTTGATACACACGTTGTGTAGTTATGACTAAGTTAATTGTCGAATCTTGGTTGGCATTGTTTGAACGATGCAGTTATTGATGGAATCCAAGTGTACCTTTCGTGCTCTGTTCTTTTGCTTCCAAAGTTGTTGTGTTCAAGCAAGAGTTTTAAACCAAGTGGATACACAAGTTCTGTTGTTATGCCAAAGTTAATAGTCGAATCTTGGTCGATGTATGAAGTGTGAAGTTGTTGAAGAAATCCAAGTGTACCGTTCGTGCTCGGTACTTTCACTTCCGAAGTTATGTTCGAGCATGAGGCGTAAGCCAAGTGGATACACAAGTTGGGTAGTTATGCCGAAGTTAATAGTCGAATCTTGGTCGATGTATGAAGGGTGAAGTTGTTGATGGAATCCATGTGTACCCTTCATGCTCGGTACTTTCACTTCCGAAGTTGTGTCCAAGCACGATGTTTAAACTATGTGGATACACAAGTTGTGTAGTTATGCCGAAGTTAATAGTCGAATCTTGGTTGACATTGTATGAAGTCTGAACTTGTGATGGAATCCAAGTGTACCTTTCGTGCTCGGTACTTTTGCTTCCGAAGTTGTGTTCGAGCACGAAGTTTAAACTATGTGGATACACAAGTTGTGTAGTTATGCCGAAGTTAGTAGTCGAATCTTGGTCGATGTATGAAGTGTGAAGTTGTTGATGGAATCTAAGTGTACCCTTCGTGCTCGGTGCATTTACTTCCGAAGTTATGTTCGAGCATGAGCTGTAAACCAAGTGGATGCACAAGTTGGATAGTTATGCCAAAGTTAACAGTCGAATCTAGGTCGATATATGAAGGGTGAAGTTGTTGATGGAATCTAAGTGTACCGTTCGTGTTCGGTACTTTCCCTTCCGAAGTTGTGTTCGATCACGAAGTGTAAACCAAGTTGATACACACCTTGTGTAGTTATGACGAAGTTAATTGTCGAATCTTGGTTGACATTCTTTGAACGATGCAGTTGTTGATGGAATCCAAGTGTACCTTTCGTGCTCGGTACTATTGCTTCCAAAGTTGTGTTCAAGCAAGAGTTTTAAACCAAGTGGATACACATGTTCTGTAGTTATGGCGAAGTTAAGAGACGAATCTTAGTCGATGTATGAAGGGTGAAGTTGTTGATGGAATCCAAGTGTACCATTCATGCTCGGTACTTTCTTTTCCGAAGTTGTGTTCGAGCACGAGGTGTAAACCAAATGGATACACAAGTTGGGTAGTTATGCCGAAGTTAATAGTCGAATCTTGGTCGAGGTATGAAGGGTGAAGTTGTTGATGGAATCCATGTATACGCTTCATGCTCGGTATTGTCACTTCCGAAATTGTGTCCAAGCACGAAGTTTAAACTATGTGGATACACAAGTTGTGTAGATATGCCGAAGTTAATAGTCGAATCTTGGTCGATGTATGAAGTGCGAAGTTGTTGATGGAATCCAAGTGTACGCTTCGTGCTCGGTACTTTCACATCCGAAGTTAGGTTCGAGCATGAGGAGTGAACCAAGTGGATACACAAGTTGGGTTGTTATGCCGAAGTTAACAGTTGAATCTTGGTCGATGTATGAAGGGTAAAGTTGTTGATGGAATCCAAGTGTACCATTCATGCTCGGTACTTTCACTTCTGAAGTTGTGTTCGAGCACGAGGTGTAAACCATGTGGATACACAAGTTGGGTAGTTATGCCGAAGTTAATACTCGAATCTTGGTCGATGTATGAAGGGTGAAGTTGTTGATGGAATCCATGTGTACCCTTCATGCTTGGTACTGTCACTTCCGAAGTTGTGTCCAAGCACGAAGTTTAAACTATATAGATACACAAGTTGTGTAGTTATGGCGAAGTTAGTAGTCGAATCTTGGTCGATGTATGAAGAGTGAAGTTGTTGATGGAATCCAAGTGTACCCTTCGTGCTCGGTACATTCACTTCCGAAGTTGTGGCCAACCACGAAGTTTAAACTATATAGATACACAAGTTGTGTTGTTATGCCAAAGTTAATAGTCGAATCTTGGTCGATGTATGAAGTGTGAAGTTGTTGAAGAAATCCAAGTGTACCCTTCGTGCTCGGTACTTTCACTTCCGAAGTTATGTTCGAGCATGAGGCGTAAACCAAGTGGATACACAAGTTGGGTTGTTATGCCGAAGTTAACAGTCGAATCTTGGTCGATGTATGAAGGGTGAAGTTGTTGATGGAATCCAAATGTACCGTTCGTGCTCGGTACTTTCACTTCCGAAATTGTGTCCAAGCACGAAGTTTAAACTATGTGGATACACAAGTTGTGTAGTTGTGAAGAAGATAATTGTCGAATCTTGGTCAATGTATGAAGTGTGAAGTTGTTGATGGAATACAAGTGTACCTTTCGTGCTCGGTACTTTCACTTCCGAAGTTATGTTCGAGCATGAGGTGTAAACCAAGTGGATACACAAGTTGGGTAGTTATGTCGAAGTTAACAGTCAAATCTTGGTCGATGTATGAAGGGTGAAGTTGTTGATGGAATCCAAGTGTACCGTTCATGCTCGGTACTGTCACTTCCGAAGTTGTGTCCAAGCACGAAGTTTAAACTATGTGGATACACAAGTTGTGTAGTTATGCCGAAGTTAATAGTCGAATCTTGGTCGATGTATGAAGTGTGAAGTTGTTGATGGAATCGAGGAGTAACCTTCGTGCTTGGTACTTTCACTTCCGAAGTTATGTTCGAGCATGAGGTGTGAACCAAGTGGATACACATGTTGGGTAGTTATGCCGAAGTTAATAGTCGAATCTTGGTCGATGTATAAAGGGTGATGTTGTTGATGGAATCCAAGTGTAACATACATGCTCGGTACTTTCACATCCGAAGTTGTGTTCGAGCATGAGGTGTAAACCAAGTGGATACACAAGTTGGGTAGCTATGCCGAAGTTAATAGTCGAATCTTGGTAGATGTATCAAGGGTGAAGTTGTTGATGGAATCCATATGTACCCTTCGTGCTCGGTACTTTCACTTCCGAAGTTGTGTCCAAGCACGAAGTTTAAACTATGTGGATATAGAAGTTGTGTAGTTATGCCGAAGTTAATACTCGAATCCTGGTTGACATTGTCTGAAGGCTAAACTTGTTGATGGAATCCAAGTGTACCTTTCGTGCTCGGTACTTTTTCTTGCGAAGTTGTGTTCGAGCACGAGTTGTAAACCAAGGGGATACACAAGTTGTGTAGTTATGCCGAAGTTAATAGCGGAATCATGGTCGATGTATGAAGGGTGAAGTTATTGATGGAATCCAAGTGTACGCTTCATGCTCGTTACTTTCACTTCCGAAGTTGTGTTCGAGCACGAGGAGTAAACCAAGTGGATACACAAGTTGCATAGTTATGCCGAAGTTAATAGTCGAATCTTGGGCGATGTATGAAGGGTGAAGTTGTTGATGGAATCCAAGTGTACCCTTCGTGCTCGGTACTTTCACTTCCGAAGTTGTGTTCGAGCACGAGGAGTAAACCAAGTGGATACACAAGTTGCATAGTTATGCCGAAGTTAATAGTCGAATCTTGGTCGATGTATGAAGGGTGTAGTTGTTGATGGAATCCATGTATACCCTTCATGCTCGGTACTGTCACTTCCGAAGTTGTGTCCAAGCACGAAGTTTAAACTACGTGGATACACAAGTTGTGTAGTTATGCCGAAGTTAATAGTCGAATCTTGGTCGATGTATGAAGTGTGAAGTTGTTGATGGAATACAAGTGTACCCTTCGTGCTCGGTACTTTCACTTCCGATGTTGTGTCCAAGCACGAAGTTTAAACTATGTGGATACACAAGTTGTGTAGCTATGACGAAGTTAATAGTCGAATCTTGGTCGATGTATAAAGTGTGAAGTTGTTGATGGCATCCAAGTGTACCATTCGTGCTCGGTACTTTCACTTTCGAAGTTTTGTTCGAGCATGAGGTGTAAACCAAGTGGATACACAAGTTGGGTGAATCTTGGTCGATGTATGAAGGGTGAAGTTGTTGATGGATTCCAAGTGTACCCTTCGTGCTCGGTACATTCACTTCCGAAGTTATGTCCAAGCACGAAGTTTAAACTATGTGGATACTCAAGTTGTGTAGTTATGACGAAGTTAATAGTCGAATCTTGGTCGATGTATGAAGTGTGAAGTTGTTGATGGAATCCAAGTGTACCATTCGTGCTCGGTACATTCTCTTCCGAAGTTCTGTTCGAGCATGAGGTGTAAACCAAGTGGATACACAAGTTGTGTAGTTATGCCGAAGTTAACAGTTGAATCTTGGTCGATGTATGAAAGGTAAAGTTGTTGATGGAATCCAAGTGTACCATTCATGCTTGGTACTTTCACTTCCGAAGTTGTGTTCGAGCACGAGGTGTAAACCAAGTGGATACACAAGTTGCATAGTTATGCCGAAGTTAATAGTCGAATCTTGGTCGATGTATGAAGGGTGAAGTTGTTGATGGAATCCAAGTGTACCATTCATGCTCGGTACTTTAACTTCCGAAGTTGTGTTCGAGCACGAGGTGTAAACCAAGTGGATACACAAGTTGGGTAGGTATGCTGAAGTTAATAGTCGAATCTTGGTCGATGTATGAAGTGTGAAGTTGTTGATGGAATCCAAGTGTACCCTTCATGCTCGGTACTTTCACTTCCGAAGTTATGTTCGAGCATGAGGTGTGAACCAAGTGGATACACAAGTTGGGTAGGTATGCCAAAGTTAACAGTCGAATCTTGATCGATGTATGAAGGGTGAAGTTGTTGATGGAATCCAAGTGTACCATTCATGCTCGGTAATTTCACTTCCGAAGTTGTGTTCGAGCACGAGGTGTGAACCATGTGGATACACAAGTTGGGTAGCTATGCCGAAGTTAATAGTCGAATCTTGGTCGATGTATGAAGGGTGAAGTTGTTGATGGAATCCATGTGTACCCTTCGTGCTAGGTACTTTCACTTCCGAAGTTGTGTCCAAGCACGAAGTTTAAACTCTGCGGATACACAAGTTGTGTACTTATGCCGAAGTTAATAGTCGAGTCCTAGTTGACACTGTATGAAGGCTAAACTTGTTGATGGAATCCAAGTGTACCTTTCGTGCTCCGTACTTTTGCTTGCGAAGTTGTGTTCGAGCACGAGTTGTAAACCAAGAGGATACACAAGTTGTGTAGTTATGCCGAAGTTAATAGTCGAATCCTGGTCGATGTATGAAGTGTGAAGTTGTTGATAGAATCCAAGTGTACCCTTCGTGCCCGGTATTTTCACTTCCGAAGTTGTGTCCAAGCACGAAGTTTAAACTACGTGGATGCACTAGTTGTGTAGTTATGACGAAGTTAATAGTCAAATCTTGGTCGATGTATGATGTGTGAAGTAGTTGATGCAATCCAAGTCTACCATTCGTTCCAGGTACTTTCACCTCCGAAGTTATGTTCGAGCTTGAGGTGTAAACCAAGTGGATACACAAGTTGGGTAGTTATGCTGAAGTTAACCGTCAAATCTTGGTCGATGTACGAAGGGTGAAGTTGTTGATGGAATCCATGTGTACCGTTCGTGCTCGATACTTTCCCTTCCGAAGTTGTGTTCGATCACGAAGTGTAAACCAAGTTGATACACACGTTGTGTAGTTATGACGAAGTTAATAGTCAAATCTTGGTTGACATTGTTTGAGCGATGAAGTTGTTGATGGAAATCCAAGTGTATCTTTCGTGCTCGGTACTTTTGCTTCCAAAGTTGTGTTCGAGCAAGAGTTTTAAACCAAGTGGATACACAAGTTGTGTAGTTATGCCAAAGTTAATAGTCGAATCTTAGTCGATGTATGAAGGGTGAAGTTGTTGATGGAATCAAACTGTACCGTTCTTGCTCGGTACTTTCACTTTCGAAGTTGTGTTCGAGCACGAGGTGTAAACCATGTGGATACACAAGTTGGGTAGTTATGCCGAAGTTAATAGTCGAATCTTGGTCGATGTATGAAAGGTGAAGTTGTTGATGGAATCCATGTGTACTCTTCATGCTCGGTACTTTCTCTTCCGAAGTTGTGTCCAACCACGAAGTTTAAACTATGTGGATACACAAGCTGTGTAGTTATACCGAAGTTAATAGTCGAATCTTGGTCGATGTATGAAGTGTGAAGTTGTTGATGGAATCCAAGTGTATCCTTCGTGCTTGGTACATTCACTTTGGAAGTTATGTTTGAGCATGAGGTGTAAACCAAGTGGATACACAAGATGGGTAGTTATGCCGAAGTTAACAGTCGAATCTTGGTCGATGTGTGAACGGTGAAGTTGTTGATGGAATCTATGTGTACCCATCATGCTCGGTACTTTCCCTTCCGAAGTTGTGTTCGATCACGAAGTGTAAACCAAGTTGATACACACGTTGTGTAGTTATGCCGAAGTTAATAGTCGAATCTTGGTCGATGTATGAAGGGTGAAGTTATTGATGGAATCCAAGTGTACCATTCATGCTCGGTACTTTCAATTCCGAAGTTGTGTTCGAGCACGAGGTGTAATCCAAGTGGATACACAAGTTGGGTAGTTATGCCGAAGTTAATAGTCGAATCTTGGTCGATGTATCAAGTGTGAAGTTGTTGATGGAATCCAAGTGTACCCTTCGTGCTTGGTACTTTCACTTCCGAAGTTGTGTCCAAGCACGAAGTTTAAACTATGTGGATACACAAGTTGTGTAGTTATGACGAAGATAATAGTCCAATCTTGGTCGATGTATGAAGGGTGAAGTTGTTGATGGAATCCAAGTGTACCGTTCGTGCTCGGTAGTTTCCCTTCCGAAGTTGTATCCGATCACCAAGTGTAAACCAAGTTGATACACACGTTATGTAGTTATGACGAAGTTAATAGTCGAATCTTTGTTGACATTGTTTGAGCGATGAAGTTGTTGATGGAATCCAAGTGTATCCTTCGTGCTCGGTACTTTTGCTTCCAAAGTTGTGTTCGAGCAAGAGTTTTAAACCAAGTGGATACACAAGTTGTGTAGTTATGCCGAAGTTAATAGTCGAATCTTAGTCGATGTATGAAGGGTGAAGATGTTGATGGAATCCAAGTGTACCATTCATGCTCGGTACTTTTGCTTCCGAAGTTATGTTCGAGCACGAAGTTTAAACTATGTGCATACACAAGTTGTAAAGTTATGCCGAAGTTAATAGTCGAATCTTGGTCGATGTATGAAGTGTGAAGTTGTTGATGGAATCCAAGTGTACCCTTCGTGCTATGTACTTTCATTTCTGAAGTTGTGTCCAACCACGAGGTGTAAACCAAGTGGATACAGAAGTTGGGTAGTTATGCCGAACTTAATAGTCGAATCTTGGTCGATGTATGAAGTGTGAAGTTGTTGATGGAATCCAAGTGTACCCATCGTGCTCGGTACATTCACTTCCGAAGTTATGTTCGAGCATGAGGTGTAAACCATGTGGATTCACAAGTTGGGTAGTTATGCCGAAGTTAATAGTCGAATCTTGGTCGATGTATGAGGGGTGAAGTTGTTGATGGAATCCATGTGTACCCTTCGTGCTCGATACTTTCACTTCCAAAGTTGTGTCCAAGCACGAAGTTTAAACTATGTGGATACACAAGTTGTGTAGTTATGCCGAAGTTAATAGTCGAATCTTGGTTGACATTGCATGAAGGCTGAACTTGTTGATGGAATCGAAGTGTACCTTTCGTGCTATGCACTTTTGCTTCTGAAGTTGTGTTCTAGCACGAGTTGTAAACCAAGAGATACACAAGTTGTGTAGTTATGCCGAAGTTAATAGTCGAATCATGGTCGATGTATGAAGGGTGAAGTTATTGGTGGAATCCAAGTGTACGCTTCGTCCTCGTTACTTTCACTTGCGAAGTTGTGTTCGAGCACCAGGTGTAAACCAAGTGGTTACAGAAGTTGGGTAGTAATGCCGAACTTAATAGTCGAATCTTGGTCAATGTATGAAGGGTGAACTTGTTGATGGAACCCAAGTGTACCCTTCGTGCTCGGTACTTTCACTTCCGAAGTTGTGTCGAAGCACGAAGTTTAAACTATGTGGATACACAAGTTGTGTAGTTATGCCGAAGTTAATAGTCGAATCTTGGTCGATGTATGAAGTGTGAAGTTGTTGGTGGAATCCAAGTGTACCCTTCGTGCTCGGAACATTCATTTCCGAAGTTATGTTCGACCATGAGGTGTAAACCAAGTGGGTACACAAGTTGGGTAGTTATGCCGAAGTTAATAGTCGAATCTAGGTCGATTTATGAAGGGTGAAGTTGTTGATGGAATCCAAGTGTACCGTTCGTGCTTGGTACTTTCCCTTCCGAAGTTGTGTTCGATCATGAAGTGTAAACCATGTTGATACACACGTTGTGTAGTTATGACGAAGTTAATAGTCGAATCTTGGTTGACATTGTTTGAGCGATGAAGTTGTTGATGGAATCCAAGTGTATCCTTCTTGCTCGGTACTTTTGCTTCCAAAGTTGTGTTCGAGCAAGAGTTTTAAACCAAGTAGAGACACATGTTGTGTAGTTATGCCGAAGTTAATTGTCGAATCTTAGTCGATGTATGAAGGGTGAAGATGTTGATGGAATCCAAGTGTACCATTCATGCTCGGTACTTTTGCTTCCGAAGTTGTGTCCGAGCACGAACTTTAGACTATGTGGATACACAAGTTGTGTAGTTATGCCGAAGTTAATAGTCGAATCTTGGCTGACATTGTATGAAGGCTGAACTTGTTGATGGAATCCATGTGTACCTTTCGTGCTCGGCACTTTTGCTTCTAAAGTTGTGTTCGAGCACGAGTTGTAAACTAAGAAGGTACACAAGTTGTGTAGCTATGCCGAAGTTAATAGTCGAATCATGGTCGATGTATGAAGGGTGAAGTTATTGATGGAATCCAACTGTACGCTCTTTGCTCGTTACTTTCACTTGCGAAGTTGTGTTCGAGCACGAGGTGTGAACCAAGTGGATACAGAAGTTGGGTAGTTCTGCCGAACTTAATAGTCGAATCTCGGTCAATGTATGAAGGGTGAAGTTGTTGATGGAACCCAAGTGTACCCTTCGTGCTCGGTACTTTCACTTCCGAAGTTGTGTCGAAGCACGAAGTTTATACTACGTGGATAGGCAAGTTGTGTAGTTATGTCGAAGTTAATAGTCGAATCTTGGTCGACGTATGAAGTGTGAAGTTGTTGATGGAATCCAAGTGTACCCTTCGTGCTCGGAACATTCACTTCCGAAGTTATGTTCAAGCCTGAGGTGTAAACCAAGTGGGTATAGAAGCTGGGTAGTTATGCCGAAGTTAACAGTCGAATCTAGGTCGATGTATGAAGGGTGAAGTTGTTGATGGAATCCATGTGTATCCTTCATGCTAGGTGCTGTCACTTCCGAAGTTGTGTCCGAGCACGAAGTTTAAACTATGTGGATACACAAGTTGTGTAGTTATGCCGAAGTTAATAGCCGAATCTTGGTCGATGTATGAAGTGTGAAGTTGTTGATGGAATCCAAGTGTACATTTCGTGCTCGGTACATTCCCTTTCGAAGTTATGTTCGAGCATGAGGTGTAAACCAAGTGGATACACAAGTTGGGTAGTTATGCTGAAGTTGACTGTCGAATCTAGGTCGATGTATGAAGGGTGAAGTTGTTGAGGAAATCTAAGTGTACCGTTCGTGCTCGGTACTTTCCCTTCTGAAGTTGTGTTCGATCACGAAGTGTAATCCAAGTTGATACACACGTAGTGTAGTTATGACGAAGTTAATAGTCGAATCTTGGTTGACATCGTTTGAACGATGCAGTTGTTGATGGAATCCATGTGTACCTTTCGTGCTCGGTACTTTTGCTTCCAAAGTTGTGTTCAAGCAAGAGTTTTAAACCAAATGGATACACAAGTTCTGTAGTTATGCCGAAGTTAATAGTCGAATCTTAGTCGATGTATGAAGGGTGAAGTTTATGATGGAATCCAAGTTTACCATTCATGCTCGGTACTTTCACTTCCAAAGTTGTGTTCGAGCACGAGGTTTAAACCAAGTAGATACACAAGTTGGGTAGTTATGCCGAAGTTAACAGTCGAAACTTGGTCGATGTTTGAAGGGTGAAGTTGTTGATGGAATCGAAGTGTACCCTTTGTGCTCGGTACTTTAACTTCCGAAATTGTGTCCAAGCAGGAAGTTTAAACTACGTGGATACAAAAGTTGTGTAGTTATGCCGAAGTTAATAGCCGAATCTTGGTCGATGTATGAAGTGTGAAGTTGTTGGTGGAATCCAAGTGTACATTTCGTGCTCGGTACTTTCCCTTTCGAAGTTATGTTCGAGCATGAGGTGTAAACCAAGTGGATACACAAGTTGGGTAGTTATGCTGAAGTTCACAGTCGAATCTAGGTCGATGTATGAAGGGTGAAGTTGTTGAGGAAATCTAAGTGTACCGTTCGTGCTCGGTACTTTCCCTTCTCTAGTTGTGTTCGATCACGAAGTGTAATCCAAGTTGATACACACGTAGTGTAGTTGTGACGAAGTTAATAGGCGAATCTTGGTTGACATCATTTGAACGATGCAGTTGTTGATGGAATCCAAGTGTACCTTTCGTGCTCGGTACTTTTGCTTCCAAAGTTGTGTTCAAGCAAGAGTTTTAAACCAAGTGGATACACAAGTTGTGTAGTTATACCGAAGTTAACAGTCGAATCTTGGTCGATGTATGAAGGCTGAAGTTGTTGATGGAATCCATGTGTACCCTTCGTGCTCGGTACTTTCACTTCCGAAGTTGTGTACAAGCACGAAGTTTAAACTATGTGGATACACAAGTTGTGTAGTTATGCCGAAGTTAATAGTCGAATCTTGGTTGACATTGTATGAAGGCTGAACTTGTTGATAGAATCCAAGTGTACCTTTCGTGCTCGGCACTTTTGCTTGCGAAGTTGTGTTCGAGCACGAGTTGTAAACCAAGAGGATACACAAGTTGAGTAGTTATGCCGATGTTAATAGTCGAATCATGGTCGATGTATGAAGGGTGAAGTTATTGATGGAATCAAAGTGTACGCTTCGTGCTCGTTGCTTTCACTTCCGAAGTTGTGTTCGAGCACGAGGTGTAAACCAAGTGGATACACAAGTTGGGTAGTTATGCCGAAGTTAATAGTCGAATCTTGGTCGATGTATGAAGGGTGAAGTTGTTGATGGAATCCATGTCACACCCGGAGTTTCGTCCTAAGCCTAAATCGTAAAAAGAAATCCGTAAATAACAATTGGCTTAATTAACTCAGGAAAAATCCCTCTAAAAGGAATTAATTCACTTAAATCGAGGCTCGCAAAACGACTAACAGGATTTAAATTCAAATTGCAGAAGTATAAAATTTGGCCAAACAAATTAGTTTAAAACTCGGCAAAAGTGGGGTTTTCCTTTTTCCCTCCTTTTTCCTTTCTTTTTCCCTTCCTTCTCAAATTGGGCCGAAGTCCAATTTTCCTCCCTCTCTCTTTTTCCTTTTTCTTTTTCTTTTTCTTTTCCTTCCCGGGCCGGCCCAGCCGAGCCGGCCCATCCTCCTCCTCGGCCGGCCCAGCCGAGCCGGCCTTCCTCCGCTTGCCAGCGCGTGCCCCCGCCTGGGCCGCGGCTCCGGCCCAGCTCACCCGCTCGCCCGTCGCCCGCGCCGCGAAGTCCATCGCCGCTCCCTCCCCTCTCGCGCCACTGACAGGTGGGGCCCACCTGTCAGTGACTGCTTCGCCGCTCGCCCGCGTCGCGCCGCGTCCGAGCCGGACTCTGCGCCACCGCGCCGCAACGGCCGCCGCCGCAACGGCCGCCGCCGAGACCGCGTCATCACCGACTCGGTCTCCAACCTCCGCCCGCCCTAGCCGGTCGCCGCCACCCTATAAATCCCCTCCGCCGCCGCGCCGTCGCCCACTTTCCGCCGTCGCTCGTGTCGCCGCCGCGCTGCTGCCTCTCGCCGCCGCCGCGCAATCTCGTCGCCCGTCGCCGGTCGTCGCCGCTCTGTTGCATCACCACCTCCGTCCCTCTGTCGCCGACTTGTTGCCGCCCTCGCCGTCGCCAGGGAGCCTCCTCGGCGCCGCGCGTTCCCTCGTCGCCCGGCCGCCACCGCGTCTCGCCCGTCGCCGTCGCCGATCGATCTCCACCGCCATCGCCGATCTCCCGCGCCCGCCCGCGTCGCCACCTTCGCCTCGGTTTCGCCGACCCGTCCGCGCTCTCGCCGCCGCCGGTGAGCCCCCGCACCCTCCTCCCCTCTTTCTCCGCCTCTCCGGCCGACCGCCGCCGAGTCGCGCGCCGTCGCCGGACGAGGCCGAAGCCCGCCGCTCCCGTCGGCCACCGTGGTCGTCGTCGCCTCCGCGTCGCCGACGTCTGGCCGCCGTCGCTTGCGCCCGCGCGTGCCGCGTCGTCGCCGCTTGCCAGTCGCCGTCGCCGCTGTTCTTCCACCGCCACCCGTGCGTCGCCGCCCGGCCGTCGTCGCCGTCGCGCCGTCGCCGCTCGCCGGTCGTCGCCGTCGCGCCGCCGTCGCCGTGCGCCGCCGCCGCCGCGTCGCCCGCTGCTCCCGCCGGTCGCCGCCGTCCGCCCGAGCCCGTGCGCTCTGCTCCTCTCTGTTCCCCTCTCGCTGACAAGTGGGTCCCACCCGTCAGTCGCTCCCCGCGCCCGCCTTCTCTCTCTCCTCCCGGGCCCAGATGTCAGCGCCTCTCTCCCTCTCTCTCTCACCGACAGGTGGTCCCCACCTGTCAGCCGTCAGCACCTCTCTCCTCGCTGACGTCAGCAGCCCCATTAATTGCGCAATAATTGATTTAGGACTTTTCTGTTTAGTTAAAAAACCCAGAAAACTTCTAAAATTCATAAGTAATTCATCTAGTCTCCGTTTAGGTCCATTCAAATTTCATTAAATTTATAAAATTATCAAGAATCCATTAAAAATAGTTTCTTTTGCTGTTTCAGTAGAGTTTGTGCCTGTTTTATTTATTTTTGTGCTTTGTCGCTTAGATTCGGACCCCGCCGAAGAGCCGGTTTACTTCGAGATCGTCGCCGAAGTTCCCCAAGGGCCAGAGCAAGGCAAGTAGCACTCATCCTTGAACATATTGAACCCATTATTGCAAATTCCCCACTTTATTACTTCAAATATGCATCGTTTTAATTAAAGTACTTACTTTATGCTATTTTTTTTTCGGGTAAACCTTATTACTATGCCGTTGTTTATCCAACCTTATTCATTGCTGGACCAGGGGTAACTTGATTAGAGTCAGGCCTAGGTTAATGCTTAGCCATGCTTAGAACAAATAGCTCATGGGATCACATATAATTATGCTTAGTTCGGAATAGCCGAGATAATGATTCACTACCCGGTTCGGGTTAATGTCAACTAAAATATTGATAATGGTGGGCTATGGGTGCATGGTTTTGAGAGTCGCACCCATGGCGATTAAGGACCGGTTCACGGGAAACCCTGGAAGTAATTAAGTGCTAACCACATGCCGAAATGGGTAAGGTGGGATTTGGAGCATGACTTCGAACTATTTGACGTACCCAGGCAAGGGTAGGCGTGATGGAGTATGGACGGGCAATCGTGGTGTAACGAAAGCTTCTCCTGCTTCCGGATCTACCAAGGCACAAGAGGGGACCGCCCGACTTGGTGTAAAGGAGGGGGTGAAACCTGAAGTGTGGTACGATTAAATAGGGAGGGTTGTGTAACGGGTCCTATCACGGTCTCCTTTCCGGTATGCCGTAGTGGTATGTCGGCGCACGTTCAAGTGTAGTGGAGCCGTGTCTTGTGGGTACAGTAGTACACCTCTGATCAGAGTATAAACTATTCGAATAGCCGTGCCCACGGTTACGGACGAACTCCCTGCTTCACTGTGATTAGTGAACCATAATAACTTGAGTAAAATCTGTTATCACTTGGGACTACTGCAACGTGGTGTAACGTTGAGTAGTGGTTGGGCCTGTTGCAACGTGGTGTAACGTTGGACAGAGTTGTGGTATTTTACAACTGTTTATTTATTTATGCTTTACTGTATTCAATTACCTTTATTCTTTTAATCTCTGTTTTTTATTTAAATTGCTGCTTTATCGCAACTAACCCTAGCCTGTCCTTGGTAATCCCTATGCATCATTTATTTCTCCCCCTTGTCCGTGTTACTTGTTGAGTACGGTGGTTTGTACTCAGCCTTGCTTAACTTTCCCAACCCAGAGCTAGAAGCAGAGTCCGATGGAGGTGCCTCTCAGGAGTGAGCTGTTCCGCCGTCGAAGTGTTGCCTGTGTACTGGAGCCGTACCCGCTGGAGCTAGTCTACCCCTTTGTTTTTCTTTCCGCTGCATTTCCGCTAGAATAAGTGTAATTTTCAGTTGTTTCTAAGAACGATGGTTATGTAATCAACATTGTCTTTTTGTGTACCCTGGCTGGTCCTGGACAGGGATTTAATACACAATTAAGTTCAGAAATTCGTGTGAGGAATTTCTGGGCATGACAAGTTGGTATCAGAGCCTCCTTTGACCGTAGGATCAGCCCAATGGAAACCCTAAGAGCCCTCTGCTTTTCATGTTTGTGCATAGTTTGCGAAAGTGGGAGTGTTTTGAAAATGGGTTAGTGCTTTTCAAAAACGTGAGTGATTTAAAAAGACAAAACCCCTTTTGTTGAAAAGCGTGAGTAAATCGATTTACGGGTAAAACTTTATTTACTTTCTTTCTTTTATGATTTATTTATCTTGAAGTAAAATTTTGCATCTATTGATTCCAAATCCTTGTGCTCTTTAGATGGCTGACCACCCTTTGTATCATCGTGGAAACGGGATGACTGGATTCGTGGCAGAGTTGGCAAGAGTCTCATTCACCGCAGGATACCCCTATGAGCCGGAGTACACCACGATCCATCCTCTGGAAGGCGAGTTTCCTCACCGAGTAAGATTGGAGCTACATGGAATCCCCGGTTTCCTCCCTAACTTGGAAGCGGAAGGAGCTGGAGGATCACATGAGCATGCCTGCCAGGAAGCTGCCTACAGTCTGATGACAACGCTCAGGGCCAGGCATGACCTGACGTTTCGGCATTCGGCTTACCGGTATCACCCTGGTCGTGGACCCAATTCCATGGTCAGTAGGTTTCGGTCTGCCCGAAGTGAGCAAGACCCTACCTTCGGTAGGATGTGCACGGTGCTGCAGGGTCTCGACCAGATGCATCACGACCTCCACGAAGCGTCCAAGGCTCTGAACGACGCCAAGCTCACCCAGATCGTTCGTCTGCAAGATGAGGTCGACCGCTTGAAGAAGGAGAATGCCAGGCTCAAAGGACTCCCAGAGCCCGGAGGTGCAAGGTGTCGCACGACGGCAAGAAAGCGAACCCGTGGGCCGCCAAGAGTTCAGTCTTACCCCGGTGCCCCGGATGAACCAGGACCCCTGATGCAGATGGTGCCAACCTCTCCGACCCCGGTGCCCGAGGAAGGTGTCTCCCCGTTCAACGCAGCAAGGAACCGCAACAGGGTCGTCACGGTCTCTAGCAGCAGTGAGTCCGCTTCTGGTGAAGATGAAGATGGTCTCCCTAGCAACTCAAGAAGCCGCTCTGAAGACGAGGAAGAAGATCCGTCTCCGGTCGTCGATCGTCGCTCTCCTTCCGTGCCCTAGACGCCGCCCTTAGCTTCGTTTTAGTCGTTGTGTGCTAGTTTTGGTGCGTTAGGTTTGCTTCGCTTGGGGCTAGTGGTGAACCATAGCAGTAGTGGGGTTATGGTTGTGCCGCCAGGAGTTGTGTGGTTTTTTAAGTGTGTTTCTTAAGCAAGATAATTACAATTCACTAATTAAATAAAGCCCCTGTTTGCTTAGCCGTTTCTTTTTCTTCTTTCTCTTTCTGTTCCTCCCGCCCCGTAGATGGTGAACACCCGCCACGGCAACCGCGACACCGACCAGTCCAGCACCGGAGGACCGCCCCCGCCGCCCCCACCAGAGAACCCGTCGCTTGCCCAGGTTCTTGCTAACCAGACACAGATGCTCTCTTGGATGATGCAGCAGATGCAACAGCAACAGCAGCAGCACCAACAACTGCTACAGCAGCTTCTTAATCAAAGTCAGAATAACCAGCAGCAGCAGGGACCACCCCCAGTTCAGTCCAAGTTGCCGGAGTTTCTCTGCGTCCGTCCCCCAACTTTCTCAAGCACCACCAACCCCATGGAGGCAAGTGATTGGCTCCATGCTATCGAGAAGAAGCTCAACTTATTGCAGTGCACTGACCAAGAGAAGGTTTCCTTCGCCGCACATCAACTGATGGGTCCCGCCTCTGCTTGGTGGGATAATTTCCTGGCTACCCGCACTGCTACCACAGAAGTGACTTGGGCGGAGTTCTGTCTTAACTTCCGCAAGGCCCATATCCCTGACGGGATAGTCACCCAGAAGAAGCGTGAGTTCCGCGCTCTGCAGCAAGGTACCAAGACAGTGACAGAGTACCTTCATGAGTTCAATCGCCTAGCGCGATACGCTCCCGAGGATGTCCGCACCGACGCCGAAAGGCAAGAAAAGTTCCTCGGAGGCTTGGATGATGAGCTGAAGAAGCAGTTGCTTTCGGGCGACTATGCTGATTTTGAGAAACTAGTGGACAAGGCCATCCGCCAAGAGGACCAGCACCTCCAGATGGACAAGAAGAGGAAGGCCTCGCAGTTCAGGTCAAACCAGCCGCCTCCTCAGAAGCCCCGATTCCACACCGGCCCCTATCCTTCGAATCAGCAACACGGGCAATCAACCTTCATTGTCCGCCAACATCGTCCTTACAACCCCAGCAACTTCTCCAGTAGTTCATCCCAGCGTGCTCCTACTCAGCGTGCTCTTCCCGAACTAGCTCCCCGGCAACAGAATGCTCCTCCACCGACAGCTCAACCTCCTCCAGCCAGGAAGGATGCAGGTGCAAAGCCTGGGGTGTGCTACAACTGTGGCGACCCAGGTCACTTTGCTGACAAGTGCCCGAAGCCGAAGCGCAGTGGGCAGAGGTTCGTGCAAGCTCGCGTGAATCATGTCACCGCCGAAGAAGCACAGGCTGCGCCAGAAGTAATACTGGGTACGTTTCCTGTCAACTCCGTACCTGCTACAATACTTTTTGATTCTGGTGCTACACACTCGTTTATTTCAAGGAAGTTTGTGGGAATGCTTGGGTTAAAAAGGGAAAAGTTAAGAGACCCGATGCGGGTTAATACTCCAGGGCATAGTATGTTTTCGGACCTTTATAGCCCTGTTGTGCCCATAGAAATCCAAGGAACACCCTTTCTAGCCAATCTCATCCTTCTCGAATCTAAAGACCTAGATGTCATTTTGGGAATGGACTGGCTTACCAAGCATCAAGGAGTGATTGATTGTGCCAAGCGTACAATCACTTTGACCAGTGAAGAGGGTAAAGTGGTGACTTATCAGTCGCTGGAGTCAGTGACAACCAGGACTTGTTTGAATCAGATGGAAGCCGAAGAACAGCCCTCGGAAAAAGACAAGGACCCAAAGAAGTTGGAAGACATACCAGTGGTTTGTGAGTACCCGGAGGTGTTTCCAGATGATCTCACAACGATGCCGCCAGAAAGAGAGATCGAGTTCCGTATCGACTTGGTACCCGGAACCGCTCCGATCTATAAGAGACCCTATAGGATGGCCGCCAATGAGATGGCAGAAGTGAAGAAGCAAGTGGATGAACAGCTTCAGAAAGGTTACATCCGACCGAGTACCTCGCCTTGGGGTGCCCCGGTTATTTTTGTTGAGAAGAAGGACAAGAATGTGTGTGGACTATCGTGCTTTGAACGATGTCACTATCAAGAATAAGTATCCTCTGCCAAGGATTGATGACCTATTTGATCAGTTGAAGGGAGCTAGAGTTTTCTCCAAGATCGATTTGAGATCAGGGTATCACCAGTTGAGAATTCGGGAAGAAGATATCCCTAAGACGACATTCACTACTCGCTATGGCCTGTATGAGTGTACGGTAATGTCGTTTGGACTTTCTAATGCCCCGGCATTCTTCATGAATCTCATGAATAAGGTGTTCATGGAATACCTGGATAAGTTTGTGGTTGTCTTCATCGACGACATTCTTATCTACTCCAAGTCAGAAGAAGAGCACGAGCAACATTTGCGGATTGTGCTAGAAAAGCTAAGAGAACACCAGTTGTATGCCAAGTTCAGCAAGTGTGATTTTTGGCTGCATGAAGTGAAGTTCCTTGGCCATGTGATCAATGCCCAAGGTGTAGCCGTAGACCCCAGTAATGTGGAGTCAGTGATCAAGTGGACCCCGCCTAAGACGGTTTCCCAAATCAGGAGTTTCTTAGGACTTGCGGGCTATTACCGCCGGTTCATTGAGAATTTCTCAAAGATAGCCAATGACACAGTTGTTGAAAAAGGAAGAGAAGTTCAAGTGGTCAAGTGAGTGCGGTAGGAGTTTTGAAGAGCTCAAGCAAAGGTTGGTTTCGGCACCCGTGTTGGTTTTGCCGGATCAAACGAAGGACTTCCAGGTTTACTGTGACGCATCCAGATCAGGACTGGGATGTGTGCTAATGCAAGAAGGAAAGGTGGTTGCTTACGCCTCTCGTCAGTTGAGACCACATGAGGGTAACTACCCGACTCACGACTTGGAATTAGCAGCTGTAGTGCATGCCCTAAAGATTTGGCGACACTACTTGATCGGTAACAGGTGTGAAGTGTATACGGATCATAAGAGTTTAAAGTATATCTTTACACAACCAGATTTGAACCTCCGTCAGCGAAGATGGTTGGAATTGATCAAGGATTATGATCTAAGTATCCATTACCATCCAGGCAAAGCAAATGTAGTTGCAGATGCCTTGAGCCGGAAAAATTACTGCAACGCTGCGATGTCAACAGAAGTTTGTGAGCAGTTGCAACAGGAGTTTGAATGACTAAATTTGGGTTTAGTCGCAGAAGGTTTTGTGGCAGCCCTAGAAGCGCAGCCCACTTTGGTGGATCAAGTACGCCAATCTTAAGCAAATGACCCGGAGATAGCCGAACTAAAGAAAAATATGCGAGTTGGTAAAGCTCGAGATTTTTCAGAAGATGAACATGGAACAATCTGGATGGGAAACAGGTTGTGCGTACCAGATAACAGGGAGTTGAAGGAGCTGATACTCCAAGAAGCTCATCAAACCCAGTACTCGATTCACCCTGGGAGTACTAAGATGTATCAGGACCTCAAAGAAAAGTTTTGGTGGGTTAGTATGAAGAGAGAGATTGCAGAATACGTCGCCTTGTGCGATGTTTGCCAACGGGTTAAAGCAGAACACCAAAGGCCAGCAGGACTATTACAACCTCTCCAGATTCCAGAATGGAAGTGGAAAGAAATCGGGATGGATTTCATCACTAGTTTACCAAGGACTGCTGCTGGTCATGACTCGATTTGGGTAATTGTTGATCGATTGACAAAGGTCGCTCATTTCATACCAGTTCACACTACCTACTCAGGGAAAAGATTAGCCGAGATTTACTTGGCTAGGATCATGTGTTTACATGGAGTACCGAAGAAGATCGTTTCTGACCGTGGGAGTCAGTTTACTTCAAAGTTTTGGCAGAAGCTACAGGAAGAATTGGGAACCCGACTGAACTTCAGTACAGCCTATCATCCCCAGACAGATAGTCAGACAGAGAGGGTAAACCAGATTCTTGAAGATATGCTCAGAGCTTGCGCTCTCGACTTTGGTGGAACTTGGGATAAGAATCTACCGTATGCAGAGTTCTCATACAACAACAGTTATCAAGCCAGTCTGCAGATGGCACCTTTTGAAGCATTGTATGGGCGAAAGTGTCGTACACCCCTCTTCTGGGATCAAACAGGAGAACGTCAAGTTTTTGGGACTGAAGTTCTAAGCCAAGCGGAAGAAAAGGTCAGAATAATCCGTTAAAGGTTGAAAACAGCCCAAACCAGACAGAAGAGTTATGCAGATAATCGTCGAAGGGACTTAGCCTTCGAAGCAGGAGACTATGTGTACCTCTGCGTCACACCTTTGCGAGGAGTACACCGGTTCCAGACCAAAGGAAAATTGGCACCACGTTTCGTGGGACCATACCGGATAGTGGAACGCAGGGGAGAAGTTGCGTATCAGTTGGAACTCCCCGCTAACATGGCCGGAATCCATGACGTGTTCCATGTGTTGCAGCTCAAGAAGTGTCTCCGTGTGCCTAAGGAACAGACCAACTCCGAGCACATCGATCTGCAGGAAGATCTAACTTATGTGGAAAAGCCAGCACGGATTCTAGAAACCAGTGAAAGGAAGACTCGGAACCGTGTGATCAGATTCTGCAGAGTTCAGTGGAGTCACCACTCAGAAGAAGAAGCAACATGGGAAAGAGAAGATGAGCTCAAGGCCGCCCATCCGCACCTCTTCGCCAGTGCCTCCGAATCTCGGGGTCGAGATTCCGTTTAGGGGGGTAGGTTTGTCACACCCGGAGTTTCGTCCTAAGCCTAAATCGTAAAAAGAAATCCGTAAATAACAATTGGCTTAATTAACTCAGGAAAAATCCCTCTAAAAGGAATTAATTCACTTAAATCGAGGCTCGCAAAACGACTAACAGGATTTAAATTCAAATTGCAGAAGTATAAAATTTGGCCAAACAAATTAGTTTAAAACTCGGCAAAAGTGGGGTTTTCCTTTTTCCCTCCTTTTTCCTTTCTTTTTCCCTTCCTTCTCAAATTGGGCCGAAGTCCAATTTTCCTCCCTCTCTCTTTTTCCTTTTTCTTTTTCTTTTTCTTTTCCTTCCCGGGCCGGCCCAGCCGAGCCGGCCCATCCTCCTCCTCGGCCGGCCCAGCCGAGCCGGCCTTCCTCCGCTTGCCAGCGCGCGCCCCCGCCTGGGCCGCGGCTCCGGCCCAGCTCGCCCGCTCGCCCGTCGCCCGCGCCGCTCCCTCCCCTCTCGCGCCACTGACAGGTGGGGCCCACCTGTCAGTGACTGCTTCGCCGCTCGCCCGCGCCGCGCCGCGTCCAAGCCGGACTCTGCGCCACCGCGCCGCCACCGCCGCCACCGCAACGGCCGCCGCCGAGACCGCGTCGTCGCCGACTCGGTCTCCAACCACCGCCCGCCCTAGCCGGTCGCCGCCACCCTATAAATCCCCTCCGCCGCCGCGCCGTCGCCCACTTTCCGCCGTCGCTCGTGTCGCCGCCGCGCTGCTGCCTCTCGCCGCCGCCGCGCAATCTCGTCGCCCGTCGCCGGTCGTCGCCGCTCTGTTGCGTCACCACCTCCGTCCCTCTGTCGCCGACTTGTTGCCGCCCTCGCCGTCGCCAGGGAGCCTCCTCGGCGCCGCGCGTTCCCTCGTCGCCCGGCCGCCACCGCGTCTCGCCCGTCGCCGTCGCCGATCGATCTCCACCGCCATCGCCGATCTCCCGCGCCCGCCCGCGTCGCCACCTTCGCCTCGGTTTCGCCGACCCGTCCGCACTCTCGCCGCCGCCGGTGAGCCCCCGCACCCTCCTCCCCTCTTTCTCCCCCTCTCCGGCCGACCGCCGCCGAGTCGCGCGCCGTCGCCGGACGAGGCCGAAGCCCGCCGCTCCCGTCGGCCACCGTGGTCGTCGTCGCCTCCGCGTCGCCGACGTCTGGCCGCCGTCGCTTGCGCCCGCGCGTGCCGCGTCGTCGCCGCTTGCCAGTCGCCGTCGCCGCTGTTCTTCCACCGCCGCCCGTGCGTCGCCGCCCCGGCCGTCGTCGCCGTCGCGCCGTCGCCGCTCGCCGGTCGTCGCCGTTGCGCCGCCGTCGCCGTGCGCCGCCGCCGCCGCGTCGCCCGCTGCTCCCGCCGGTCGCCGCCGTCCGCCCGAGCCCGTGCGCTCTGCTCCTCTCTGTTCCCCTCTCGCTGACAAGTGGGTCCCACCCGTCAGTCGCTCCCCGTGCCCGCCTTCTCTCTCTCCTCCCGGGCCCAGCTGTCAGCGCCTCTCTCCCTCTCTCTCTCACCGACAGGTGGTCCCCACCTGTCAGCCGTCAGTACCTCTCTCCTCGCTGACGTCAGCAGCCCCATTAATTGCGCAATAATTGATTTAGGACTTTTCTGTTTAGTTAAAAAACCCAGAAAACTTCTAAAATTCATAAGTAATTCATCTAGTCTCCGTTTAGGTCCATTCAAATTTCATTAAATTCATAAAATTATCAAGAATCCATTAAAAATAGTTTCTTTTGCTGTTTCAGTAGAGTTTGTGCCTGTTTTATTTATTTTTGTGCTTTGTCGCTTAGATTCGGACCCCGCCGAAGAGCCGGTTTACTTCGAGATCGTCGCCGAAGTTCCCCAAGGGCCAGAGCAAGGCAAGTAGCACTCATCCTTGAACATATTGAACCCATTATTGCAAATTCCCCACTTTATTACTTCAAATATGCATCGTTTTAATTAAAGTACTTACTTTATGCTATTTTTTTTTCGGGTAAACCTTATTACTATGCCGTTGTTTATCCAACCTTATTCATTGCTGGACCAGGGGTAACTTGATTAGAGTCAGGCCTAGGTTAATGCTTAGCCATGCTTAGAACAAATAGCTCATGGGATCACATATAATTATGCTTAGTTCGGAATAGCTGAGATAATGATTCACTACCCGGTTCGGGTTAATGTCAACTAAAATATTGATAATGGTGGGCTATGGGTGCATGGTTTTGAGAGTCGCACCCATGGCGATTAAGGACCGGTTCACGGGAAACCCTGGAAGTAATTAAGTGCTAACCACATGCCGAAATGGGTAAGGTGGGATTTGGAGCATGACTTCGAACTATTTGACGTACCCAGGCAAGGGTAGGCGTGATGGAGTATGGACGGGCAATCGTGGTGTAACGAAAGCTTCTCCTGCTTCCGGATCTACCAAGGCACAAGAGGGGACTGCCCGACTTGGTGTAAAGGAGGGGGTGAAACCTGAAGTGTGGTACGATTAAATAGGGAGGGTTGTGTAACGGGTCCTATCACGGTCTCCTTTCCGGTATGCCGTGGTGGTATGTCGGCGCACGTTCAAGTGTAGTGGAGCCGTGTCTTGTGGGTACAGTAGTACACCTCTGATCAGAGTATAAACTATTCGAATAGCCGTGCCCACGGTTACGGGCGAACTCCCAGCTTCACTGTGATTTGTGAACCCTAATAACTTGAGTAAAATCTGTTATCACTTGGGACTACTGCAACGTGGTGTAACGTTGAGTAGTGGTTGGGCCTGTTGCAACGTGGTGTAACGTTGGACAGAGTTGTGGTATTTTACAACTGTTTATTTATTTATGCTTTACTGTATTCAATTACCTTTATTCTTTTAATCTCTGTTATTTATTTAAATTGCTGCTTTATCGCAACTAACCCTAGCCTGTCCTTGTTAATCCCTATGCATCATTTATTTCTCCCCCTTGTCCGTGTTACTTGTTGAGTACGGTGGTTTGTACTCAGCCTTGCTTAACTTTCCCAACCCAGAGCTAGAAGCAGAGTCCGATGGAGGTGCCTCTCAGGAGTGAGCTGTTCCGCCGTCGAAGTGTTGCCTGTGGACTGGAGCCGTACCCGCTGGAGCTAGTCTACCCCTTTGTTTTTCTTTCCGCTGCATTTCCGCTAGAATAAGTGTAATTTTCAGTTGTTTCTAAGAACGATGGTTATGTAATCAACATTGTCTTTTTGTGTACCCTGGCTGGTCCTGGACAGGGATTTAATACACAATTAAGTTCAGAAATTCGTGTGAGGAATTTCTGGGCATGACAATCCATGTGTACCCTTCGTGCTCGGTACTTTCACTTCCGAACTTGTCTCCAAGCACAAACTTTAAACTATGTGGACACACAAGTTGTGTAGTTATGCCGGAGTTAATAGTCAAATCTTGGTTGACATTGTATGAAGGCTGAAGTTGTTGATGGAATCCAAGTGTACCTTTCGTGCTCCGTACTTTCACATCCGAAGTTGTCTCCAAGCACAAACATTAAACTATGTGGACACACAAGTTGTGTAGTTATGCCGGAGTTAATAGTCAAATCATGGTTGACATTGTATGAAGGCTGAACATGTTTATGGAATCCAAGTGTACCGTTCGTGCTAGGTACTTTTGCTTCTGAAGTTGTGTTCAAGTACGAGTTGTAAACCAAGAGGATACATAAGTTGTGTAGTTAAGCCAAAGTTAATAGTCGAATCTTGTTTGATATATGAATGGTGAAGTTGTTGATGGAATCCATGTATACCCTTCGTGCTCGGTACTTTCACTTCCGAAGTTATGTTCGAGCATGAGGTGTAAACCAAGTGGATAAACAAGTTGGGTAGTTATGCCGAAGTTAACAGTAGAATCTTGCTCGATGTATGAAGGGTCAAGTTGTTCATGGAATCCAAGTATACCTTTCGTGCTCAGAACTTTCACATCCGAAGTTGTCTCCAAACACAAAGTATAAACTATGTGGACACACAACTTGTGTAGTTATGCCGAAGTTAATAGTCAAATCTTGGTTGACATTGTATGAAGGGTGAAGTTGTTGACGGAATCCAATTGTACCTTTCGTGCTCGGTACTTTTGCTTCTGAGGTTGTGTTCGAGCACGAGTTGTAAACCAAGAGGATACACAAGTTGTGTAGTTATGCCGAAGTTAATAGTGGAATCTTGGTTGATATATGAAGGGTGAAGTTGTTGATGGAATCCATGTATACCCTTCGTGCTCGGTACTTTCACTTCCGAAGTTGTGTTCGAGCACGAGGTGTAAACCAAGTTGATACACACGTTGTGTCGTTATGCCGAATTGTATTGTCGAATCTTGGTTGATGTATAAAGTGTGAAGTTGTTGATGGAATCCAAGTGTACCCTTCGTGCTCGGTACTTTCACTTCTGAAGTTGTGTTCGTGCGCGAGGTGTAAACCAAGTGGATACACAAGTTGTGTCGTTATGCCGAATTGTATTGTCGAATCTTGGTTGATGTATGGAGTGTGAAGTTGTTGATGAAATCCAAGTGTACCCTTCGTGCTCGGTACTTTCACTTCCGAAGTAGTGTTCAAGCACGAGGTGTAAACCAAGTGTATACTCAAGTTGTGTCGTTAGGCCGAATTGTATTGTCGAATCTTGGTTGATGTATGAAGTGTGAAGTTGTTGATGGAATCCAAGTGTACCCTTCGTGCTCGGTACTTTCACTTCCGAAGTTATGTTCGAGCATGAGGTGTAAACCAAGTGGATACACAAGTTGGGTAGTTATGCCGAAGTTAACAGTTGAATCTTGGTCGATGTATGAAGGGTCATGTTGTTGATGGAATCCAAGTGTACCTTTCGTGCTCCGTACTTTCACATCCGAAGTAGTCTCCAAGCACAAACATTAAACTATGTGGACACACAAGTTGTGTAGTTATGCCGGAGTTAATAGTCAAATCATGGTTGACATTGTATGAAGGCTGAACATGTTTATGGAATCCAAGTGTACCGTTCGTGCTAGGTACTTTTGCTTCTGAAGTTGTGTTCAAGTACGAGTTGTAAACCAAGAGGATACATAAGTTGTGTAGTTAAGCCAAAGTTAATAGTCGAATCTTGGTCGACGTATGAACGATGAAGTTGTTGAAGGAATCCAAGTGTACCCTTCGTGCTCGGTAGTTTCACTTCCGAAGTTATGTTCGAGCGCGAGGTGTAAACCAAGTGGATACACAAGTTGTGTCGTTATGCCGAATTGTATTGTCGAATCTTGGTTGATGTATGTAGTGTGAAGTTGTTGATGGAATCCAAGTGTACCCTTCGTGCTCGGTACTTTCACTTCCGAAGTTGTGTTCGAGCACGTGGTGTAAACCAAGTGGATACACAAGTTGTGTCATTATGCCGAATTGTATTGTCGAATCTTGGTTGATGTATGAAGGGTGAAGTTGTTGATGGAATCCAAGTGTACCCTTCGTGCTCGGTACTTTAACTTCCGACGTTGTGTTCGATCACAGAGTGTAAACCAAGTTGATGCACACGTTGTGTAGTTATGCCGAAGGTAATAGTCGAATCTTGGTTGACATTGTATGAAGGCTGAACTTGTTGATGAAATCCAAGTGTACAATTCGTGCTCCGTACTTTTGCTTCCGAAGTTGTGTTCGAGCTCGAGTTGTAAACCAAGAGGATACACAAGTTGTGTAGTTGTGCCGAAGTTAATAGTCGAATCTTGGTCGATGTACGAAGGATGAAGTTGTTGATGGAATCCATGTGTACCCTTCGTGCTCGGTACTTTCACTTCCAAAGTTGTGTTCGAGCACGAGGTGTAAACCAAATGGATACACAAGTTGTGTCGTTATGCCGAATTGTATTGTCGAATCTTGGTTGATGTATGTAGTGTGAAGTTGTTGATGGAATCCAAGTGTACCCTTCGTGCTCGGTACTTTCACTTCCGAAGTTGTGTTCGAGCACGTGGTGTAAACCAAGTGGATACACAAGTTGTGTCATTATGCCGAATTGTATTGTCGAATCTTGGTTGATGTATGAAGGGTGAAGTTGTTGATGGAATCCAAGTGTACCCTTCGTGCTCGGTACTTTAACTTCCGACGTTGTGTTCGATCACAGAGTGTAAACCAAGTTGATGCACACGTTGTGTAGTTATGCCGAAGGTAATAGTCGAATCTTGGTTGACATTGTATGAAGGCTGAACTTGTTGATGAAATCCAAGTGTACAATTCGTGCTCCGTACTTTTGCTTCCGAAGTTGTGTTCGAGCTCGAGTTGTAAACCAAGAGGATACACAAGTTGTGTAGTTGTGCCGAAGTTAATAGTCGAATCTTGGTCGATGTACGAAGGATGAAGTTGTTGATGGAATCCATGTGTACCCTTCGTGCTCGGTACTTTCACTTCCAAAGTTGTGTTCGAGCACGAGGTGTAAACCAAATGGATACACAAGTTGTGTCGTTATGCCGAATTGTATTGTCGAATCTTGGTTGATGTATGTAGTGTGAAGTTGTTGATGGAATCCATGTGTACCCTTCGAGCTTGGTACTTTCAGTTCCGAAGTTTTGTTCAAGCATGAGGTGTAAACCAAGTGGATACACAAGTTGGGCAGTTATGTCGAACTTAACAGTCGAATCTTGGTCGACGTATGAAGGGTCGTGTTGTTGATGGAATCCAAGTGTACCTTTCGTGCTCGGTACTTTCACATCCGAAGTTGTCTCCAAGCACAAAGTATAAACTATGTGGACACACAAGTTGTGTAGTTATGCCGAAGTTAATAGTCAAATCTTGGTCGACATTGTATGAAGGGTGAAGTTGTTGATTGAATCCAAGTCTACCTTTCGTGCTCGGTACTTTCACATCCGAACTTGTCTCCAAGCACAAACTTTAAACTATGTGGACACACAAGATGTGTAGTTATGCCGAAGTTAATAGTCAAATCTTGGTTGACATTGTATGAAGGCTGAACTTGTTTATGGAATCCAAGTGTACCTTTCGTGCTCGGTACTTTCACTTCCGAAGATGTGTTCGAGCACGAGGTGTAAACCAAGAGGATACACAAGTTGTGTAGTTGTGCCGAAGTTAATAGTCGAATCTTGGTCGATGTATGAAGGATGAAGTTGTTGATGGAATCCAAGTGTACCCTTCGTGCTCGGTACTTTCACTTCCGAAGTTGTGTTCGAGCGCGAGGTGTAAACCAAGTGGATACACAAGTTGTCTCGTTATGCCGGATTGTATTGTCGAATCTTGGTTGATGTATGAAGTGTGAAGTTGTTGATGGAATCCAAGCGTACCCTTCGTGCTCGGTACTTTCACTTCTGAAGTTATGTTCGAGCATGAGGTGTAAACCAAGTGGATACACAAGTTGGGTAGTTATGCCGAAGTTAACAGTCGAATCTTGGTCGATGTATAAAGGGTCAAGTTGTTGATGGAATCCAAGTGTACCTTTCGTGCTGGATACTTTCACATCCGAAGTTGTCTCTAAGCACAAAGTATAAACTATGTGAACACACAAGTTGTGTAGTTATGCCGAAGTTAATAGTCGAATCTTGGTCGATGTATGAAGGATGAAGTTGTTGAAGGAATCCAAGTGTACCCTTCGTGCTCGGTACTTTCACTTCCGAAGTTGTGTTCGAGCGCGAGGTGTAAACCATGTGGATACACAAGTTGTGTCGTTGTGCCGAATTGTATTGTCGAATCTTGGTTGATGTATGAAGTGTGAAGTTGTTGATGGAATCCAAGTGTACCCTTCGTGCTCGGTACTTTAACTTTCGAAGTTGTGTTCGATCCCAGAGTGTAAACCAAGTTGATGCACACGTTGTGTAGTTATGCCGAACGTAATAGTCGAATGTTGGTTGACATTGTTTGAAGGCCGAACATGTTGATGGTATCCAAGTGTACATTTCGTGCTCCGTACTTTTGCTTCCGAAGTTGTGTTTGAGCACGAGTTGTAAACCAAGAGGATACACAAGTTGTGTAGTTATGCCGAAGTTAATAGTCGAATCTTGGTCGATGTATGAAGGATGAAGTTGTTGATGGAATCCAAGTGTACCCTTCGTGCTCGGTACTTTCACTTCCAAAGTTGTGTTCGAGCACGAGGTGTAAACCAAGTGAATACACAAGTTGTGTCGTTATGCCGAATTGTATTGTCGAATCTTGGTTGATGTTTGTAGTGTGAAGTTGTTGATGGAATCCATGTGTACTCTTCGTGCTGGGTACTTTCACTTCCGAAGTTATGTTCAAGCATGAGGTGTAAACCAAGTGGATACACAAGTTCGGCAGTTATGTCGAAGTTAACAGTCGAATCTTGGTCGATGTATGAAGGGTCGTGTTGTTGATGGAATCCAAGTGTACCTTTCGTGCTACTTACTTTCACATCCGAAGTTGTCTCCAATTACAAAGTATAAACTATGTGGACACGCAAGTTGTGTAGTTATGCCGAAGTTAATAGTCAAATCTTAGTCGACATTGTATGAAGGGTGAAGTTGTTGATGGAATCCAAGTGTACCTTTCGTGCTCCGTACTTTCACATCCGAACTTGTCTCCAAGCACAAACTTTAAACTATGTGGACACACAAGTTGTGTAGTTATGCCAGAGTTAATAGTCAAATCTTGGTTGACATTGTATGAAGGCTGAAGTTGTTGATGGAATCCAAGTGTACCTTTCGTGCTCCGTACTTTCACATCCGAAGTTGTCTCCAAGCACAAACATTAAACTATGTGGACACACAAGTTGTGTAGTTATGCCGGAGTTAATAGTCAAATCATGGTTGACATTGTATGAAGGCTGAACATGTTTATGGAATCCAAGTGTACCGTTCGTGCTAGGTACTTTTGCTTCTGAAGTTGTGTTCAAGTACGAGTTGTAAACCAAGAGGATACATAAGTTGTGTAGTTAAGCCAAAGTTAATAGTCGAATCTTGTTTGATATATGAATGGTGAAGTTGTTGATGGAATCCATGTATACCCTTCGTGCTCGGTACTTTCACTTCCGAAGTTATGTTCGAGCATGAGGTGTAAACCAAGTGAATACACAAGTTGTGTCGTTATGCCGAATTGTATTGTCGAATCTTGGTTGATGTTTGTAGTGTGAAGTTGTTGATGGAATCCATGTGTACTCTTCGTGCTGGGTACTTTCACTTCCGAAGTTATGTTCAAGCATGAGGTGTAAACCAAGTGGATACACAAGTTCGGCAGTTATGTCGAAGTTAACAGTCGAATCTTGGTCGATGTATGAAGGGTCGTGTTGTTGATGGAATCCAAGTGTACCTTTCGTGCTACTTACTTTCACATCCGAAGTTGTCTCCAATTACAAAGTATAAACTATGTGGACACGCAAGTTTTGTAGTTATGCCGAAGTTAATAGTCAAATCTTAGTCGACATTGTATGAAGGGTGAAGTTGCTGATGGAATCCAAGTGTACCTTTCGTGCTCGGTACTTTCACATCCGAACTTGTCTCCAAGCACAAACTTTAAACTATGTGGACACACAAGTTGTGTAGTTATGCCGGAGTTAATAGTCAAATCTTGGTTGACATTGTATGAAGGCTGAAGTTGTTGATGGAATCCAAGTGTACCTTTCGTGCTCCGTACTTTCACATCCGAAGTTGTCTCCAATCACAAACATTAAACTATGTGGACACACAAGTTGTGTCGTTGTGCCGAATTGTATTGTCGAATCTTGGTTGATGTATGAAGTGTGAAGTTGTTGATGGAATCCAAGTGTACCCTTCGTGCTCGGTACTTTAACTTTCGAAGTTGTGTTCGATCCCAGAGTGTAAACCAAGTTGATGCACACGTTGTGTAGTTATGCCGAACGTAATAGTCGAATGTTGGTTGACATTGTTTGAAGGCCGAACATGTTGATGGTATCCAAGTGTACATTTCGTGCTCCGTACTTTTGCTTCCGAAGTTGTGTTTGAGCACGAGTTGTAAACCAAGAGGATACACAAGTTGTGTAGTTATGCCGAAGTTAATAGTCGAATCTTGGTCGATGTATGAAGGATGAAGTTGTTGATGGAATCCAAGTGTACCCTTCGTGCTCGGTACTTTCACTTCCAAAGTTGTGTTCGAGCACGAGGTGTAAACCAAGTGAATACACAAGTTGTGTCGTTATGCCGAATTGTATTGTCGAATCTTGGTTGATGTTTGTAGTGTGAAGTTGTTGATGGAATCCATGTGTACTCTTCGTGCTGGGTACTTTCACTTCCGAAGTTATGTTCAAGCATGAGGTGTAAACCAAGTGGATACACAAGTTCGGCAGTTATGTCGAAGTTAACAGTCGAATCTTGGTCGATGTATGAAGGGTCGTGTTGTTGATGGAATCCAAGTGTACCTTTCGTGCTACTTACTTTCACATCCGAAGTTGTCTCCAATTACAAAGTATAAACTATGTGGACACGCAAGTTGTGTAGTTATGCCGAAGTTTATAGTCAAATCTTAGTCGACATTGTATGAAGGGTGAAGTTGTTGATGGAATCCAAGTGTACCTTTCGTGCTCCGTACTTTCACATCCGAACTTGTCTCCAAGCACAAACTTTAAACTATGTGGACACACAAGTTGTGTAGTTATGCCAGAGTTAATAGTCAAATCTTGGTTGACATTGTATGAAGGCTGAAGTTGTTGATGGAATCCAAGTGTACCTTTCGTGCTCCGTACTTTCACATCCGAAGTTATCTCCAAGCACAAACATTAAACTATGTGGACACACAAGTTGTGTAGTTATGCCGGAGTTAATAGTCAAATCATGGTTGACATTGTATGAAGGCTGAACATGTTTATGGAATCCAAGTGTACCGTTCGTGCTAGGTACTTTTGCTTCTGAAGTTGTGTTCAAGTACGAGTTGTAAACCAAGAGGATACATAAGTTGTGTAGTTAAGCCAAAGTTAATAGTCGAATCTTGTTTGATATATGAATGGTGAAGTTGTTGATGGAATCCATGTATACCCTTCGTGCTCGGTACTTTCACTTCCGAAGTTATGTTCGAGCATAAGGTGTAAACCAAGTGAATACACAAGTTGTGTCGTTATGCCGAATTGTATTGTCGAATCTTGGTTGATGTTTGTAGTGTGAAGTTGTTGATGGAATCCATGTGTACTCTTCGTGCTGGGTACTTTCACTTCCGAAGTTATGTTCAAGCATGAGGTGTAAACCAAGTGGATACACAAGTTCGGCAGTTATGTCGAAGTTAACAGTCGAATCTTGGTCGATGTATGAAGGGTCGTGTTGTTGATGGAATCCAAGTGTACCTTTCGTGCTACTTACTTTCACATCCGAAGTTGTCTCCAATTACAAAGTATAAACTATGTGGACACGCAAGTTTTGTAGTTATGCCGAAGTTAATAGTCAAATCTTAGTCGACATTGTATGAAGGGTGAAGTTGTTGATGGAATCCAAGTGTACCTTTCGTGCTCGGTACTTTCACATCCGAACTTGTCTCCAAGCACAAACTTTAAACTATGTGGACACACAAGTTGTGTAGTTATGCCGGAGTTAATAGTCAAATCTTGGTTGACATTGTATGAAGGCTGAAGTTGTTGATGGAATCCAAGTGTACCTTTCGTGCTCCGTACTTTCACATCCGAAGTTGTCTCCAAGCACAAACATTAAACTATGTGGACACACAAGTTGTGTAGTTATGCCGGAGTTAATAGTCAAATCATGGTTGACATTGTATGAAGGCTGAACATGTTTATGGAATCCAAGTGTACCGTTCGTGCTAGGTACTTTTGCTTCTGAAGTTGTGTTCAAGTACGAGTTGTAAACCAAGAGGATACATAAGTTGTGTAGTTAAGCCAAAGTTAATAGTCGAATCTTGTTTGATATATGAATGGTGAAGTTGTTGATGGAATCCATGTATACCCTTCGTGCTCGGTACTTTCACTTCCGAAGTTATGTTCGAGCATGAGGTGTAAACCAAGTGGATAAACAAGTTGGGTAGTTATGCCGAAGTTAACAGTAGAATCTTGCTCGATGTATGAAGGGTCAAGTTGTTCATGGAATCCAAGTATACCTTTCGTGCTCAGAACTTTCACATCCGAAGTTGTCTCCAAACACAAAGTATAAACTATGTGGACACACAACTTGTGTAGTTATGCCGAAGTTAATAGTCAAATCTTGGTTGACATTGTATGAAGGGTGAAGTTGTTGACGGAATCCAATTGTACCTTTCGTGCTCGGTACTTTTGCTTCTGAGGTTGTGTTCGAGCACGAGTTGTAAACCAAGAGGATACACAAGTTGTGTAGTTATGCCGAAGTTAATAGTGGAATCTTGGTTGATATATGAAGGGTGAAGTTGTTGATGGAATCCATGTATACCCTTCGTGCTCGGTACTTTCACTTCCGAAGTTGTGTTCGAGCACGAGGTGTAAACCAAGTTGATACACACGTTGTGTCGTTATGCCGAATTGTATTGTCGAATCTTGGTTGATGTATAAAGTGTGAAGTTGTTGATGGAATCCAAGTGTACCCTTCGTGCTCGGTACTTTCACTTCCGAAGTTGTGTTCGTGCGCGAGGTGTAAACCAAGTGGATACACAAGTTGTGTCGTTATGCCGAATTGTATTGTCGAATCTTGGTTGATGTATGGAGTGTGAAGTTGTTGATGAAATCCAAGTGTACCCTTCGTGCTCGGTACTTTCACTTCCGAAGTAGTGTTCAAGCACGAGGTGTAAACCAAGTGTATACTCAAGTTGTGTCGTTAGGCCGAATTGTATTGTCGAATCTTGGTTGATGTATGAAGTGTGAAGTTGTTGATGGAATCCAAGTGTACCCTTCGTGCTCGGTACTTTCACTTCCGAAGTTATGTTCGAGCATGAGGTGTAAACCAAGTGGATACACAAGTTGGGTAGTTATGCCGAAGTTAACAGTCGAATCTTGGTCGATGTATGAAGGGTCATGTTGTTGATGGAATCCAAGTGTACCTTTCGTGCTCCGTACTTTCACATCCGAAGTAGTCTCCAAGCACAAACATTAAACTATGTGGACACACAAGTTGTGTAGTTATGCCGGAGTTAATAGTCAAATCATGGTTGACATTGTATGAAGGCTGAACATGTTTATGGAATCCAAGTGTACCGTTCGTGCTAGGTACTTTTGCTTCTGAAGTTGTGTTCAAGTACGAGTTGTAAACCAAGAGGATACATAAGTTGTGTAGTTAAGCCAAAGTTAATAGTCGAATCTTGGTCGACGTATGAACGATGAAGTTGTTGAAGGAATCCAAGTGTACCCTTCGTGCTCGGTAGTTTCACTTCCGAAGTTATGTTCGAGCGCGAGGTGTAAACCAAGTGGATACACAAGTTGTGTCGTTATGCCGAATTGTATTGTCGAATCTTGGTTGATGTATGTAGTGTGAAGTTGTTGATGGAATCCAAGTGTACCCTTCGTGCTCGGTACTTTCACTTCCGAAGTTGTGTTCGAGCACGTGGTGTAAACCAAGTGGATACACAAGTTGTGTCATTATGCCGAATTGTATTGTCGAATCTTGGTTGATGTATGAAGGGTGAAGTTGTTGATGGAATCCAAGTGTACCCTTCGTGCTCGGTACTTTAACTTCCGACGTTGTGTTCGATCACAGAGTGTAAACCAAGTTGATGCACACGTTGTGTAGTTATGCCGAAGGTAATAGTCGAATCTTGGTTGACATTGTATGAAGGCTGAACTTGTTGATGAAATCCAAGTGTACAATTCGTGCTCCGTACTTTTGCTTCCGAAGTTGTGTTCGAGCTCGAGTTGTAAACCAAGAGGATACACAAGTTGTGTAGTTGTGCCGAAGTTAATAGTCGAATCTTGGTCGATGTACGAAGGATGAAGTTGTTGATGGAATCCATGTGTACCCTTCGTGCTCGGTACTTTCACTTCCAAAGTTGTGTTCGAGCACGAGGTGTAAACCAAATGGATACACAAGTTGTGTCGTTATGCCGAATTGTATTGTCGAATCTTGGTTGATGTATGTAGTGTGAAGTTGTTGATGGAATCCAAGTGTACCCTTCGTGCTCGGTACTTTCACTTCCGAAGTTGTGTTCGAGCACGTGGTGTAAACCAAGTGGATACACAAGTTGTGTCATTATGCCGAATTGTATTGTCGAATCTTGGTTGATGTATGAAGGGTGAAGTTGTTGATGGAATCCAAGTGTACCCTTCGTGCTCGGTACTTTAACTTCCGACGTTGTGTTCGATCACAGAGTGTAAACCAAGTTGATGCACACGTTGTGTAGTTATGCCGAAGGTAATAGTCGAATCTTGGTTGACATTGTATGAAGGCTGAACTTGTTGATGAAATCCAAGTGTACAATTCGTGCTCCGTACTTTTGCTTCCGAAGTTGTGTTCGAGCTCGAGTTGTAAACCAAGAGGATACACAAGTTGTGTAGTTGTGCCGAAGTTAATAGTCGAATCTTGGTCGATGTACGAAGGATGAAGTTGTTGATGGAATCCATGTGTACCCTTCGTGCTCGGTACTTTCACTTCCAAAGTTGTGTTCGAGCACGAGGTGTAAACCAAATGGATACACAAGTTGTGTCGTTATGCCGAATTGTATTGTCGAATCTTGGTTGATGTATGTAGTGTGAAGTTGTTGATGGAATCCATGTGTACCCTTCGAGCTTGGTACTTTCAGTTCCGAAGTTTTGTTCAAGCATGAGGTGTAAACCAAGTGGATACACAAGTTGGGCAGTTATGTCGAACTTAACAGTCGAATCTTGGTCGACGTATGAAGGGTCGTGTTGTTGATGGAATCCAAGTGTACCTTTCGTGCTCGGTACTTTCACATCCGAAGTTGTCTCCAAGCACAAAGTATAAACTATGTGGACACACAAGTTGTGTAGTTATGCCGAAGTTAATAGTCAAATCTTGGTCGACATTGTATGAAGGGTGAAGTTGTTGATTGAATCCAAGTCTACCTTTCGTGCTCGGTACTTTCACATCCGAACTTGTCTCCAAGCACAAACTTTAAACTATGTGGACACACAAGATGTGTAGTTATGCCGAAGTTAATAGTCAAATCTTGGTTGACATTGTATGAAGGCTGAACTTGTTTATGGAATCCAAGTGTACCTTTCGTGCTCGGTACTTTCACTTCCGAAGATGTGTTCGAGCACGAGGTGTAAACCAAGAGGATACACAAGTTGTGTAGTTGTGCCGAAGTTAATAGTCGAATCTTGGTCGATGTATGAAGGATGAAGTTGTTGATGGAATCCAAGTGTACCCTTCGTGCTCGGTACTTTCACTTCCGAAGTTGTGTTCGAGCGCGAGGTGTAAACCAAGTGGATACACAAGTTGTCTCGTTATGCCGGATTGTATTGTCGAATCTTGGTTGATGTATGAAGTGTGAAGTTGTTGATGGAATCCAAGCGTACCCTTCGTGCTCGGTACTTTCACTTCTGAAGTTATGTTCGAGCATGAGGTGTAAACCAAGTGGATACACAAGTTGGGTAGTTATGCCGAAGTTAACAGTCGAATCTTGGTCGATGTATAAAGGGTCAAGTTGTTGATGGAATCCAAGTGTACCTTTCGTGCTGGATACTTTCACATCCGAAGTTGTCTCTAAGCACAAAGTATAAACTATGTGAACACACAAGTTGTGTAGTTATGCCGAAGTTAATAGTCGAATCTTGGTCGATGTATGAAGGATGAAGTTGTTGAAGGAATCCAAGTGTACCCTTCGTGCTCGGTACTTTCACTTCCGAAGTTGTGTTCGAGCGCGAGGTGTAAACCAAGTGGATACACAAGTTGTGTCGTTGTGCCGAATTGTATTGTCGAATCTTGGTTGATGTATGAAGTGTGAAGTTGTTGATGGAATCCAAGTGTACCCTTCGTGCTCGGTACTTTAACTTTCGAAGTTGTGTTCGATCCCAGAGTGTAAACCAAGTTGATGCACACGTTGTGTAGTTATGCCGAACGTAATAGTCGAATGTTGGTTGACATTGTTTGAAGGCCGAACATGTTGATGGTATCCAAGTGTACATTTCGTGCTCCGTACTTTTGCTTCCGAAGTTGTGTTTGAGCATGAGTTGTAAACCAAGAGGATACACAAGTTGTGTAGTTATGCCGAAGTTAATAGTCGAATCTTGGTCGATGTATGAAGGATGAAGTTGTTGATGGAATCCAAGTGTACCCTTCGTGCTCGGTACTTTCACTTCCAAAGTTGTGTTCGAGCACGAGGTGTAAACCAAGTGAATACACAAGTTGTGTCGTTATGCCGAATTGTATTGTCGAATCTTGGTTGATGTTTGTAGTGTGAAGTTGTTGATGGAATCCATGTGTACTCTTCGTGCTGGGTACTTTCACTTCCGAAGTTATGTTCAAGCATGAGGTGTAAACCAAGTGGATACACAAGTTCGGCAGTTATGTCGAAGTTAACAGTCGAATCTTGGTCGATGTATGAAGGGTCGTGTTGTTGATGGAATCCAAGTGTACCTTTCGTGCTACTTACTTTCACATCCGAAGTTGTCTCCAATTACAAAGTATAAACTATGTGGACACGCAAGTTGTGTAGTTATGCCGAAGTTAATAGTCAAATCTTAGTCGACATTGTATGAAGGGTGAAGTTGTTGATGGAATCCAAGTGTACCTTTCGTGCTCCGTACTTTCACATCCGAACTTGTCTCCAAGCACAAACTTTAAACTATGTGGACACACAAGTTGTGTAGTTATGCCAGAGTTAATAGTCAAATCTTGGTTGACATTGTATGAAGGCTGAAGTTGTTGATGGAATCCAAGTGTACCTTTCGTGCTCCGTACTTTCACATCCGAAGTTGTCTCCAAGCACAAACATTAAACTATGTGGACACACAAGTTGTGTAGTTATGCCGGAGTTAATAGTCAAATCATGGTTGACATTGTATGAAGGCTGAACATGTTTATGGAATCCAAGTGTACCGTTCGTGCTAGGTACTTTTGCTTCTGAAGTTGTGTTCAAGTACGAGTTGTAAACCAAGAGGATACATAAGTTGTGTAGTTAAGCCAAAGTTAATAGTCGAATCTTGTTTGATATATGAATGGTGAAGTTGTTGATGGAATCCATGTATACCCTTCGTGCTCGGTACTTTCACTTCCGAAGTTATGTTCGAGCATGAGGTGTAAACCAAGTGAATACACAAGTTGTGTCGTTATGCCGAATTGTATTGTCGAATCTTGGTTGATGTTTGTAGTGTGAAGTTGTTGATGGAATCCATGTGTACTCTTCGTGCTGGGTACTTTCACTTCCGAAGTTATGTTCAAGCATGAGGTGTAAACCAAGTGGATACACAAGTTCGGCAGTTATGTCGAAGTTAACTGTCGAATCTTGGTCGATGTATGAAGGGTCGTGTTGTTGATGGAATCCAAGTGTACCTTTCGTGCTACTTACTTTCACATCCGAAGTTGTCTCCAATTACAAAGTATAAACTATGTGGACACGCAAGTTTTGTAGTTATGCCGAAGTTAATAGTCAAATCTTAGTCGACATTGTATGAAGGGTGAAGTTGTTGATGGAATCCAAGTGTACCTTTCGTGCTCGGTACTTTCACATCCGAACTTGTCTCCAAGCACAAACTTTAAACTATGTGGACACACAAGTTGTGTAGTTATGCCGGAGTTAATAGTCAAATCTTGGTTGACATTGTATGAAGGCTGAAGTTGTTGATGGAATCCAAGTGTACCTTTCGTGCTCCGTACTTTCACATCCGAAGTTGTCTCCAATCACAAACATTAAACTATGTGGACACACAAGTTGTGTCGTTGTGCCGAATTGTATTGTCGAATCTTGGTTGATGTATGAAGTGTGAAGTTGTTGATGGAATCCAAGTGTACCCTTCGTGCTCGGTACTTTAACTTTCGAAGTTGTGTTCGATCCCAGAGTGTAAACCAAGTTGATGCACACGTTGTGTAGTTATGCCGAACGTAATAGTCGAATGTTGGTTGACATTGTTTGAAGGCCGAACATGTTGATGGTATCCAAGTGTACATTTCGTGCTCCGTACTTTTGCTTCCGAAGTTGTGTTTGAGCACGAGTTGTAAACCAAGAGGATACACAAGTTGTGTAGTTATGCCGAAGTTAATAGTCGAATCTTGGTCGATGTATGAAGGATGAAGTTGTTGATGGAATCCAAGTGTACCCTTCGTGCTCGGTACTTTCACTTCCAAAGTTGTGTTCGAGCACGAGGTGTAAACCAAGTGAATACACAAGTTGTGTCGTTATGCCGAATTGTATTGTCGAATCTTGGTTGATGTTTGTAGTGTGAAGTTGTTGATGGAATCCATGTGTACTCTTCGTGCTGGGTACTTTCACTTCCGAAGTTATGTTCAAGCATGAGGTGTAAACCAAGTGGATACACAAGTTCGGCAGTTATGTCGAAGTTAACAGTCGAATCTTGGTCGATGTATGAAGGGTCGTGTTGTTGATGGAATCCAAGTGTACCTTTCGTGCTACTTACTTTCACATCCGAAGTTGTCTCCAATTACAAAGTATAAACTATGTGGACACGCAAGTTGTGTAGTTATGCCGAAGTTTATAGTCAAATCTTAGTCGACATTGTATGAAGGGTGAAGTTGTTGATGGAATCCAAGTGTACCTTTCGTGCTCCGTACTTTCACATCCGAACTTGTCTCCAAGCACAAACTTTAAACTATGTGGACACACAAGTTGTGTAGTTATGCCAGAGTTAATAGTCAAATCTTGGTTGACATTGTATGAAGGCTGAAGTTGTTGATGGAATCCAAGTGTACCTTTCGTGCTCCGTACTTTCACATCCGAAGTTGTCTCCAAGCACAAACATTAAACTATGTGGACACACAAGTTGTGTAGTTATGCCGGAGTTAATAGTCAAATCATGGTTGACATTGTATGAAGGCTGAACATGTTTATGGAATCCAAGTGTACCGTTCGTGCTAGGTACTTTTGCTTCTGAAGTTGTGTTCAAGTACGAGTTGTAAACCAAGAGGATACATAAGTTGTGTAGTTAAGCCAAAGTTAATAGTCGAATCTTGTTTGATATATGAATGGTGAAGTTGTTGATGGAATCCATGTATACCCTTCGTGCTCGGTACTTTCACTTCCGAAGTTATGTTCGAGCATGAGGTGTAAACCAAGTGAATACACAAGTTGTGTCGTTATGCCGAATTGTATTGTCGAATCTTGGTTGATGTTTGTAGTGTGAAGTTGTTGATGGAATCCATGTGTACTCTTCGTGCTGGGTACTTTCACTTCCGAAGTTATGTTCAAGCATGAGGTGTAAACCAAGTGGATACACAAGTTCGGCAGTTATGTCGAAGTTAACAGTCGAATCTTGGTCGATGTATGAAGGGTCGTGTTGTTGATGGAATCCAAGTGTACCTTTCGTGCTACTTACTTTCACATCCGAAGTTGTCTCCAATTACAAAGTATAAACTATGTGGACACGCAAGTTTTGTAGTTATGCCGAAGTTAATAGTCAAATCTTAGTCGACATTGTATGAAGGGTGAAGTTGTTGATGGAATCCAAGTGTACCTTTCGTGCTCGGTACTTTCACATCCGAACTTGTCTCCAAGCACAAACTTTAAACTATGTGGACACACAAGTTGTGTAGTTATGCCGGAGTTAATAGTCAAATCTTGGTTGACATTGTATGAAGGCTGAAGTTGTTGATGGAATCCAAGTGTACCTTTCGTGCTCCGTACTTTCACATCCGAAGTTGTCTCCAAGCACAAACATTAAACTATGTGGACACACAAGTTGTGTAGTTATGCCGGAGTTAATAGTCAAATCATGGTTGACATTGTATGAAGGCTGAACATGTTTATGGAATCCAAGTGTACCGTTCGTGCTAGGTACTTTTGCTTCTGAAGTTGTGTTCAAGTACGAGTTGTAAACCAAGAGGATACATAAGTTGTGTAGTTAAGCCAAAGTTAATAGTCGAATCTTGTTTGATATATGAATGGTGAAGTTGTTGATGGAATCCATGTATACCCTTCGTGCTCGGTACTTTCACTTCCGAAGTTATGTTCGAGCATGAGGTGTAAACCAAGTGGATAAACAAGTTGGGTAGTTATGCCGAAGTTAACAGTAGAATCTTGCTCGATGTATGAAGGGTCAAGTTGTTCATGGAATCCAAGTATACCTTTCGTGCTCAAAACTTTCACATCCGAAGTTGTCTCCAAACACAAAGTATAAACTATGTGGACACACAACTTGTGTAGTTATGCCGAAGTTAATAGTCAAATCTTGGATGACATTGTATGAAGGGTGAAGTTGTTGACGGAATCCAATTGTACCTTTCGTGCTCGGTACTTTTGCTTCTGAGGTTGTGTTCGAGCACGAGTTGTAAACCAAGAGGATACACAAGTTGTGTAGTTATGCCGAAGTTAATAGTGGAATCTTGGTTGATATATGAAGGGTGAAGTTGTTGATGGAATCCATGTATACCCTTCGTGCTCGGTACTTTCACTTCCGAAGTTGTGTTCGAGCACGAGGTGTAAACCAAGTTGATACACACGTTGTGTCGTTATGCCGAATTGTATTGTCGAATCTTGGTTGATGTATAAAGTGTGAAGTTGTTGATGGAATCCAAGTGTACCCTTCGTGCTCGGTACTTTCACTTCCGAAGTTGTGTTCGTGCGCGAGGTGTAAACCAAGTGGATACACAAGTTGTGTCGTTATGCCGAATTGTATTGTCGAATCTTGGTTGATGTATGGAGTGTGAAGTTGTTGATGAAATCCAAGTGTACCCTACGTGCTCGGTACTTTCACTTCCGAAGTAGTGTTCAAGCACGAGGTGTAAACCAAGTGTATACTCAAGTTGTGTCGTTAGGCCGAATTGTATTGTCGAATCTTGGTTGATGTATGAAGTGTGAAGTTGTTGATGGAATCCAAGTGTACCCTTCGTGCTCGGTACTTTCACTTCCGAAGTTATGTTCGAGCATGAGGTGTAAACCAAGTGGATACACAAGTTGGGTAGTTATGCCGAAGTTAACAGTCGAATCTTGGTCGATGTATGAAGGGTCATGTTGTTGATGGAATCCAAGTGTACCTTTCGTGCTCCGTACTTTCACATCCGAAGTTGTCTCCAAGCACAAACATTAAACTATGTGGACACACAAGTTGTGTAGTTATGCCGGAGTTAATAGTCAAATCATGGTTGACATTGTATGAAGGCTGAACATGTTTATGGAACCCAAGTGTACCGTTCGTGCTAGGTACTTTTGCTTCTGAAGTTGTGTTCAAGTACGAGTTGTAAACCAAGAGGATACATAAGTTGTGTAGTTAAGCCAAAGTTAATAGTCGAATCTTGGTCGACGTATGAACGATGAAGTTGTTGAAGGAATCCAAGTGTACCCTTCGTGCTCGGTAGTTTCACTTCCGAAGTTATGTTCGAGCGCGAGGTGTAAACCATGTGGATACACAAGTTGTGTCGTTATGCCGAATTGTATTGTCGAATCTTGGTTGATGTATGAAGGGTGAAGTTGTTGATGGAATCGAAGTGTACCCTTCGTGCTCGGTACTTTAACTTCCGATGTTGTGTTCGATCACAGAGTGTAAACCAAGTTGATGCACACGTTGTGTAGTTATGCCGAAGGTAATAGTCGAATCTTGGTTGACATTGTATGAAGGCTGAACTTGTTGATGAAATCCAAGTGTACAATTCGTGCTCCGTACTTTTGCTTCCGAAGTTGTGTTCGAGCTCGAGTTGTAAACCAAGAGGATACACAAGTTGTGTAGTTGTGCCGAAGTTAATAGTCGAATCTTGGTCGATGTACGAAGGATGAAGTTGTTGATGGAGTCCATGTGTACCCTTCGTGCTCGGTACTTTCATTTCCAAAGTTGTGTTCGAGCACGAGGTGTAAACCAAATGGATACACAAGTTGTGTCGTTATGCCGAATTGTATTGTCGAATCTTGGTTGATGTATGTAGTGTGAAGTTGTTGATGGAATCCAGGTGTACCCTTCGAGCTTGGTACTTTCAGTTCCGAAGTTTTGTTCAAGCATGAGGTGTAAACCAAGTGGATACACAAGTTGGGCAGTTATGTCGAACTTAACAGTCGAATCTTGGTCGACGTATGAAGGGTCGTGTTGTTGATGGAATCCAAGTGTACCTTTCGTGCTCGGTACTTTCACATCCGAAGTTGTCTCCAAGCACAAAGTATAAACTATGTGGACACACAAGTTGTGTAGTTATGCCGAAGTTAATAGTCAAATCTTGGTCGACATTGTATGAAGGGTGAAGTTGTTGATTGGATCCAAGTCTACCTTTCGTGCTCGGTACTTTCACATCCGAACTTGTCTCCAAGCACAAACTTTAAACTATGTGGACACACAAGATGTGTAGTTATGCCGAAGTTAATAGTCAAATCTTGGTTGACATTGTATGAAGGCTGAACTTGTTTATGGAATCCAAGTGTACCTTTCGTGCTCGGTACTTTCACTTCCGAAGATGTGTTCGAGCACGAGGTGTAAACCAAGAGGATACACAAGTTGTGTAGTTATTTCGAAGTTAATAGTCGAATCTTGGTCGATGTATGAAGGATGAAGTTGTTGATGGAATCCAAGTGTACCCTTCGTGCTCGGTACTTTCACTTCCGAAGTTGTGTTCGAGCGCGAGGTGTAAACCAAGTGGATACACAAGTTGTCTCGTTATGCCGGATTGTATTGTCGAATCTTGGTTGATGTATGAAGTGTGAAGTTGTTGATGGAATCCAAGCGTACTCTTCGTGCACGGTACTTTCACTTCTGAAGTTATGTTCGAGCATGAGGTGTAAACCAAGTGGATACACAAGTTGGGTAGTTATGCCGAAGTTAACAGTCGAATCTTGGTCGATGTATGAAGGGTCAAGTTGTTGATGGAATCCAAGTGTACCTTTCGTGCTGGGTACTTTCACATCCGAAGTTGTCTCTAAGCACAAAGTATAAACTATGTGAACACACAAGTTGTGTAGTTATGCCGAAGTTAATAGTCGAATCTTGGTCGATGTATGAAGGATGAAGTTGTTGAAGGAATCCAAGTGTACCCTTCGTGCTCGGTACTTTCACTTCCGAAGTTGTGTTCGAGCGCGAGGTGTAAACCAAGTGGACACACAAGTTGTGTCGTTGTGCCGAATTGTATTGTCGAATCTTGGTTGATGTATGAAGTGTGAAGTTGTTGATGGAATCCAAGTGTACCCTTCGTGCTCGGTACTTTAACTTTCGAAGTTGTGTTCGATCCCAGAGTGTAAACCAAGTTGATGCACACGTTGTGTAGTTATGCCGAACGTAATAGTCGAATGTTGGTTGACATTGTTTGAAGGCCGAACATGTTGATGGTATCCAAGTGTACATTTCGTGCTCCGTACTTTTGCTTCCGAAGTTGTGTTTGAGCACGAGTTGTAAACCAAGAGGATACACAAGTTGTGTAGTTATGCCGAAGTTAATAGTCGAATCTTGGTCGATGTATGAAGGATGAAGTTGTTGATGGAATCCAAGTGTACCCTTCGTGCTCGATACTTTCACTTCCAAAGTTGTGTTCGAGCACGAGGTGTAAACCAAGTGAATACACAAGTTGTGTCGTTATGCCGAATTGTATTGTCGAATCTTGGTTGATGTATGTAGTGTGAAGTTGTTGATGGAATCCATGTGTACTCTTCGTGCTGGGTACTTTCACTTCCGAAGTTATGTTCAAGCATGAGGTGTAAACCAAGTGGATACACAAGTTCGGCAGTTATGTCGAAGTTAACAGTCGAATCTTGGTCGATGTATGAAGGGTCGTGTTGTTGATGGAATCCAAGTGTACCTTTCGTGCTACTTACTTTCACATCCGAAGTTGTCTCCAATTACAAAGTATAAACTATGTGGACACGCAAGTTGTGTAGTTATGCCGAAGTTAATAGTCAAATCTTAGTCGACATTGTATGAAGGGTGAAGTTGTTGATGGAATCCAAGTGTACCTTTCGTGCTCGGTACTTTCACATCCGAACTTGTCTCCAAGCACAAACTTTAAACTATGTGGACACACAAGTTGTGTAGTTATGCCGGAGTTAATAGTCAAATCTTGGTTGACATTGTATGAAGGATGAAGTTGTTGATGGAATCCGAGTGTACCTTTCGTGCTCGGTACTTTCACTTCCGAAGTTGTGTTCGAGCGCGAGGTGTAAACCAAGTGGATACACAAGTTGTCTCGTTATGCCGGATTGTATTGTCGAATCTTGGTTGATGTATGAAGTGTGAAGTTGTTGATGGAATCCAAGCGTACCCTTCGTGCTCGGTACTTTCACTTCTGAAGTTATGTTCGAGCATGAGGTGTAAACCAAGTGGATACACAAGTTGGGTAGTTATGCCGAGGTTAACAGTCGAATCTTGGTCGATGTATGAAGGGTTAAGTTGTTGATGGAATCCAAGTGTACCTTTCGTGCTGGGTACTTTCACATCCGAAGTTGTCTCTAAGCACAAAGTATAAACTATGTGAACACACAAGTTGTGTAGTTATGCCGAAGTTAATAGTCGAATCTTGGTCGATGTATGAAGGATGAAGTTGTTGAAGGAATCCAAGTGTACCCTTCGTGCTCGGTACTTTCACTTCCGAAGTTGTGTTCGAGCGCGAGGTGTAAACCAAGTGGATACACAAGTTGTGTCGTTGTGCCGAATTGTATTGTCGAATCTTGGTTGATGTATGAAGTGTGAAGTTGTTGATGGAATCCAAGTGTACCCTTCGTGCTCGGTACTTTAACTTTCGAAGTTGTGTTCGATCCCAGAGTGTAAACCAAGTTGATGCACACGTTGTGTAGTTATGCCGAACGTAATAGTCGAATGTTGGTTGACATTGTTTGAAGGCCGAACATGTTGATGGTATCCAAGTGTACATTTCGTGCTCCGTACTTTTGCTTCCGAAGTTGTGTTTGAGCACGAGTTGTAAACCAAGAGGATACACAAGTTGTGTAGTTATGCCGAAGTTAATAGTCGAATCTTGGTCGATGTATGAAGGATGAAGTTGTTGATGGAATCCAAGTGTACCCTTCGTGCTCGGTACTTTCACTTCCGAAGTTGTGTTCGAGCGCGAGGTGTAAACCAAGTGGATACACAAGTTGTGTCGTTATGCCGAATTGTATTGTCGAATCTTGGTTGATGTATGAAGTGTGAAGTTGTTGATGGAATCCAAGTGTACCCTTCGTGCTCGGTACTTTCACTTCCGAAGTTGTGTTCGATCAGATAGTATAAACCAAGTTGATACACACGTTGTGTAGTTATGCCGAAGTTAATAGTCAAATCTTTGTTGACATTGTATGAAGGCTGAACTTGTTGACGGAATCCAAGTGTACCTTTCGTGCTCGGTACTTTTGCTTATGAAGTTGTGTTCGAGCACTTGTTGTAAACCAAGAGGATACACAAGTTGTGTAGTTATGCCTGTAAGATCATAGTCATGATCTATATTTTGTGATGAACAATTGGCTTGTAAATTGATAGATTTAGTTTGTAAACAGTTATTGTGTTGGTGTGAGTGTGTGTGACTAATGTGGGTCAGGTTGCGATATTTGTGCCCCGAAGCGGTTGGTTTGTCTCTGTGTGTGCAGGTGACTTGAGGTCAACTGTGGTCAATGGCTGGTGAGGACCATGACTAGGTTCAGGGAAGAACTGAGGTCTGGATGGTCGAGAAGCGGACCATGACTAAGTTCAGGGAGGAACTGAGGTCTGGATGGTCGGAATGCCATGTGACATGGTTGGAGTAGAGTCGTGATTCTCGGAGGTCAATATCGGTCCACGGTGGTGGGATCGTGACTAAGCTCGGGGAGGAGCTGAGGTCCGGACGATTGAGGATGCCGGGTGACAGTGTTGAATACGAGATGGCATATGGTGGAGGAACACCGTGTGGGATGGAATTGTAACGGGCTTCACATGTTGCATGTGTAACCGCCGGAAAAATCATGAAGTAAATCGGATTAAAATTGAAGTTTAATGGACGAAGAAATAAAAGGAAAGAAAGAGATAGAGTTGCGCTACAGTACACGTGCTACAGTACCGCGCCGGACTGTAGCACGGTTGGTGTCCTGTACGTGCGCAAGAGAGATCGGGGTCTGTACGTACGTGTACGTATGGGCTTGTTGGCCCGTGCAGCATGGATGCAAGGCACGATTTCGGTTTCGACGTGCGGGCGTCCGTGAGCTTTGGAGATAGAGAGAGATTTAATTTTGGTTCAGCGTGGGACTTCGGTTCAGCCGGCCGTGCGGCTGCGAGCGCCGGCGACCGAGTCCGAGTCTGATTGATATATTTATTTTATTATAAATAGGTACCGAGGGGTATGTTCTCGGGGTGCTTTTGGAGATTTAGAATTAGAAAATTAGAGTTGAATAGTTGTTGATTCTAGATCAACAATTTTAAGAGGAGTGCTATTGTTGCACTTTGTAAATACTAGTTGAAGCAATAAAGTTGAGAGCATTCAATCTACATATTCTGCTTTCATCTACCGGTATTTCTCTGGATCTCGACGATCTAATTGACGGCATAGGAGCAACGAGATCAAGTTAATCTCAGGAGTGGCGTAACCAGATTGGCGGCATAGGACGGCGTTACCAGAGGTAATCTTTTATTCCGCGAAAGATTTTTGGGTTTTGGTTTTCTATACCATTCACCTCCCCTCTGGTAGGTCTGTTTAACTCTGTTTCGATCCTACAAGTGGTATCAGAGCCTCGTTTGCATCTTTTTTGGATTTTTATTTGATCTTCGGTTGCTATGGCTAATAAATTTTCAACTAAGCCCTATGTGTTCGATGGTACTGATTTTCCCTATTGGTGCAAAAAGATGAAATCGTATATTATGGCTGAGGATTATGATATTTGGTTAAAAGTTGAAAATCCCTATGAAATTCCTGATCAGATTAATACTGCTGCTCGAAAAACTCAATTTGAAAATAATTGCAAAGCTTGTAATATTTTACTTAATGGAATATCTCGTTCTGATTTTGATCGTGTTTCTCATCTTGAAACTGCGAATGAGATTTGGACAGCCCTAAACAATTTTCATCAAGGGACTTCCAATATCAAGGAACTTCGCAAAGATATTTTTAAAAAAGATTACATGAAATTTGAGATGAAATCTGGAGAGTCCTTGGATGACTACCTTGCTCGTTTCAATAAAGTTTTAAGCAATCTTCGATCAGTTGATGCTTCTTTTGAAACGAACTATTCTCAATCTGAAGTTTCTCGACACTTTTTGAATGGTCTTAATATGTCTATTTGGGAGATGAAAGTTACATCTATTCAGGAGTCTGTAGACATGTCTGCTTTGACTTTAGATTCGCTTTACACTAAACTCAAAACTCATGAGATGAATATTCTATCCCGTAAAGTTGAGTCTAAGTCTAATGCTTTGGGTTCTCCTGCATCCTCTTTCGACAATGGCTCTTCTTCATCGGCACTTAATGCTTTTTCTGCTTTTAACGCCATGTCCCATGATCAACTCGAGCAACTCGAGGAGGAGGACTTGGCTGCGCTTATTAACAAGTTGTCTCGAGCTATGAATAATATCAGGTTCAAGAAAAGAGGAGGTCCAATTCGTTGCTTTGCATGTGGAGGGCTAGATCACATCCGATCTCATTGTCCCAAGCTAGGGAGAGCGAAGAAGGGCGACAATGGAGACAAGTTCAAGGATGATAAGCCGAGGAGTTCATTCAGAGGAAGGAGGTCAAAGGAATCTCTCAAGAAGATGTTGGATCAAGTCTGCGCCGCCTTTGAGCCACTAAGCGATGTAGATGGAGATAGTGAAGAAGATGAAAATAAAGGAAGGCACATCTCCGGTGTTTGCCTCATGTCGCGTGATGAATCAGATTCAGAGGGTGAGGACAATGAGGTAAGTTCTCTTCAACAAGCTATTCTTATTTTAAGTGCAAAAAATAAAAAATGTGAGAATATGTATAAGAAACAAGAGTTTGTAATTGAATCTCTTAATGCTGAAATTGCTAGATTAAAATCTCTTATTCCTAATGATAATGATTGCAAAAATTGTGAGGTTTTGATGCATGAAATTTCAAAAATTAGAGATATTAATATTTCACATGATCTGAAAACTAAATCTTCTTTTGCTCTTGGTTTTGCCATGGTATGAGTTGTTTTTAACTAAAAAGATGTTGAAGAAATATCGAATTGCTTTTTATGCTAGTTCGATGTTTAACGTGCTTTGAGCTAAAAAGTTAAAACAACACCGTGATATTTTAGATTGCTCGACATGCACATCAAACAAGATGACGCTAAAATATGCTTTAGCTCGTGTTGAGTACATGGAAGAAATTGTGAAAACTAATGAAGTGCTTTCTTGCCCCAAATGTTATAATAGTAAAAGTGTCAAGGTTGATTGCAAAAACTGTGCTAATCTTGAAAAAGAAGTTTCTTATTTGAAAAGTTCTTTGAAAAGATTTTCTGATGGTAAGAAACAACTTAACATGATTTTGGATCAATCAAAAGTGACTAGCTGCAATAGGGGTGTTGGTTTCAAAACTTTGACAAAACTAAATAATGAAAAAACAGTTTTTAAGTCTGCTGGTTTTATGTCCTCTCCTTCTGAAACATTGAAAGAAACAAAAACAAAACGTTCAAAACCATCTATTTCTAAAGAAAAATATAATTGCTCTTTTTGTGGAAAAGATGGACACTTGGTTGGTTTTTGTTTTAGAATTGCTCGAAAATAGAAAAAGGAAAGAGAAATTGCTTTTGCAAAATCAAAGTGGCAAAAATCGAGTTTTTCTTCTCGGAGGACGGTCAGACCGACTTTGTACCAACGATCAGACCGACTATCGGTTAGACCAAACCCACGGTCAAACCGGCTTCCAGCAATTTCTTCCAACCGAAAATATGTTGAATTGTCTACTGGTTTTGCTTCTGTTGGTTCTGGTCGTGTGTCTCAGTATTGGGTTCCTAAGTTTTTATTGTCTAACCCAAGTACTTAGGCTTCGACATCTGCTTTTGTAGTAGGCTTTTCAGTTGCCTATTTTCATAGAGAATTTGGAGTTATTTGTCCTTTTGGCATCAATTGAGGGGGAGTTTTTTTTGGTTCCTTGTAGTGTGTATATTGTTTGTTCTTTTGATTTCGTTTTTGCATACATGGTGTGATATAAAAAAACAAAAAAATTAAAAAAAATTAAGAAGAGAGCTTTGTTATATGCTTTAAGTATATTTTTGTGCTTGCTAGCAATACTTGTTAGGTTTTGTGGCTACTGGCTTAGCTTGTATGTTTCCATGTTTTGATATGAGTCATTGCTTTTACATCTAAGTGATATGATACATGACATATAATTCTTTTACTTGAATTAAGTAAATATGCAATGTTGATACTAGCACTAATTTGGATGATTGGCGTTCATATATATGCTTGATGATTTTTGCATTCCTCCTATGCTCTTTTAATGTCTCAAGTGGTGAAAAAAAGAAAAAAAAAAGAAAAGAAAAAAATGAATACCGAATCCTTGGACAGTCTTGACGACAAGGACGTATTCGATGTGAAAAATAATGGGTGCCGAATCCTTGGAAACAGTTTTTACGACAAGGACGTACCCGAAATATGTTTGTCTAGAGAATGAGCACGTCATTTTGAGAAAGAGTGTTTTAACCTTCTTGTCTATATATGATTGTCATTCTTCTTTGTTAGGCTAGTAGATATGTTGCATTATAAATCATTGAAATCATGAATCTTTAATGTTTAAACTTGAATGCATGCTTGTTAGCTAACTAGTCATTTTATTGTCATACATGCTCTTGAATTACTTTTGGTATATTGCAAACGCTCTCAGAAAAAAAGAGTTAAATTTTGACAAGGTTTTTGAATATTGCATTGCATATACAAGTTTTATATTTTTCCTTTTGAAATTCTTGATGAATCATTGTCAAAGGGGGAGAAATATACAAAATGCATCTTGAAAGGGGGAGAAATAAAAATTTGCTTCGATTTTTAATGTAGTCAATTTTATGCTTTTTGACATATTTATTTGTCTTTATTTTTTAAAAACAAATTTGCGTTTTTGGAGTTGCATTTTGGAGTTATTGCCAATGTGTTCATCAAGGGGGAGATTGTAAGATCATAGTCATGATCTATATTTTGTGATGAATAATTGGCTTGTAAATTGATAGATTTAGTTTGTAAACAGTTATTGTGTTGGTGTGAGTATGTGTGACTAATGTGGGTCAGGTTGCGATATCTGCGCGCCGAAGCGGTTGGTTTGTCTCTGTGTGTGCAGGGGACTTGAGGTCAACTGTGGTCAATGGCTGGTAAGGACCATGACTAGGTTCAGGGAAGAACTGAGGTCTGGATGGTCGAGATGCGGACCATGACTAAGTTCAGGGAGGAACTGAGGTCTGGATGGTCAGAATGCCATGTGACATGGTTGGAGTAGAGTCGTGATTCTCGGAGGTCAATATCGGTCAACGGTGGTGGGATCGTGACTAAGCTCGGGGAGGAGCTGAGGTCCAGACGATTGACGATGCCGGGTGACAGTGTTGAATCCGAGATGACACATGGTGGAGGAACACCGTGTGGGATAGAATTGTAACGGGCTTCACATGTTGCATGTGTAAGCGCCGGAAAAATCGTGAAGTAAATCGGAATAAAATTGAAATTTAATGGACGAAGAATTAAAAGGAAAGAAAGGGATAGAGTTGCGCTACAGTACACGTGCTACAGTACTGCACCGGACTGTAGCACGGTTGGTGTCCTGTACGTGCGCAAGAGAGATCGGGGTCTGTACGTACGTGTACGTATGGGCTTGTCGGCCCGTGCAGCATGGATGCAAGGCACGATTTCGGTTTCGACATGCGGGCGTCCGTTAGCTTTGGAGATAGAGAGAGATTTAATTTTGGTTCAGCGTGGGACTTCGGTTCAGCCGGCCATGCGGCTGCGAGCGCCGGCGACCGATTCCGAGTCTGATTGATATATTTATTTTATTATAAATAAGTACCGAGGGGTATGTTCTCGGTGTGCTTTTGGAGATTTAGAATTAGAAAATTAGAGTTGAATAGTTGTTGATTCTAGATCAACAATTTTGAGAGGAGTGCTGTTGTTGCACTTTGTAAATACTAGTTGAAGCAATAAAGTTGAGAGCATTCAATCTACATATTCTGCTTTCATCTACAGGTATTTCTCTGGATCTCGACGATCTGATTGACGGCATAGGAGCAACGAGATCAAGTTAATCTCAGGAGTGGCGTAACCAGATTGGCGGCATAGGACGGTGTTACCAGAGGTAATCGCAGGAGCGGCTAACCAGAGGTAATCTTTTATTCCGCGAAAGATCTTTGGGTTTTGGTTTTGTACCATTCACCTCCCCTCCGGTAGGTCTGTTTAACTCTGTTTCGATCCTGCAATGCCGAAGTTAATAGTCGAATCTTGGTGGATGTATGAAGGATGAAGTTGTTGATGGAATCCAAGTGTACCCTTCGTGCTTGGTACTTTCACTTCCGAACTTATGTTCGAGCATGAGGTGTAAACCAAGTGGTTACACAAGTTGGGTAGTTATGCCGAAGTTAATAGTCGAATCTTGGTCGATGTATGAAGGGTCAAGTTGTTGATGGAATCCAAGTGTACCTTTTGTGCTCGGTACTTTCACATCTGAAGTTGTGTCGAAGCACGAAGTATAAACTATGTGGACACACAAGTTGTGCAGTTATGCCGAAGTTAATAGTTAAATCTTGGTCGACACTGTATGAAGGGCGAAGTTGTTGATGGAATCCAAGTGTACCGTTCGTGCTCGGTACTTTCACTTCTGAAGTTGTGTTCGATCACATAGTGTAAACCAAGTTGATGCACCCGTTGTGTAGTTATGCCAAAGGTAATAGTCGAATCTTGGTTGACATTGTATGAAGGCTGAACTTGTTGATGGAATCCAAGTGTACCTTTCGTGCTCGTTACTTTTGCTTCTGAAGTTGGGTTCGAGCACGAGTTGTAAACCAGGAGGACACACAAGTTGTGTAGTTATGCCAAAGTTAATCGTCGAATCTTGGTCGATGTATGAAGGATAAAGTTGTTCATGGAATCCATGTGTACCCTTCGTGCTCGGTACTTTCACTTCCGAAGTTGTGTTCGAGCACGAGGTGTAAACCAAGTGGATACAATGTTTGGGTAGCTATGCCGAAGTTAACAGTTGAATCTAGTTCGATGTACGAAGGGTCATGTTGTTGATGGAATCCAAGTGTACCCGTCGTGCTCGGTAATTTCACATCCGAAGTTGTGTCCAAGCATGAAGTATAAACTATGTGGACACACAAGTTATGTAGTTATGCCGAAGATAACAGTCGAGTCTTGGTCGACATTGTATAAAGGGTGAAGTTGTTGATGGAATCCAAGTACCCTTCGGTGTTGGTACTTTCACTTCCGAAGTTGTTTTCAATCACATAGTGTAAACCAAGTTGATACACACGTTGTGTAGTTATGCCGAAGTTAATAGTCGAATCTTGGTTGACATTGTATGAAGGCTGAACTTGTTGATGGAATCCAAGTGTACCTTTCGTGCTCGGTACTTTTGCATCTGATGTTGTGTTCGAGCACGAGTTGTAAACCAAGAGGATACACAAGTTGTGTAGTTATGCCGAAGTTAATCGTCGAATCTTGGTCGATGTATGAAGGATGAAGTTGTTCATGGAATCCATGTGTACCCTTCGTGCTCGGTACTTTCACTTCCGAAGTTGTGTTCGATCACATAGTGTAAACCAAGTTGATACACACGTTGTGTAGTTATGCCGAAGTTAATAGTCGAATCTTGGTTGACATTGTATGAAGGCTGAACTTATTGATGGAATCCAAGTGTACCCTTCGTGCTTGGTACTTTCACTTCCGAAGTTATGTTCGAGCACGAGGTGTAAACCAAGTGGATACACAAGTTGTGTCATTATGCCGAATTGTATTGTCGAATCTTGGTTGATGTATGAAGTGTGAAGTTGTTGATGGAATCCAAGTGTACCCTTCGTGCTCGGTACTTTCACTTTCGAAGTTATGTTCGAGCATGTGGTGTAAACAAAGTGGATACACAAGTTGTGTAGTTATGCCGAAATTAATAGTCGAATCTTGGTCGATGTATGAAGGATGAAGTTGTTGATGGAATCCAGGTGTACCCTTCGTGCTCGGTACTTTCACTTCCGAAGTTGTGTTCGAGCACGAGGTGTAAACCAAGTGGATACACAAGTTGGGTCGTTATGCCGAATTGTATTTTCGAATCTTGGTTGATGTATGAAGTGTGATGTTGTTAATGGAATCCAAGAGTACCCTTCGTGCTCGGCACTTTCACTTCCAAAGTTATGTTCGAGCATGAGGTGTAAACCAAGTGGATACACAAGTTGTGTCGTTATGCCGAATTGTATTATCGAATCTTGGCTGACGTAAGAAGTGTCAAGTTGTTGTTGGAATCCAAGTGTACCCTTCGTGCTCGGTACTTTCACATCCGAAGTTGTGTTCGAGCACGAGGTGCAAACCTAGTGGATACACAAGTTGTGTCGTTATGCCGAATTGTGTTGTCGAATCTTGGTTGATGTATGAAGTGTGAAGTTGTTGATGGAATCCAAGTGTACCCTTCATGCTCGGTACTTTCACTTCCGAAGTTATGTTCGAGCATGTGGTGTAAACCAAGTAGATACACAAGTTGGGTAGTTATGCCGAAGTTAACAGTCGAATCTTGGTCGATGTATTAAGGATCAAGTTGTTGATGGAATCCAAGTGTAACCTTCGTGCTCGGTATTTTCACGTCCGAAGTTGTGTCCAAGCACGGAGTATAAACAATGTGGACACACAAGTTGTGTAGTTATGCCGAAGTTAATAGTTAAATCTTGGTTGACATTGTATGAAGGCTGAACTTGTTGATGGAATCCAATTATACCTTTCGTGCTCGATACTTTTGCTTCTGAAGTTGTGTTCGAGCACGAGTTGTAAACCAAGAGTATCCACAAGTTGTGTAGTTATGCCGAAGTTAATAGTCGAATCTTGGTCGATGTATGAAGGATGAAGTTGTTGATGGAATCCAAGTGTACCCTTCGTGCTCGGTACTTTGACTTCCGAAGTTGTGTTCGAGCACGAGGTGTAAACCAAGGGAATACACATGTTGTGTCGTTATGCCGAATTGTATTGTCGAATCTTGGTTGATGTATGAAGTGTGAAATTGTTGATGGAATCCAACTGTACCCTTCGTGTTCGGTACATTCACTTCCGAAGTTATGTTCGAGCATGAGGTGTAAACCAAGTGGATACACAAGTTGTGTCGTTATGCCGAATTGTATTGTCGAATCTTGGTTGATGTATGAAGTGTGAAGTTGTTGATGGAATCCAAGTGTACCCTTCATGCTTGGTACTTTCACTTCCGAAGTTGTGTTCGATCACATAGTGTAAACCAAGTTGATACACACGTTGTGTAGTTATCCGAAAGTTAATAGTCGAATCTTGGTTGACATTGTATGAAGGCTGAACTTATTGATGGAATCCAAGTGTACCCTTCGTGCTCGGTACTTTCACTTCCGAAGTTGTGTTCGAGCACGAGGTGTAAACCAAGTGGATACACAAGTTGTGTCATTATGCCGAATTGTATTGTCGAATCTTGGTTGATGTATGAAGTGTGAAGTTGTTGATGGAATCCAAGTGTACCCTTTGTGCTCGGTACTTTCACTTTCGAAGTTATGTTCGAGCATGTGGTGTAAACAAAGTGGATACACAAGTTGTGTAGTTATGCCGAAGTTAATAGTCGAATCTTGGTCGATGTATGAAGGATGAAGTTGTTGATGGAATCCAAGTGTACCCTTCGTGCTCGGTACTTTGACTTCCGAAGTTGTGTTCGAGCACGAGGTGTAAACCAAGGGAATACACATGTTGTGTCGTTATGCCGAATTGTATTGTCGAATCTTGGTTGATGTATGAAGTGTGAAATTGTTGATGGAATCCAAGTGTACCCTTCGTGCTCGGTACCTTCACTTCCGAAGTTATGTTCGAGCATGAGGTGTAAACCAAGTGGATACACAAGTTGTGTCGTTATGCCGAATTGTATTGTCGAATCTTGGTTGATGTATGAAGTGTGAAGTTGTTGATGGAATCCAAGTGTATCGTTCGTGCTCGGTACATTCACTTCCGAAGTTATGTTCGAGCATGAGGTGTAAACCAAGTGGATAGACAAGTTGGGTAGTTATGCCAAAGTTAACAGTCGAATCTTGGTCAATGTATGAAGGGTCAAGTTGTTGATGGAATCCAAGTGTACCCTTCGTGCTCGGTACTTTCACATCCGTAGTTGTGTCCAAGCACGGAGTATAAACTTTGTGGACACACAAGTTGTGTAGTTATGCCGAATTTAATAGTTAAATCTTGGTCGACATTGTATGAAGGGTGAAGTTGTTGATGGAATCCAAGTGTACCCTTCGTGCTCGGTACTTTCACTTCCGAAGTTGTGTTCGACCATGAGGTGTAAACCAAGTGGATACACAAGTTGTGTCGTTGTGCCGAATTGTATTGTCGAATCTTGGTTGATGTATGAAGTGTGAAGTTTTTGATGGAATCCAAGTGTACTGTTCGTGCTCGGTACTTTCACTTCCGAAGTTGTGTTCGATCACATTGTGTAAACGAAGTTGATGCACCCGTTGTGTAGTTATGCCGAAGGTAATAGTCGAATCTTGGTTGACATTATATGAAGGCTGAACTTGTTGATGGAATCCAAGTGTACCTTTCGTGCTCGGTACTTTTGCTTCTGAAGTTTGGTTCGAGCACGAGTTGTAAATCAAGAGGATACACAAGTTGTGTAGTTATGCCGAAGTTAATAGTCGAATCTTGGTCGATGTATGAAGGATGAAGTTGTTGATGGAATCCAAGTGTACCCTTCGTGCTCGGTACTTTCACTTCCGAAGTTGTGTTCGAGCACGAGGTGTAAACCACGTGGATACACAAGTTGGGTCGTTATGCCGAATTGTATTTTCGAATCTTGGTTGATGTATGAAGTTTGATGTTGTTGATGGAATCCAAGAGTACCGTTCGTGCTCGGTACTTTCACTTCCAAAGTTATGTTCGAGCATGAGGTGTAAACCAAGTGGATACACAAGTTGTGTCGTTATGCCGAATTGTATTATCGAATCTTGGCTGACGTATGAAGTGTCAAGTTGTTGTTGGAATCCAAGTGTACCCTTTGTGCTCGGTACTTTCACATCCGAAGTTGTGTCCAAGCATGAAGTATAAACTATGTGGACACACAAGTTATGTAGTTATGCCGAAGATAACAGTTAAATCTTGGTCGACATTGTATGAAGGTGAAGTTGTTGATGGAATCCAAGTACCCTTCGTTCTCGGTACTTTCACTTCCGAAGTTGTGTTCATTCACATAGTGTAATCCAAGTTGATACACACGTTGTGTAGTTATGCCGAAGTTAATAGTTGAATGTTGGTTGACATTGTATGAAGGCTGAACTTGTTGATGGAATCCAAGTGTACCTTTCGTGCTACTGAAGTTGTGTTCGAGCACGAGTTGTAAACCAAGAGGATACACAAGTTGTGTAGTTATGCCGAAGTTAATAGTCGAATCTTGGTCGATGTATGAAGGATGAAGTTGTTGATGGAATCCATGTGTACCCTTCGTGCTCGGTACTTTCACTTCCGAAGTTGTGTTCGATCACATAGTGTAAAGCAAGTTGATACACACGTTGTTTAGTTATGCCGAAGTTAATAGTCGAATCTTTGTTGACATTGTATGAAGGCTGAACTTATTGATGGAATCCAAGTGTATCCTTCGTGCTCGGTACTTTCACTTCCAAAGTTGTGTTCGAGCACGAGGTGTAAACCAAGTGGATACACAAGTTGTGTCATTATGCCGAATTGTATTGTCGAATCTTGGTTGATGTATGAAGTGTGAAGTTGTTGATGGAATCCAAGTGTACCCTTCGTGCTCGATACTTTCACTTCTGAAGTTATGTTCGAGCACGAGGTGTAAACCAAGTGGATAGACAAGTTGGGTAGTTATGCCGAAGTTAACAGTCGAATCTTGGTCAATGTATGAAGGGTCAAGTTGTTGATGGAATCCAAGTGTACCCTTCGTACTCGGTACTTTCACATCCAAAGTTGTGTCGAAGCACGGAGTATAAACTATGTGGACACACAAGTTGTGTAGTTATGCCGATGTTAATAGTTAAATCTTTGTCGACATTGTATGAAGGGTGAAGTTGTTGATGGAATCCAAGTGTACCCTTCGTGCTCGGTACTTTCACTTCCGAAGTTGTGTTCGACCATGAGGTGTAAACCAAGTGGATACACAAGTTGTGTCGTTATGCCGAATTGTATTGTCAAATCTTGGTTGATGTATGAAGTGTGAAGTTTTTGATGGAATGCAAGTGTACCCTTCGTGCTCGGTACTTTCACTTCCGAAGTTCTGTTCGAGGACGAGGTGTAAACCAAGTGGATACACAAGTTGTGTCGTTATGCCGAATTGTATTGTCGAATCTTGGTTGATGTATGAAGTGTGAAGTTATTGATGGAATCCAGGTGTACCCTTCGTGCTCGGTACTTTCACTTCCGAAGTTGTGTTCGATCACATAGTGTAAACCAAGTTGATGCACACGTTGTGTAGTTCTGCTGATGTTAATAGTCGAATCTTGGTTGACATTGTATGAAGGCTGAAGTTGTTGATGGAGTCCAAGTGTACCTTTCGTGCTCGGTACTTTTGCTTCTGAAGTTGTGTTCGAGCACGAGTTGTAAACCAAGAGGATACACAAGTTGCGTAGTTATGCCGAAGTTAATAGTCGAATATTGGTCGATGTATGAAGGATGAAGTTGTTGATGGAATCCAAGTGTACCCTTCGTGCTCGGTACTTTCACTTCTGAAGTTGTGTTCGAGCACGAGGTGTAAACTAAGTGGATACACAAGTGGTCTCGTTATTCCAAAGTTAATAGTCGAATCTTGGTTGATGTATGAAGAGTAAAGTTGTTGATGGAATCCAAGTATACCCTTCGTGCTCGCTAATTTCACTTCCGATATTGTGTTCAAGCACGTGGTGTAAACCAAGTGGATACACAAGTGGTGTCGTTATGCCGAAGTTAATAGTCGAATCTTGGTTGATGTATGAAGGGTGAAGTTGTTGATGGAATCCAAGTGTACCTTTCGTGCTCGGTACTTTCACTTCCGAAGTTGTGTTCGAGCACGTGGTGTAAACCAAGTGGATACACAAGTGTTGTCGTTATGCCGAAGTTAATAGTCGAATCTTGGTTGATGCATAAAGGGTGAAGTTGTTGATGGAATCCAAGTGTACCCTTCGTGCTCGGCACTTTCACTTCCGAAGTTGTGTTGGAGCATGAGGTTTAAACCACGTGGATACACAAGTTGTGTCATTATGCCGAATTGTATTGTCGAATCTTGGTTGATGTATGAAGTGTGAAGTTGTTGATGGAATCCAAGTGTACCCTTCGTGCTCGGTACTTTCACTTCCGAAGTTATGTTCGAGCATGTGGTGTAAACCAAGTGGATACACAAGTAGTGTAGTTATGCCGAAGTTAATAGTCGAATCATGTCGATGTATGAAGGATGAAGTTGTTGATGGAATCCAAGTGTGCCCTTCGTGCTCGGTTCTTTCACTTCCGAAGTTCTGTTCGAGGACGAGGTGTAAACCAAGTGGATACACAAGTTGTGTCGTTATGCCGAATTGTATTGTCGAATCTTGGTTGATGTATGAAGTGTGAAGTTGTTGATGGAATCCAGGTGTACCCTTCGTGCTCGGTACTTTCACTTCCGAAGTTGTGTTCGATCACATAGTGTAAACCAAGTTGATGCACACGTTGTGTAGTTCTGCTGATGTTAATAGTCGAATCTTGGTTGACATTGTATGAAGGCTGAAGTTGTTGATGAAGTCCAAGTGTACCTTTCGTGCTCGGTACTTTTGCTTCTGAAGTTGTGTTCGAGCACGAGTTGTAAACCAAGAGGATACACAAGTTGCGTAGTTATGCCGAAGTTAATAGTCGAATATTGGTCGATGTATGAAGGATGAAGTTGTTGATGGAATCCAAGTGTACCCTTCGTGCTCGGTACTTTCACTTCTGAAGTTGTGTTCGAGCACGAGGTGTAAACTAAGTGGATACACAAGTGGTCTCGTTATTCCAAAGTTAATAGTCGAATCTTGGTTGATGTATGAAGAGTAAAGTTGTTGATGGAATCCAAGTATACCCTTCGTGCTCGCTAATTTCACTTCCGATATTGTGTTCAAGCACGTGGTGTAAACCAAGTGGATACACAAGTGGTGTCGTTATGCCGAAGTTAATAGTCGAATCTTGGTTGATGTATGAAGGGTGAAGTTGTTGATGGAATCCAAGTGTACCTTTCGTGCTCGGTACTTTCACTTCCGAAGTTGTGTTCGAGCACGTGGTGTAAACCAAGTGGATACACAAGTGTTGTCGTTATGCCGAAGTTAATAGTCGAATCTTGGTTGATGCATGAAGGGTGAAGTTGTTGATGGAATCCAAGTGTACCCTTCGTGCTCGGCACTTTCACTTCCGAAGTTGTGTTGGAGCATGAGGTTTAAACCACGTGGATACACAAGTTGTGTCATTATGCCGAATTGTATTGTCGAATCTTGGTTGATGTATGAAGTGTGAAGTTGTTGATGGAATCCAAGTGTACCCTTCGTGCTCGGTACTTTCACTTCCGAAGTTATGTTCGAGCATGTGGTGTAAACCAAGTGGATACACAAGTTGTGTAGTTATGCCGAAGTTAATAGTCGAATCATGTCGATGTATGAAGGATGAAGTTGTTGATGGAATCCAAGTGTGCCCTTCGTGCTCGGTTCTTTCACTTCCGAAGTTCTGTTCGAGGACGAGGTGTAAACCAAGTGGATACACAAGTTGTGTCGTTATGCCGAATTGTATTGTCGAATCTTGGTTGATGTATGAAGTGTGAAGTTGTTGATGGAATTCAGGTGTACCCTTCGTGCTCGGTACTTTCACTTCCGAAGTTGTGTTCGATCACATAGTGTAAACCAAGTTGATGCACACGTTGTGTAGTTCTGCTGATGTTAATAGTCGAATCTTGGTTGACATTGTATGAAGGCTGAAGTTGTTGATGGAGTCCAAGTGTACCTTTCGTGCTCGGTACTTTTGCTTCTGAAGTTGTGTTCGAGCACGAGTTGTAAACCAAGAGGATACACAAGTTGCGTAGTTATGCAGAAGTTAATAGTCGAATCTTGGTCGATGTATGAAGGATGAAGTTTTTGATGGAATCCAAGTGTACCCTTCGTGCTTGGTACTTTCACTTCTAAAGTTGTGTTCGAGCACGAGGTGTAAACTAAGTGGATACACAAGTGGTCTCGTTATTCCGAAGTTAACAGTCGAATCTTGGTTGATGCATGAAGGGTGAAGTTGTTGATGGAATCCAAGTGTACCCTTCGTGCTCGGTACTTTCATTTCCGAAGTTGTGTTCGAGCACGTGGTGTAAACCAAGTGGATACACAAGTGGTGTCGTTATGCCGAAGTTAATAGTCGAATCTTGGTTGATGCATGAAGGCTGAAGTCGTTGATCGAATCCAAGTGTACCTTTCGTGCTCGGTACTTTCACTTCCGAAGTTGTGTTGGAGCATGAGGTGTAAACCAAGTGCATACACAAGTTGTGTAGTTATGCCGAAGTTAACAGTCGAATCTTTGTCGATGTATGAAGGGTGAAGTTGTTGATGGAATCCAAGTGTACGCTTCGTGCTCGTTTCTTTCACTTCCAACGTTGTGTTCAAGCACGAAGTGTAAACATTGTGGATGCACAAGTTGTGTAGTTATGCCGAAGTTAACAGTCGAATCTTTCTCGATGTATGAAGGGTGTAGTTGTCGATGGAATCCAATTGTACCCTTCGTGCTCGGTACATTTACTTCCGACGTTGTGTTAAAGCATGAAGTATAATCATTGTGGATACACAAGTTGTGTAGTTATGCCGAAGTTAACTATCGAATCTTTGTCGATGTCTGAAGGGTGAAGTTGCTGATGGAATCCAAGTGTACGCGTCGTGCCCGTTACTTTCACTTCTGAAGTTGTGTTCGAGCACGAGGTGTAAACCAAGTGGATACACAAGTTGTGTAGTTATGCCGAAGTTAACAGTCGAATCTTTATCAATGTATGAAGGGTGAAGTTGCTGATGGAATCCAAGTGTATGCTTCGTGTTCGGTACATTCACTTCCGACGTTGTGTTCAAGCACAAAGTGTAAACCTTGTGGATACACAAGTTGTGTAGTTATGCCGAAGTTAACAGTTGAATCTTTGTCGATGTATGAAGGGTGAAGTTGCTGATGCAATCCAAGTGTACGCTTCGTGCTCGTTGCATTCACTTCCGACGTTGTGTTCAAGCACGAAGTATAAACATTGTGGATGCACAAGTTATGTAGTTATGCCGAAGTTAACAGTCGAATCTTTATCGATGTATGAAGGGTGAAGTTGCTGATGGAATCCAAGTGTATGCTTCGTGCTCGGTACTTTCACTTCCGACGTTGTGTTCAAGCACGAAGTATAAACATTGTGGATACACAAGTTGTGTAGTTATGTCGATGTTAACAGTCGAATCTTTGTGGATGTATGAAGGGTGAAGTTGTTGATCGAATCCAAGTGTACGCTTCCTGCTTGTTACTTTCACTTTCGACGTTGTGTTCAAGCACGAAGTATAAACATTGTGGATGCACAAGTTGTGTAGTTATGCCGAAGTTAACAGTCGAATCTTTGTCGATGTATGAAGGGTGAAGTTGTTGATGGAATCCAAGTGTATGCTTCGTGCTCGGTACTTTCACTTCCGACATTGTGTTCAAGCACGAAGTATAAACATTGTGGATACACAAGTTGTGTAGTTATGTCGAAGTTAACAGTCGAATCTTTGTCGATGTATGAAGGGTAAAGTTGTTGATGGAATCCAAGTGTACTTGTCATGCTCGTTACTTTCACTTCTGAAGTTGTGTTCGAGCATGAGGTGTAAACCAAGTGCATACACAAGTTGTGTAGTTATGCCGAAGTTAACAGTCGAATCTTTGTCGATGTATGAAGGGTGAAGTTGTTGATGGAATCCAAGTGTACGCTTCGTGCTCGTTTCTTTCACTTCCAACGTTGTGTTCAAGCACGAAGTGTAAACATTGTGGATGCACAAGTTGTGTAGTTATGCCGAAGTTAACAGTCGAATCTTTCTCGATGTATGAAGGGTGTAGTTGTCGACGGAATCCAATTGTACCCTTCGTGCTCGGTACATTTACTTCCGACGTTGTGTTAAAGCATGAAGTATAATCATTGTGGATACACAAGTTGTGTAGTTATGCCGAAGTTAACTATCGAATCTTTGTCGATGTCTGAAGGGTGAAGTTGCTGATGGAATCCAAGTGTACGTGTGGACACCCCAAGTATTATAACATCCATTGTCCAACGTGACCATCACATACTATTGGAGGAGTGAGATCCAAACACGCATAAATAGCCACTCGTCCTCAATGTGTCCATGATCACGGTTGACAACCTTCTGTTATAATAATCGGAATGCCGAGTAGTGAGCGCAAGACATAACCGTAAGATAGTTTGCCAGTCTACTCCGTCATATGCCCATCAACCACTCGAAGGTAGCGACTAAAAGCATACCCCAGTGACTCGATCCAAACCGCTATCTCCGATTATTTCAAGCGATCAAAACCCGTTACTCATGCTGAGCTAGTCCCCAGGAATGCGACTAGCCTCACATTTTCATCGTAAGCAATTAATAGTCATAACAGTACCATATCATGAATAATAAGTGGCAAGGTACATGATACAACATAGGGTCCAAGGTCCCAACATACACAGAATGAGTAGCAGCGGAAGACTCAAATAAAGCTCATAAGCATAAAACGAAAGCCGGTGGTGCCACAACCCCACAAGGGCAAACCAACCGGGCAAGAGCCAAGCTGCAAGAGAAGGGATCACTCACTGCCCTCGCCACCCCCGGCAGAGCAGTGACCACACAAGAAGCACAACTCATACCCGGAATCCTCACCTGAAATTGCAGACACCGGATTAAGTACAAGATTGTACTCGCAAGTCTTACCCAAAACTATATATAAAAAGGAGAGAGGAGTATGCAAGGTCTACCTTAACCTAAGCCATCTAGGTTGCATAAAGCCAATTTTATTGAGCAAATAACAGTAAAAGTGGTTAAGTAATAGTAAATATAACATCATTTTAACTTATGGACAGCAAGTATACAATTCTGAAATGCATAAGCAAAAGAGTCCAAACGGCGCTCTCACCAACAACAAGGGACTACCCAAGTCCACACCATCATGGCACAGCATGCCAACACCACCATCAAACATAAACTCATCCATATTAATCCACACTTGATGCTAACATAACTGACTAACACATCAAGCAATGTCCATAACCGAGGACGCGGCTATTCGAATAGATTATACTCTGATCAGAGGTGTACAACTGTACCCACATGAAATGAACAAGGATCAAAAGCTACACACCCCGTCGAGTGCGGTACGCGAGTGATACAAGCTCATTACATGTCTTTCCTAATCCCACCCCAACCACCTATACCACGCCGGGGTTCCCGACGACTTAGTCACGTGCCTGTGTGGTGTGACCAAGGCGGGCGCACCACGCGGGAGGCACCCCCGGCCAACATAGGCACCCGAGGCCCTCCAAAGGGCTACCTGCCCTCACGTCTCTCCAACGTGGTATAAATAATCACAGTAGAGCTAGTAAAGAACAAGCCGGTCCCAAATAAGGCATGTGGTAAGTACGAAGGGTGCTTGAATAGATGTCAAAATGTTCGGTCCTTAACGACCCAGACGGGGCTACTTGCATCAGGGGAAACCAACCTTCCTTCATCGCCCTACCACCCGTCCAAGTCCAACATATTTCATCAACCATAATTTAGTGTAAGTGCTCAAGTTTTATACCCATTAGTACAAGTTGTCTATACACCACAAATGATAGTACTGTCAATCCTTATACTTCTATTAGCATTAAGCATGGCTAAGCATGAATGAAGTAAACAAGCCTAACACTCCTATACGGTGGTGACAAGGGATAAGGTCAGCAAGATAACAGGGAATAAATGCATAATTAGGATCTACCAATTCACCCAAAACAGACGTTTTAACATCTAGGAAACACATGCATATATAGGTATAGTTTTGCAACCAAAGATATTTATAGAGAAAGCATAGGTTCTATATGCTTAGGTGCTTGCCTTCCTGCTGAGGGTAGTCACTATCCTCCTCTGGATATGGCTCGGTACTCTCCGGATTCTCCAAATCTACCGAAAAGAAGCAATATGCGAATAAGAGCCAAATAAACATGCACATGCGAAATGATCAATAAATCATGAAATAAATACAGTGAGTAGAGCACATGTTAACTTGAATTTAGGTGAAAGAATCACTAGATTATCACTTATTGTTTAGGAGATATGAAAATGACAAGCTTTCAGGTCAGATAATGACAGCTCCAAAAATAATTAAGTCTACTTTAGAGCATTACAAGTAATTTGCAACTCAAACCAAGTTTTTACATGTATAATTATTTTTAGTGGGCAGTACATCATTCACAGGTGCTAAGAAAAATTATTCCACAGCTTTATGTATTGTCATTATTTATTTATGGATCTTAGAAGTTAAAATCATGGGAATGCTAAATACACTCCTAAACATGATTTAAGGGGAGTATTGTCAAGCTTATTTTCACAACAGCAAAGAGTAACAAAATATAAGCTCAACAAAATTGGTTTCACAATTTTAGCTTTTACCAATAATTTCTTACGAATCTATGAAGAGCTAGACCACACAAGGGAGACATATAGCTATTTATATTCCTACAGAGAAAAACAGTAAAAAGTTGGTCATTTTTATTTTACAACAATGAAGAGATCCGTTTTATGAAGCAATAAGAATTTGTTTCACTGAAATCGGAGTTCATATGAATTAGTTATGGATTTTCAAAGTTCACTCATTTTTCAGCCAAAACAGCACGTGTGGATGGCTCGATCTAGTGCATGAATGCCAAGAGCATCACATGCAAGAAAACATACATTAAGGACTTGATTCTACTGCTAAGAAGACACTTTTCAGCTTGAGTTGAAGAAGCTGAAAACTCACCAAAACAGGGAAGCAAAGACACCGAGCTGTTGTCACCGAAGAAGAGAAAACAGTTTGCAGCCTGCTACTAGCCTTCAAATCTTGAACCGGTGACCTATGGAGGAGACTAGGAATGCTCAGCATGATGGGGAACCTAAGAGAGTAGCTATGGATGGGGAAGAAAGCTCACCAAGAGGAGGAAAACAACTGCTGCTGCTGCTGCTCTGCACCAAGCAGCAAGCTCCTCTTTTCTTCTCGATCTCCCTCAGCAACCGATGCATGTGCAGGCTATTTGGATGGATGGAAAGCTTACAACCTTGGGGATCTTGTGGTGTGACATGCAGGGCTGGATCCTTGCATTTTTGTGAAGATTTGGGGAGGAGGAAAATGAGGAGGGAGCTTAGCTCATGGAAGAACAGAATAGCAACAAGAACAGAATGGGAGGGAGATGAAGGGGTTTTCTCTGCCCCTCCCCCTTAAATCCTGAGGTGGGAGCACGCCCAAGAGGGTGTTGTGGGGGCTAAAGAGACACCCAAGGTCAATGACAAGTGGGCCCAAGTCATGGCTGTTTAGGAGGGTGAGAGAGGTGGGTGAAAAATTGAGTACAGATTCACTCTTGCAGTTTTCAGGATTTATTTTATTTCTCTCTCTTGGTAAGTTCAATTTGATTAAGCTACAAGAGTGTGAAAAATGTATGTTTTGGTGTTGAGATAGATTGAGTCACCTAGTTTCCATTTTTGAAAGTTTCACACATAAATCCCAAGTATTTTAAATCTGGTGAAAAGATGAATTGGGTTAGGCTGAAACTTGGTTTGAATTTTTAGGAGACCTAAATAGAGAGTTAAAATTCAACAAAATTTATATTTAGTGATGATAAATAAACTAATATTTGAATAAAATATTAAATATGTATACTTCTGTTCAGGTTATTGCTCAAATAGAAGTGGTTTCAATTTTACCGATTAGAGTTAATTTTGTTATTGCATATGATCAAATTGCAATATAGTAAATATGCAATCTAAAGGATAACAAATGAATTTATAAATACCTGGTTATGAACCTAGGGCTCTTACAGCTCTCCCCCCCTTAAAACAATCTCGTCCTCGAGATTGCGATGTGTCAGTGAAGAAGGAAGGATAGCTATTACGGAGGTGACCCTCATGTTCCCATGTGGCTTCATCTTCGGTGTGATTACTCCACTGAACTTTGAGGAGTGGAATAGAGCGATTGCGAGTGACACGCTCCATTTGGTCGAGGATGCGAATTGGATACTCGCTATAAGAAAGGTCGGGTTGCAGGTCAAGATTTTCGACCTTAGTTTCTTCGGTCGGAATCCGGAGGCATTGCTTCAGTTGTGAGACATGGAAAACATCATGAAAAGCTGAGAGTGATGGTGGAAGGTCCAGCTTGTAAGCAACAGCCCCTCGCTTAGCAAGAATGCGAAAAGGACCGATATAACGAGGTGCCAATTTTCCTTTCACTCCAAATCGGTGTGTGGACTTGAATGGAGTGACTTTGAGGTACACATGGTCACCAATATTGAAGGCAAGCTCACGTCGACGATGGTCGGCATAGCTCTTTTGCCTAGATTGGGCGGTTTGCAAGCGCTCCCGAATTAACCGCACTTGCTCTTCGGCTTCCTTGACCAAGTCCGGACCAAAGAACGGTCTCTCTCCAGACTCGGACCAGTTGAGAGGTGTTCTACATCTCTTTCCATACAGGGCTTCAAAAGGAGACATTTGGAGGCTAGCTTGATAGCTATTGTTGTAGGAAAATTCGGCGTACGGGAGAAATTTTTCCCACTTTGCTCCAGAATCAAGGACACAAGCCCTTAACATATCCTCCAAGATTTGATTTACTCTTTCAGTTTGGCCTCCGGTTTGTGGGTGATACGCGGTGCTAAAGGAGAGTTTGGTTCCCATAGCCTTGTGCAGACACTTCCAAAAATGAGAGGTGAATTGAGGTCCACGGTCTGAAATAATTTTTGTGGGCACACCATGAAGACAAACAATGCGAGAAAGGTAGAGCTCAGCCAACTTGCTTACTTTTGATGTGGAATGGACGGGAAGAAAATGAGCTGATTTGGTGAGTCGATCAACAATTACCCATATGCAATCATGGCCATTTTGTGAGGTGGGTAGACCTGTGATAAAGTCCATCCCAATTTCTTCCCACTTCCATATGGGAATGGGGAGAGGTTGGAGAGTGCCCGCTGATCTTAGGTGTTCAGCTTTCACCCTTCGACAAGTGTCACACTCGGCAACATACCGTGCAACTTCCCGCTTCATACGGGTCCACCATAATTTTTGCTTAAGGTCTTGGTACATCTTGGTACTACCTGGGTGGATTGAAAAGGGAGTGTCATGAGCTTCACTAAGGATTAGTTGGCGCAATTGGTGGTTCTTTGGCACAACCAATCGCTTTCCAAAGCATAGAACACCATCCAAATCTTGAGTGAAACATTTGGCTTTGCCCTCAGTCATTTTAGCTCGAATTCGAGCCATGCCTTTGTCATTCTTTTGGGCTTCTTTGATCTGCTCATAGAGAGTTGATTTGACTTCTAGGGCAGCAAGAAAACCAGGTGGTACTATTTCTAAACCAAGTTTCTGAATTTCCCAACATAAGGTCTCCAATCGGGGTTTTACCGACAAGCAATTGCATTGCGGTTTTCGGCTCAATGCATCGGCAACAACATTGGCCTTCCCCGGGTGATAATGTAGACCCATGTCATAATCTTTGATGAGTTCTAACCACCTTCTTTGTCTTAGGTTCAGATCTGATTGGGAGAAGATATATTTCAAGCTTTTGTGGTCGGTGTAGATTTCACAACGGTTGCCGATAAGATAGTGTCGCCATATTTTTAGAGCATGGACAACAGCAGCTAATTCAAGGTCATGGGTTGGATAATTCAACTCATGAGGTCTCAGTTGACGAGATGCATAAGCCACAACTCGGCCCTCTTGCATAAGAACACAACCGAGTCCTTGACGGGATGCATCGCAATAGATATCGAAGCTTTTGTGGATATCGGGTAAAACAAGAACGGGTGCTGTGGTTAACTTTTCTTTCAAAGATTGAAAACTTGCTTCACACTCAGCTGACCACGCAAACTTCTCATTCTTCTTTAGCAATTGGGTCATGGGTTTAGCAATTTTGGAGAAATTCTCGATAAACCGACGGTAGTAGCCGGCTAGACCAAGAAAACTCCTGATGTCGGACGGATTTTTGGGTTGTCCCCAATCTAACACCTTCTGAACATTAGTTGGATCTACAGAAACTCCACCTTCAGATAATACATGACCAAGAAATCCAACTTCTTTCAACCAAAACTCACATTTGCTAAACTTGGCATATAGACGGTGCTCACGTAATTTTTCCAATACAAGGCGGAGGTGCTTCTCATGTTCTTCTTTGAATTTTGAGTAGATTAGTATGTCATCAATAAAAATGACCACAAACTGATCAAGATACTCCATGAAAATCAAATTCATCAAGCTCATGAAGTATGCCGGTGCATTGGTTAAACCGAAGGACATGACGGTGTACTCATATAGACCGTAACGGGTGGAGAAGGCTGTTTTTGGGATATCCTCCGATCTGATTTTTATTTGATGATATCCCAACCTTAAATCAATTTTGGAGAACACATGAGCTCCGGTTAATTGGTCAAAGAGATCATCAATTCGGGGCAGTGGATACTTGTTCTTGACGGTGACTTCATTCAATGGGCGATAATCAATACACATCCGCAAGCTGCGGTCCTTCTTCTTTACAAAGAGAGCCGGACATCCCCATGGTGAGGAGCTTGGCCTAATGAACCCCTTTGCTTGCAGCTCAGTGAGTTGCTTTTTCAACTCTTCTAATTCATTTGGAGGCATCCGATACGGTCTTTTCGATATCGGGGCCGTTCCGGGCAGCAAGTCGATGACGAACTCAACTTCCCGGTCCGGTGGCATGCCCGGTAGTTCCTCTGGGAAAACATCGGGGTACTCACACACCACTGGTACAGCAGCTATATCATTGGTTTTGGCACCCGAAAGAGCGTGGAGTTGTGGAGGATGATCATCAAGTGCAAGAAAGATCGGTTCGCCGGTGTTATTTTTGAGTGTAATTAGACGAAGGCCACAGTCGATAACCCCATGATTTTTTTGTAGCCAATCCATGCCTAGGATGACATCTAAACCCTTTGTGTGAAGGATGATAAGGTCGGCGGTGAATTCTACCCCTTGTGCAATGATTTTTGTGTCCCGGCTAATAAATTCAGCTCTCATTTCCGAACCAGGTGATGTAATAATTAAAGGTGGGTGCAACCTACTAATGGGGAGTTTATGGTCTGATGCAAAACCTTTGGTGACAAATGAATGTGTAGCTCCAGAATCAAACAACACACTAGCTGGATATGAATGGACAAGTAGCGTACCGACAAGAACATCCGGTGCATTGTTCGCCTCCTCGGCGGTGACGTGATTCACACGGCCCCTCTTCTGATTTTGCTGACCCTGAGGTGCTGCCCTCGGAGACGGATTGGGACGTGGTGCTGCTGCTCTTGGCCCCTGCTCTTGTGCACGACGAGGGTACGGGCATTGGTTGATGTAGTGGCCCGCTTGCCCACAATTGAAGCAGTTGTTGGAGCGAACAGGCGGGTGAACGGCTTGCTGATTTCCGCCAACAGGAAGTGTGACACGCTGCTGAGGTGGGCGTGGCACAAATCCCTGCCGACGAGGAGGTGGTGGAGCTTGATAGCGTGGAGGGGGTTGCTGCCAACCACGTGGTTTTTGCGAACCACCCGCGGCTGAAATCTGCGCAGCCCGCTTGCGCTTGCGCTCATTCTCAAGGTTGTTCATCTTGCTTTCCACGACCACAGACCTGTTGACAAGGTCCTGGAAGTCCAGAAAAGAGTGGGCAGCAAGCTCAAGTTGCATCTCTGCTGATAACCCATTCATAAACCGATTTTGCTTGCGGGCATCGGTATTGACATCGTCCGGAGCGTAGCGAGCCAAGTGGTTGAACTCGCGGAGGTACTCCATGACAGATTTGTTGCCTTGGGTGAGAGATAGGAACTCACGTTGCTTGAGGTCCATAATACCTTTTGGCACATGGGCAGCCCGAAAAGCATTGCGAAATTCCGGCCAAGTGATGGCATGGCCAGCAGGTTGCATGGCGAGAAAGTTCTCCCACCAATCACCAGCTGCGCCTTGGAGTTGCTCGGCTGCTAGGTTGGTCTTCTCAGCGTCGGGGCAGCGAATGAGAGTGAGCTTCCGCTCGATGGTGCGAAGCCAATCATCAGCATCAAGTGGATCATCGGAGCGAGTGAACACCGGAGGTTGAGTACGCTGAAATTCAGCGAGTCCCCCGGCGACTTGGTGTCCACCACCGCCCGCACTTCGGGCAATTTGGGCGGCAGCAGCAGCTGCACTTGCAGCGATTTGCTGAAGGACAGTATTCTGAGCCTCACGGTTGCGCTCCACAGCCATGAGAACTTCAGCCATGGTGGGAGGAGGAGGAGACCCCTCTTGGTTGCGACGAGAACCCTCCGGACTATCCTGATCATGGGAGCGAGTGCGGCGGCGAGACATCCTATGGATCAAGGATAACAATGATGGTTAGTGATGGAAAAACTAAGGGATAACAATGGTCTAAAAGTTACCACAGATCGCACAAGGCAATCTAAGTCTAAAATTACAAACTTAATATGAATGCCCAATACAAATACACAATCCAATTATACACCAGTATGACATGTTATGTTAGCATGACATGACGCACCAAAGAAGAACCATTAACTACCAAACGAACATATCCTATACTAAAGCCCGAGAAAGGAGCAATAAACCATCATAGTTTTCCAAATGCAATAAAAATAGCGGGCCAAAAGCATAATAATCGCAAGGAACTGAAAATTCAATTAAACCAACAATCAAACATGGCCACTATAGCTATTTGCCTAAACTTTAGCGAGCGTATCTTGGCTGGGAGTACCTTTTACAATTTATTTGGTCAGATTTTGAGTTGGTATATTTTACTTCTTCCAAAACAAGGTTCTGAAATTTCTCAAGTTATCGAACAGCAGCGACTTACAAATTTTTAGAGAGAGCCACATAAGTAATAAAATTCTGAGAATTTTTGTGTGAGTGCCTGAGCAGTTGCCCAACTCCAGAAAAATTATCAGAGTAAAACAGTGAGTAATTTTTCTTCTAGATTTTTTTTTAACCACAGAGTGTTCCAAAATTTCCAGATTTTAACCGATCGAAAGTTTGGTTGTCTAAAACAAGTTTATAATTTTTTAAAATTTGTGGGGAGGCTAAGAATAACATAAGTAACAGTAATGCACTATCTTAGACTAAACATTGTACAATTTTTGTTCCATTTACAAACTGAAAGTTAATTCAACTTACTGGTTACAATATCGGTCTAATATTTGAAAAAGAGGAGTCATAGATTTCTTTTGCAACCAAATTAGATAAGATGAGTGAAAATCTGAGAATGAGGTGAGAAAGAATTCTAGAATGAGACGAGTAGTAAAAAGGATTCACACATCCTAAGATTTTTGCAATCGACTCAAGTTGAATATTTTGCAAATCATTTTCAAATTGCCAACTTAGCTCTAGCCTACAGTCGGCATTGCTCTGATACCAATCGCTGTGGACACCCCAAGTATTATAACATCCATTGTCCAACGTGACCATCACATACTATTGGAGGAGTGAGATCCAAACACGCATAAATAGCCACTCGTCCTCAATGTGTCCATGATCACGGTTGACAACCTTCTGTTATAATAATCGGAATGCCGAGTAGTGAGCGCAAGACATAACCGTAAGATAGTTTGCCAGTCTACTCCGTCATATGCCCATCAACCACTCGAAGGTAGCGACTAAAAGCATACCCCAGTGACTCGATCCAAACCGCTATCTCCGATTATTTCAAGCGATCAAAACCCGTTACTCATGCTGAGCTAGTCCCCAGGAATGCGACTAGCCTCACATTTTCATCGTAAGCAATTAATAGTCATAACAGTACCATATCATGAATAATAAGTGGCAAGGTACATGATACAACATAGGGTCCAAGGTCCCAACATACACAGAATGAGTAGCAGCGGAAGACTCAAATAAAGCTCATAAGCATAAAACGAAAGCCGGTGGTGCCACAACCCCACAAGGGCAAACCAACCGGGCAAGAGCCAAGCTGCAAGAGAAGGGATCACTCACTGCCCTCGCCACCCCCGGCAGAGCAGTGACCACACAAGAAGCACAACTCATACCCGGAATCCTCACCTGAAATTGCAGACACCGGATTAAGTACAAGATTGTACTCGCAAGTCTTACCCAAAACTATATATAAAAAGGAGAGAGGAGTATGCAAGGTCTACCTTAACCTAAGCCATCTAGGTTGCATAAAGCCAATTTTATTGAGCAAATAACAGTAAAAGTGGTTAAGTAATAGTAAATATAACATCATTTTAACTTATGGACAGCAAGTATACAATTCTGAAATGCATAAGCAAAAGAGTCCAAACGGCGCTCTCACCAACAACAAGGGACTACCCAAGTCCACACCATCATGGCACAGCATGCCAACACCACCATCAAACATAAACTCATCCATATTAATCCACACTTGATGCTAACATAACTGACTAACACATCAAGCAATGTCCATAACCGAGGACGCGGCTATTCGAATAGATTATACTCTGATCAGAGGTGTACAACTGTACCCACATGAAATGAACAAGGATCAAAAGCTACACACCCCGTCGAGTGCGGTACGCGAGTGATACAAGCTCATTACATGTCTTTCCTAATCCCACCCCAACCACCTATACCACGCCGGGGTTCCCGACGACTTAGTCACGTGCCTGTGTGGTGTGACCAAGGCGGGCGCACCACGCGGGAGGCACCCCCGGCCAACATAGGCACCCGAGGCCCTCCAAAGGGCTACCTGCCCTCACGTCTCTCCAACGTGGTATAAATAATCACAGTAGAGCTAGTAAAGAACAAGCCGGTCCCAAATAAGGCATGTGGTAAGTACGAAGGGTGCTTGAATAGATGTCAAAATGTTCGGTCCTTAACGACCCAGACGGGGCTACTTGCATCAGGGGAAACCAACCTTCCTTCATCGCCCTACCACCCGTCCAAGTCCAACATATTTCATCAACCATAATTTAGTGTAAGTGCTCAAGTTTTATACCCATTAGTACAAGTTGTCTATACACCACAAATGATAGTACTGTCAATCCTTATACTTCTATTAGCATTAAGCATGGCTAAGCATGAATGAAGTAAACAAGCCTAACACTCCTATACGGTGGTGACAAGGGATAAGGTCAGCAAGATAACAGGGAATAAATGCATAATTAGGATCTACCAATTCACCCAAAACAGACGTTTTAACATCTAGGAAACACATGCATATATAGGTATAGTTTTGCAACCAAAGATATTTATAGAGAAAGCATAGGTTCTATATGCTTAGGTGCTTGCCTTCCTGCTGAGGGTAGTCACTATCCTCCTCTGGATATGGCTCGGTACTCTCCGGATTCTCCAAATCTACCGAAAAGAAGCAATATGCGAATAAGAGCCAAATAAACATGCACATGCGAAATGATCAATAAATCATGAAATAAATACAGTGAGTAGAGCACATGTTAACTTGAATTTAGGTGAAAGAATCACTAGATTATCACTTATTGTTTAGGAGATATGAAAATGACAAGCTTTCAGGTCAGATAATGACAGCTCCAAAAATAATTAAGTCTACTTTAGAGCATTACAAGTAATTTGCAACTCAAACCAAGTTTTTACATGTATAATTATTTTTAGTGGGCAGTACATCATTCACAGGTGCTAAGAAAAATTATTCCACAGCTTTATGTATTGTCATTATTTATTTATGGATCTTAGAAGTTAAAATCATGGGAATGCTAAATACACTCCTAAACATGATTTAAGGGGAGTATTGTCAAGCTTATTTTCACAACAGCAAAGAGTAACAAAATATAAGCTCAACAAAATTGGTTTCACAATTTTAGCTTTTACCAATAATTTCTTACGAATCTATGAAGAGCTAGACCACACAAGGGAGACATATAGCTATTTATATTCCTACAGAGAAAAACAGTAAAAAGTTGGTCATTTTTATTTTACAACAATGAAGAGATCCGTTTTATGAAGCAATAAGAATTTGTTTCACTGAAATCGGAGTTCATATGAATTAGTTATGGATTTTCAAAGTTCACTCATTTTTCAGCCAAAACAGCACGTGTGGATGGCTCGATCTAGTGCATGAATGCCAAGAGCATCACATGCAAGAAAACATACATTAAGGACTTGATTCTACTGCTAAGAAGACACTTTTCAGCTTGAGTTGAAGAAGCTGAAAACTCACCAAAACAGGGAAGCAAAGACACCGAGCTGTTGTCACCGAAGAAGAGAAAACAGTTTGCAGCCTGCTACTAGCCTTCAAATCTTGAACCGGTGACCTATGGAGGAGACTAGGAATGCTCAGCATGATGGGGAACCTAAGAGAGTAGCTATGGATGGGGAAGAAAGCTCACCAAGAGGAGGAAAACAACTGCTGCTGCTGCTGCTCTGCACCAAGCAGCAAGCTCCTCTTTTCTTCTCGATCTCCCTCAGCAACCGATGCATGTGCAGGCTATTTGGATGGATGGAAAGCTTACAACCTTGGGGATCTTGTGGTGTGACATGCAGGGCTGGATCCTTGCATTTTTGTGAAGATTTGGGGAGGAGGAAAACGAGGAGGGAGCTTAGCTCATGGAAGAACAGAATAGCAACAAGAACAGAATGGGAGGGAGATGAAGGGGTTTTCTCTGCCCCTCCCCCTTAAATCCTGAGGTGGGAGCACGCCCAAGAGGGTGTTGTGGGGGCTAAAGAGACACCCAAGGTCAATGACAAGTGGGCCCAAGTCATGGCTGTTTAGGAGGGTGAGAGAGGTGGGTGAAAAATTGAGTACAGATTCACTCTTGCAGTTTTCAGGATTTATTTTATTTCTCTCTCTTGGTAAGTTCAATTTGATTAAGCTACAAGAGTGTGAAAAATGTATGTTTTGGTGTTGAGATAGATTGAGTCACCTAGTTTCCATTTTTGAAAGTTTCACACATAAATCCCAAGTATTTTAAATCTGGTGAAAAGATGAATTGGGTTAGGCTGAAACTTGGTTTGAATTTTTAGGAGACCTAAATAGAGAGTTAAAATTCAACAAAATTTATATTTAGTGATGATAAATAAACTAATATTTGAATAAAATATTAAATATGTATACTTCTGTTCAGGTTATTGCTCAAATAGAAGTGGTTTCAATTTTACCGATTAGAGTTAATTTTGTTATTGCATATGATCAAATTGCAATATAGTAAATATGCAATCTAAAGGATAACAAATGAATTTATAAATACCTGGTTATGAACCTAGGGCTCTTACAGTACGCGTCGTGCCCGTTACTTTCACTTCTGAAGTTGTGTTCGAGCACGAGGTATAAACCAAGTGGATACACAAGTTGTGTAGTTATGCCGAAGTTAACAGTCGAATCTTTATCAATGTATGAAGGGTGAAGTTGCTGATGGAATCCAAGTGTATGCTTCGTGCTCGGTACTTTCACTTCCGACGTTGTGTTCAAGAACGAAGTATAAACATTGTGGATACACAAGTTGTGTAGTTATGTCGATGTTAACAGTCGAATCTTTGTGGATGTATGAAGGGTGAAGTTGTTGATCGAATCCAAGTGTACGCTTCCTGCTTGTTACTTTCACTTTCGACGTTGTGTTCAAGCACGAAGTATAAACATTGTGGATGCACAAGTTGTGTAGTTATGCCGAAGTTAACAGTCGAATCTTTGTCGATGTTTGAAGGGTGAAGTTGTTGATGGAATCCAAGTATATGCTTCGTGCTCGGTACTTTCACTTCCGACATTGTGTTCAAGCACGAAGTATAAACATTGTGGATACACAAGTTGTGTAGTTATGTCGAAGTTAACAGTCGAATCTTTGTCGATGTATGAAGCGTGAAGTTGTTGATGGAATCCAAGTGTACGCGTCATGCTCGTTACTTTCACTTCTGAAGTTGTGTTCGAGCATGAGGTGTAAACCAAGTTCATACACAAGTTGTGTAGTTATGCCGAAGTTAACAGTCGAATCTTTGTCGATGTATGTAGGGTGAAGTTGCTGATGGAATCCAAGTGTATGCTTCGTGCTCGGTACATTCACTTCCGACGTTGTGTTCAAGCACGAAGTATAAACATTGTGGATGCACAAGTTGTGTAGTTAAGCCGAAGTTAACAGTTGAATCTTTGTCGATGTATGAAGGGCGAAGTTGTTGATGGAATCCAAGTGTACGCTTCGTGCTCGTTACATTCATTTCCGACGTTGTGTTCAAGCACGAAGTATAAACATTGTGGATGCACATGTTGTGTAGTTATGCCGAAGTTAACAGTCGAATCTTTATCGATGTATGAAGGGTGAAGTTGCTGATGGAATCCAAGTGTATGCTCCGTGCTCGGTACTTTCACTTCCGACGTTGTGTTCAAGCACGAAGTATAAACATTGTGGATACACAAGTTGTGTAGTTATGTCGATGTTAACAGTCGAATCTTTGTGGATGTATGAAGGGTGAAGTTGTTGATCGAATCCAAGTATACGCTTCGTGCTCGTTACTTTCACTTTCGACGTTGTGTTGAAGCACGAAGTTTAAACATTGTGGATGCACAAGTTGTGTAGTTATGTCGAAGTTAACAGTCGAATCTTTGTCGATGTATGAAGGGTGAAGTTGTTGATGGAATCCAAGTGTACGCGTCATGCTCGTTACTTTCACTTCTGAAGTTGTGTTCGAGCATGAGGTGTAAACCAAGTTCATACACAAGTTGTGTAGTTATGCCGAAGTTAACAGTCGAATCTTTGTCGATGTATGTAGGGTGAAGTTGCTGATGGAATCCAAGTGTATGCTTCGTGCTCGGTACATTCACTTCCGACGTTGTGTTCAAGCACGAAGTATAAACATTGTGGATGCACAAGTTGTGTAGTTAAGCCGAAGTTAACAGTTGAATCTTTGTCGATGTATGAAGGGCGAAGTTGTTGATGGAATCCAAGTGTACGCTTCGTGCTCGTTACATTCATTTCCGACGTTGTGTTCAAGCACGAAGTATAAACATTGTGGATGCACAAGTTGTGTAGTTACGCCGAAGTTAACAGTCGATTCTTTATCGATGTATGAAGGGTGAAGTTGCTGATGGAATCCAAGTGTATGCTCCGTGCTCGGTACTTTCACTTCCGACGTTGTGTTCAAGCACGAAGTATAAACATTGTGGATACACAAGTTGTGTAGTTATGTCGAAGTTAACAGTCGAATCTTTGTCGATGTATGAAGGGTGAAGTTGTTGTTGGAATCCAAGTGTACGCTTCGTGCTCGTTACTTTCACTTCCGAAGCTGTGTTCAAGCACGAGGTGTAAACATTGTGGATACACAAGTTGTGTAGTTATGCCGAAGTTAACAGTCGAATCTTTGTCGATGTATGAACGGTGAAGTTGCTGATGGAATCCAAGTGTATCCTTCGTCCTCGGTACATTCACTTCCGACGTTGTGTTCAAGCACGAAGTATAGACATTGTGGATGCGCAAGTTGTGTAGTTATGCCGAAGTTAACAGTCGAATCTTTGTCGATGTATGAAGCGTGAAGTTGTTGATAGAATCCAAGTGTACGGTTCGTGCTCGTTACTTTCACTTCCGAAGCTGTGTTCGAACACGAGGTGTAAACCAAGTTCATACACAAGTTGTGTAGTTATGCCGAAGTTAACAGTCGAATCTTTGTCGATGTATGTAGGGTGAAGTTGCTGATGGAATCCAAGTGTATGCTTCGTGCTCGGTACATTCACTTCCGACGTTGTGTTCAAGCACGAAGTATAAACATTGTGGATGCACAAGTTGTGTAGTTAAGCCGAAGTTTACAATCGAATCTTTGTCGATGTATGAAGGGTGAAGTTGTTGATGGAATCCAAGTGTATGCTTCGTGCTCGGTACTTTCACTTCCGACGTTGTGTTCAAGCACGAAGTATAAACATTGTGGATACACAAGTTGTGTAGTTATGTCGAAGTTAAGAGTCGAATCTTTGTCGATGTCTGAAGGGTGAAGTTGTTGATGGAATCCAAGTGTACGCGTCGTGCTCGCTACTTTCACTTCTGAAGTTGTGTTCGAGCATGAGGTGTAAACCAAGTGGATACACAAGTTGTGTAGTTATGCCGAAGTTAACAGTCGAATCTTTGTCGATGTATGAAGGGTGAAGTTGTTGTTGGAATCCAAGTGTACGCTTCGTGCTCGTTACTTTCACTTCCGAAGCTGTGTTCAAGCACGAGGTGTAAACATTGTGGATACACAAGTTGTGTAGTTATGCCGAAGTTAACAGTCGAATCTTTGTCGATGTATGAACGGTGAAGTTGCTGATGGAATCCAAGTGTATCATTCGTCCTCGGTACATTCACTTCCGACGTTTTGTTCAAGCACGAAGTATAGACATTGTGGATGCGCAAGTTGTGTAGTTATGCCGAAGTTAACAGTCGAATCTTTGTCGATGTATGAAGCGTGAAGTTGTTGATGGAATCCAAGTGTACGCTTCGTGCTCGTTACTTTCACTTCCGAAGCTGTGTTCGAACACGAGGTGTAAACATTGTGGATACACAAGTTGTGTAGTTATGGCGAAGTTAACAGCCGAATCTTTGTCGATGTATGAAGGGTGAAGTTGCTGATGGAATCCAAGGGTATGCTTCGTGCTCGGTACATTCACTTCCGACGTTGTGTTCAAGCACGAAGTATAAACATTCTGGATACACAAGTTATGTCGAAGTTAACAGTCGAATCTTTGTCGATGTATGAAGGGTGAAGTTGTTGATCGAATCCAAGTGTACGCTTCGTGCTCGTTACTTTCACTTCCGACGTTGTGTTCAAGCATGACGTATAAACATTGTGGATGCACAGGTTGTGTAGTTATGCCGAAGTTAACAGTCGAATCTTTGTCGATGTACGAAGGGTGAAGTTGTTGTTGGAATCCAAGTCTACGCTTGGTGCTCGATACTTTCACTTCCGAAGTTGTGTTCAAGCACGAGGTGTAAACATTGTGGATACACAAGTTGTGTAGTTATGCCGAAGTTAACAGTCGAATCTTTGTCGATGTATGAACGGTGAAGTTGCTGATGGAATCCAAGTGTATCCTTCGTGCTCGGTACATTCACTTCCGACGTTGTGTTCAAGCACGAAGTATAAACATTGTGGATGCACAAGTTGTGTAGTTATGCCGAAGTTAACAGTCGAATCTTTGTCGATGTATGAAGCGTGAAGTTGTTGATGGAATCCAAGTGTACGCTTCGTGCTCGTTACTTTCACTTCCGAAGCTGTGTTCGAACACGAGGTGTAAACATTGTGGATACACAAGTTGTGTAGTTATTGCGAAGTTAACAGCCGAATCTTTGTCGATGTATGAAGGGTGAAGTTGCTGATGTTATCCAAGGGTATGCTTCGTGCTCGGTACATTCACTTCCGACGTTGTGTTCAACCACGAAGTATAAACATTCTGGATACACAAGTTATGTCGAAGTTAACAGTCGAATCTTTGTCGATGTATGAAGGGTGAAGTTGTTGATGGAATCCAAGTGTATGCTTCGTGCTCGGTACATTCACTTCCGACGTTGTGTTCAAGCACGAAGTATAAACATTCTGGATACACAAGTTATGTCGAAGTTAACAGTCGAATCTTTGTCGATGTATGAAGGGTGAAGTTGTTGATCGAATCCAAGTGTACGCTTCGTGCTCGTTACTTTCACTTCCGACGTTGTGTTCAAGCACGACGTATAAACATTGTGGATGCACAAGCTGTGTAGTTATGCCGAAGATAACAGTCGAATCTTTGTCGATGTACGAAGAGTGAAGTTGTTGTTGGAATCCAAGTGTACGCTTCCTGCTCGTTACTTTCACTTCCGAAGTTGTGTTCAAGCACGAGGTGTAAACATTGTGGATACACAAGTTGTGTAGTTATGCCGAAGTTAACAGTCGAATCTTTGTCGATGTATGAACGGTGAAGTTGCTGATGGAATCCAAGTGTATCCTTCGTCCTCGGTACATTCACTTCCGACGTTTTGTTCAAGCACGAAGTATAAACATTGTGGATGCGCAAGTTGGGTAGTTATGCCGAAGTTAACAGTCGAATCTTTGTCGATGTATGAAGCGTGAAGTTGTTGATGGAATCCAAGTGTACGCTTCGTGCTCGTTACTTTCACTTCCGAAGCTGTGTTCGAACACGAGGTGTAAACATTGTGGATGCACAAGTTGTGTAGTTATGGCGAAGTTAACAGCCGAATCTTTGTCGATGTATGAAGGGTGAAGTTGCTGAAGGAATCCAAGGGTATGCTTCGTGCTCGGTACATTCACTTCCGACGTTGTGTTCAAGCACGAAGTATAAACATTCTGGATACACAAGTTATGTCGAAGTTAACAGTCGAATCTTTGTCGATGTATGAAGGGTGAAGTTGTTGATCGAATCCAAGTGTACGCTTCGTGCTCGTTACCTTCACTTCCGACGTTGTGTTCCAGCACGACGTATAAACATTGTGGATGCACAAGTTGTGTAGTTATGCCGAAGTTAACAGTCGAATCTTTGTCGATGTACGAAGGGTGAAGTTGTTGTTGGAATCCAAGTGTACGCTTGGTGTTCGTTACTTTCACTTCCGAAGTTGTGTTCAAGCACGAGGTGTAAACATTGTGGATACACAAGTTGTGTAGTTATGCCGAAGTTAACAGTCGAATCTTTGTCGATGTATGAACGGTGAAGTTGCTGATGGAATCCAAGTGTATCCTTCGTGCTCGGTACATTCACTTCCGACGTTGTGTTCAAGCACGAAGTATAAACATTGTGGATGCCCAAGTTTTGTAGTTATGCCAAAGTTAACAGTCGAATCTTTGTCGATGTATGAAGCGTGAAGTTGTTGATGGAATCCAAGTGTACGCTTCGTGCTCGTTACTTTCACTTCCGAAGTTGTGTTCGAGCACGAGGTGTAAACATTGTGGATACACAAGTTGTGTAGTTATGGTGAAGTTAACATCCGAATCTTTGTCGATGTATGAAGGGTGAAGTTGCTGATGGAATCCAAGTGTATACTTCGTGCTCGGTACATTCACTTCCGACGTTGTGTTCAACCACGAAGTATAAACATTCTGGATACACAAGTTATGTCGAAGTTAACAGTCGAATCTTTGTCGATGTATGAAGGGTGAAGTTGTTGATGGAATCCAAGTGTATGCTTCGTGCTCGGTACTTTCACTTCCGACGTTGTGTTCAAGCACGAAGTATAAACATTGTGGATACACAAGTTGTGTAGTTATGTCGAAGTTAACAGTCGAATCTTTATCGATGTCTGAAGGGTGAATTTGTTGATGGAATCCAAGTGTACGCGTCGTGCTCGCTACTTTCACTTCTGAAGTTGTGTTCGAGCATGAGGTGTAAACCAAGTGGATACACAAGTTGTGTAGTTATGCCGCAGTTAACAGTCGAATCTTTGTCGATGTATGAAGGGTGAAGTTGTTGTTGGAATCCAAGTGTACGCTTCGTGCTCGTTACTTTCACTTGCGACGTTGTGTTCAAGCACGAAGTATAAACATTGTGGATGCACAAGTTGTGTAGTTATGCCGAAGTTAACAGTCGAATCTTTGTCGATGTATGAAGGGTGAAGTTGTTGTTGGAATCCAAGTGTACGCTTCGTGCTCGTTACTTTCACTTCCGAAGTTGTGTTCAAGCACGAGGTGTAAACATTGTGGATACACAAGTTGTGTAGTTATGCCGAAGTTAACAGTCGAATCTTTGTCGATGTCTGAACGGTGAAGATGCTGATGGAATCCAAGTGTATCCTTCGTGCTCGGTACATTCACTTCCGACGTTGTGTTCAAGCACGAAGTATAAACATTGTGGATGCGCAAGTTGTGTAGTTATGCCGAAGTTAACAGTCGAATCTTTGTCGATGTATGAAGCGTGAAGTTGTTGATGGAATCCAAGTGTACGCTTCGTGCTCGTTACTTTCACTTCCGAAGTTGTGTTCGAGCACGAGGTGTAAACATTGTGGATACACAAGTTGTGTAGTTATGGTGAAGTTAACATCCGAATCTTTGTCGATGTATGAAGGGTGAAGTTGCTGATGGAATCCAAGTGTATGCTTCGTGCTCGGTACATTCACTTCCGACGTTGTGTTCAACCACGAAGTATAAACATTCTGGATACACAAGTTATGTCGAAGTTAACAGTCGAATCTTTGTCGATGTATGAAGCGTGAAGTTGTTGATGGAATCCAAGTGTATGCTTCGTGCTCGGTACTTTCACTTCCGACGTTGTGTTCAAGCAGGAAGTATAAACATTGTGGATACACAAGTTGTGTAGTTATGTCGAAGTTAACAGTTGAATCTTTGTCGATGTCTGAAGGGTGAAGTTGTTGATGGAATCCAAGTGTACGCGTCGTGCTCGCTACTTTCACTTCTGAAGTTGTGTTTGAGCATGAGGTGTAAACCAAGTGGATACACAAGTTGTGTAGTTATGCCGAAGTTAACAGTCGAATCTTTGTCGATGTATGAAGGGTGAAGTTGTTGTTGGAATCCAAGTGTACGCTTCGTGCTCGTTACTTTCACTTCCGAAGTTGTGTTCAAGCACGAGGTGTAAACATTGTGGATACACAAGTTGTGTAGTTATGCCGAAGTTAACAATCGAATCTTTGTCGATGTCTGAACGGTGAAGATGCTGATGGAATCCAAGTGTATCCTTCGTGCTCGGTACATTCACTTCCGACGTTGTGTTCAAGCACGAAGTATAAACATTGTGGATGCGCAAGTTGTGTAGTTATGCCGAAGTTAACAGTCGAATCTTTGTCGATGTATGAAGCGTGAAGTTGTTGATGGAATCCAAGTGTACGCTTCGTGCTCGTTACTTTCACTTCCGAAGTTGTGTTCGAGCACGAGGTGTAAACATTGTGGATACACAAGTTGTGTAGTTATGGTGAAGTTAACATCCGAATCTTTGTCGATGTATGAAGGGTGAAGTTGCTGATGGAATCCAAGTGTATGCTTCGTGCTCGGTACATTCACTTCCGACGTTGTGTTCAACCACGAAGTATAAACATTCTGGATACACAAGTTATGTCGAAGTTAACAGTCGAATCTTTGTCGATGTATGAAGCGTGAAGTTGTTGATGGAATCCAAGTGTATGCTTCGTGCTCGGTACTTTCACTTCCGACGTTGTGTTCAAGCACGAAGTATAAACATTGTGGATACACAAGTTGTGTAGTTATGTCAAAGTTAACAGTCGAATCTTTGTCGATGTCTGAAGGGTGAAGTTGTTGATGGAATCCAAGTGTACGCGTCGTGCTCGCTACTTTCACTTCTGAAGTTGTGTTTGAGCATGAGGTGTAAACCAAGTGGATACACAAGTTGTGTAGTTATGCCGAAGTTAACAGTCGAATCTTTGTCGATGTATGAAGGGTGAAGTTGTTGTTGGAATCCAAGTGTACGCTTCGTGCTCGTTACTTTCACTTCCGAAGTTGTGTTCAAGCACGAGGTGTAAACATTGTGGATACACAAGTTGTGTAGTTATGCCGAAGTTTACAGTCGAATCTTTGTCGATGTCTGAACGGTGAAGATGCTGATGGAATCCAAGTGTATCCTTCGTGCTCGGTACATTCACTTCCGACGTTGTGTTCAAGCACGAAGTATAAACATTGTGGATGCACAAGTTGTGTAGTTATGCCGAAGTTAACAGTCGAATCTTTGTCGATGTATGAAGGGTGAAATTGTTGATGGAATCCAAGTGTACGCTTCGTGCTCGTTACTTTCACTTCCGAAGCTGTGTTCGAACACGAGGTGTAAACATTGTGGATACACAAGTTGTGTAGTTATGGCGAAGTTAACATCCGAATCTTTGTCGACGTATGAAGGGTGAAGTTGCTGATGGAATCCAAGTGTATGCTTCGTGCTCGGTACATTCACTTCCGACGTTATGTTCAAGCACGAAGTATAAACATTCTGGATACACAAGTTATGTCGAAGTTAACAGTCGAATCTTTGTCGATGTATGAAGGGTGAAGTTGCTGATGGAATCCAAGTGTACGCTTCGTGCTCGTTACTTTCACTTCCGACGTTGTGTTCAAGCACGACGTATAAACATTAAGGATGCACAAGTTGTGTAGTTATGCCGAAGTTAACAGTCGAATCTTTGTCGATGTACGAAGGGTGAAGTTGTTGTTGGAATCCAAGTGTACGCTTCGTGCTCGTTACTTTCACTTCCGAAGTTGTGTTCAAGCACGTGGTGTAAACATTGTGGATACACAAGTTGTGTAGTTATGCCGAAGTTAATAGTCGAATCTTTGTCGATGTATGAACGGTGAAGTTGCTGATGGAATCCAAGTGTATCCTTCGTGCTCGGTACATTCACTTCCGACGTTGTGTTCAAGCACGAAGTATAAACATTGTGGATGCACAAGTTGTGTAGTTATGTCGAAGTTAACAGTCGAATCTTTGTCGATGTATGAAGCGTGAAGTTGTTGATGGAATCCAAGTGTACGCTTCGTGCTCGTTACTTTCACTTCCGAAGTTGTGTTCGAGCACGAGGTGTAAACATTGTGGATACACAAGTTGTGTAGTTATGGCGAAGTTAACATCCGAATCTTTGTCGATGTATGAAGGGTGAAGTTGCTGATGGAACCCAAGTGTATGCTTCGTGCTCGGTACATTCACTTCCGACGTTGTGTTCAAGCACGAAGTATAAACATTCTGGATACACAAGTTATGTCGAAGTTAACAGTCGAATCTTTGTCGATGTATGAAGGGTGAAGTTGTTGATCGAATCCAAGTGTACGCTTCGTGCTCGTTACTTTCACTTCCGACGTTGTGTTCAAGCACGACGTATAAACATTAAGGATGCACAAGTTGTGTAGTTATGCCGAAGTTAACAGTCGAATCTCTGTCGATGTACGAAGGGTGAAGTTGTTGTTGGAATCCAAGTGTACGCTTCGTGCTCGTTACTTTCACTTCCGAAGTTGTGTTCAAGCACGAGGTGTAAACATTGTGGATACACAAGTTGTGTAGTTATGCCGAAGTTAATAGTCGAATCTTTGTCGATGTATGAACGGTGAAGTTGCTGATGGAATCCAAGTGTATCCTTCGTGCTCGGTACATTCACTTCCGACGTTGTGTTCAAGCACGAAGTATAAACATTGTGGATGCACAAGTTGTGTAGTTATGTCGAAGTTAACAGTCGAATCTTTGTCGATGTATGAAGCGTGAAGTTGTTGATGGAATCCAAGTGTACGCTTCGTGCTCGTTACTTTCACTTCCGAAGATGTGTTCGAGCACGAGGTGTAAACATTGTGGATACACAAGTTGTGTAGTTATGGCGAAGTTAACATCCGAATCTTTGTCGATGTATGAAGGGTGAAGTTGCTGATGGAATCCAAGTGTATGCTTCGTGCTCGGTACATTCACTTCCGACGTTATGTTCAAGCACGAAGTATAAACATTCTGGATACACAAGTTATGTCGAAGTTAACAGTCGAATCTTTGTCGATGTATGAAGGGTGAAGTTGTTGATCGAATCCAAGTGTACGCTTCGTGCTCGTTACTTTCACTTCCGACGTTGTGTTCAAGCACGACGTATAAACATTGTGGATGCACAAGTTGTGTAGTTATGCCGAAGTTAACAGTCGAATCTTTGTCGATGTACGAAGGGTGAAGTTGTTGTTGGAATCCAAGTGTACGCTTCGTGCTCGTTACTTTCACTTCCGAAGTTGTGTTCAAGCACGAGGTGTAAACATTGTGGATACACAAGTTGTGTAGTTATGCCGAAGTTAACAGTCGAATCTTTGTCGACGTATGAACGGTGAAGTTGCTGATGGAATCCAAGTGTATGCTTCGTGCTCGGTACATTCACTTCCGACGTTGTGTTCAACCACGAAGTATAAACATTCTGGATACACAAGTTGTCTAGTTATGTCGAAGTTAACAGTAGAATCTTTGTCGATGTATGACGGGTGAAGTTGTTGATCGAATCCAAGTGTACGCTTCGTGCTCGTTACTTTCACTTCCGACGTTGTGTTCAAGCACGACGTATAAACATTGTGGATGCACAAGTTGTGTAGTTATGCCGAAGTTAACAGTCGAATCTTTGTCGATGTACGAAGGGTGAAGTTGTTGTTGCAATCCAAGTGTACGCTTCGTGCTCGTTACTTTCACTTCCGAAGTTGTGTTCAAGCACGAGGTGTAAACATTGTGGATACACAAGTTGTGTAGTTATGATGAAGTTAACAGTCGAATCTTTGTCGATGTATGAACGGTGAAGTTGCTGATGGAATCCAAGTGTATCCTTCGTGCTCGGTACATTCACTTCCGACGTTGTATTCAAGCATGAAGTATAAACATTGTGGATGCACAAGTGGTGTAGTTATGCCGAAGTTAACTGTCGAATCTTTGTCGATGTATGAATGGTGAAGTTGTTGATGGAATCCAAGTGTATCCTTCGTGCTCGGTACATTCACTTCCGACGTTGTGTTCAAGCACGAAGTATAAACATTGTCGATGCACAAGTTGTGTAGTTATGCCGAAGTTAACAGTCGAATCTTTATCGATGTATGAAGGGTGAAGTTGTTGATGGAATCCAAGTGTATGCTTCGTGCTCGGTACTTTCACCTCCGACGTTGTGTTCAAGCACGAAGTATAAACATTGTGGATACACAAGTTTTCTAGTTATGTCGAAGTTAACAGTCGAATCTTTGTCGATGTATGAAGGGTGAAGTTGTTGATGCAATCCAAGTGTATGCTTCGTGCTCGGTAGTTTCACTTCCGACGTTATTTTCAAGCACGAAGTATAAACATTGTGGATACACAAGTTGTGTAGATATGTCGAAGTTAACAATCGAATCTTTGTCGATGTATGAAGGGTGAAGTTGTTGATGGAATTCAAGTGTACGCGTCGTGCTCGCTACTTTCACTTCTGAAGTTGTGTTCGAGCATGAGGTGTAAACTAAGTGGATACACAAGTTGTGTAGTTATGCCGAAGTTAACAGTCGAATCTTTGTCGATGTATGAAGGGTGAAGTTGTTGATGGAATCCAAGTGTACGCTTCGTGCTCGTTACTTTCACTTCCGACGTTGTGTTCAAGCACGACGTATAAACATTGTGGATGCACAAGTTGTGTAGTTATGCCGAAGTTAACAGTCGAATCTTTGTCGATGTACGAAGGGTGAAGTTGTTGTTGGAATCCAAGTGTACGCTTCGTGCTCGTTACTTTCACTTCCGAAGTTGTGTTCAAGCACGAGGTGTAAACATTGTGGATACACAAGTTGTGTAGTTATGCCGAAGTTAACAGTCGAATCTTTGTCGACGTATGAACGGTGAAGTTGCTGATGGAATCCAAGTGTATGCTTCGTGCTCGGTACATTCACTTCCGACGTTGTGTTCAACCACGAAGTATAAACATTCTGGATACACAAGTTGTCTAGTTATGTCGAAGTTAACAGTCGAATCTTTGTCGATGTATGACGGGTGAAGTTGTTGATCGAATCCAAGTGTACGCTTCGTGCTCGTTACTTTCACTTCCGACGTTGTGTTCAAGCACGACGTATAAACATTGTGGATGCACAAGTTGTGTAGTTATGCCGAAGTTAACAGTCGAATCTTTGTCGATGTACGAAGGGTGAAGTTGTTGTTGGAATCCAAGTGTACCCTTCGTGCTCGTTACTTTCACTTCCGAAGTTGTGTTCAAGCACGAGGTGTAAACATTGTGGATACACAAGTTGTGTAGTTATGATGAAGTTAACAGTCGAATCTTTGTCGATGTATGAACGGTGAAGTTGCTGATGGAATCCAAGTGTATCCTTCGTGCTCGGTACATTCACTTCCGACGTTGTGTTCAAGCATGAAGTATAAACATTGTGGATGCACAAGTGGTGTAGTTATGCCGAAGTTAACTGTCGAATCTTTGTCGATGTATGAATGGTGAAGTTGTTGATGGAATCCAAGTGTATCCTTCGTGCTCGGTACATTCACTTCCGACGTTGTGTTCAAGCACGAAGTATAAACATTGTCGATGCACAAGTTGTGTAGTTATGCCGAAGTTAACAGTCGAATCTTTATCGATGTATGAAGGGTGAAGTTGTTGATGGAATCCAAGTGTATGCTTCGTGCTCGGTACTTTCACCTCCGACGTTGTGTTCAAGCACGAAGTATAAACATTGTGGATACACAAGTTTTCTAGTTATGTCGAAGTTAACAGTCGAATCTTTGTCGATGTATGAAGGGTGAAGTTGTTGATGCAATCCAAGTGTATGCTTCGTGCTCGGTAGTTTCACTTCCGACGTTATTTTCAAGCACGAAGTATAAACATTGTGGATACACAAGTTGTGTAGATATGTCGAAGTTAACAATCGAATCTTTGTCGATGTATGAAGGGTGAAGTTGTTGATGGAATTCAAGTGTACGCGTCGTGCTCGCTACTTTCACTTCTGAAGTTGTGTTCGAGCATGAGGTGTAAACTAAGTGGATACACAAGTTGTGTAGTTATGCCGAAGTTAACAGTCGAATCTTTGTCGATGTATGAAGGGTGAAGTTGTTGATGGAATCCAAGTGTACGCTTCGTGCTCGTTACTTTCACTTCCGACGTTGTGTTCAAGCACGAAGTATAAACATTGTGGATGCACAAGTTGTGTAGTTATGCCGAAGTTAACAGTCGAATCTTTGTCGATGTGTGAAGGGTGAAGTTGTTGATGGAATCCAAGTGTACGCTTCGTGCTCGTTACTTTCACTTCTGAAGTTGTGTTCGAGCATGTCATGCCCAGAAATTCCTCACACGAATTTCTGAACTTAATTGTGTATTAAATCCCTGTCTAGGACCAGCCGGGGTACACAAAAAGACAATGTTGATTACATAACCATCGTTCTTAGAAACAACTGAAAATTACACTTATTCTAGCGGAAATGCAGCGGAAAGAAAAAAAAAAGGTAGACTAGCTCCAGCGGGTACGGCTCCAGTCCACAGGCAACGCTTCGACGGCGCAACAGCTCACTCCTAAGAGGCACCTCCATCGGACTCTGCTTCTAGCTCTGGGGTGGGAAAGTTAAGCAAGGCTGAGTACAAACCACCGTACTCAACAAATAACACGGACAAGGGGGAAAATAAATGATACATAGGGATTAACAAGGACAGGCTAAGGTTAGTTGCAATAAAGCGGCAGTTAAACAAATAACAGAGATTAAAAGAATAAAGGTAATTTAAATACAGTAAAGCATATATAAATAAACAGTTGTAAAATACCACAACACTGTCCAACGTTACACCACGTTGCAACAGGCCCAACCACTACTCAACGTTACACCACGTTGCAGTAGTCCCGAGTGATAACCAATTTACTCAAGTTATTAGAGGTTCACTAATCACAGTGAAGCTGGGAGCTCGCCCGTAACCGTGGGCACGACTATTCGAATAATTTATACTCTGATCAGAGGTGTACTACTGTACCCACAAGACACGACTCCACTACACTTGAACGTGCGCCGACATACCACCATGGTATACCGGAAAGGAGACCGTGATAGGACCCGTTACACAACCCTCCCTATTTAATCGTACCACACTTCAGGTTTCACCCCCTCCTTTACACCAAGTCAGGCAGTGCCCTCTTGTGCCTTGGTAGATCCGGAAGCAGCAGAGGCTTTCGTTACACCACGATTGCCTGTCCATACTCCATCACGCCTACCCTTGCCTGGGTACGTCAAATAGTTCGAAGTCGTGCTTCAAATCCCAGCTTACCCATTTTGGCATGTGGTTAGCACTTAATTACTTCCAGGGTTTCCCGTGAACCAGTCCTTAATCGCCATGGGTGCGACTCTCAAAACCATGCACCCACAGCCCACCATTAACAATATTTTAGTTGACATTAACCGGAACCGGGTAGTGAATCAATGTCTCAGCTATTCAGAACTAAGCATGATTAAATGTGATCCCATGAGCTATTCATTAACCTAGGCCTAGCTCTAATCAAGTTACCCCTGGTCCAGCAATGAATAAAGTTGGATAAACAACGGCATAATAATAAGGTTACCCGAAAATAACATAAAGTAAATACTTTGATTAAAACAATGCACCTTTGAAATAATAAAGCGGGGAATTTGCAATAATGGGTTCAATATGTTCAAGGATGAGTGTCATTTGCCTTGCTCTGGCCCTTGGGGAACTTCGGCGACGATCTCGAAGTAAACCGGCTCTTCGGCGGGGTCCGAATCTAAGCGACAAAGCACAAAAATAAATAAAACAGGCACAAACTCTATTGAAACAGCAAAAGAAACTATTTTTAATGGATTCTTGACAATTTTATGAATTTAATGAAATTTGAATGGACCTAAACGGAGACTAGATGAATTACTTATGAATTTTAGAAGTTTTCTGGGTTTTTAGCTAAACAGAAAAGTCCTAAATCAATTATTGCGCAATTAATGGGGCTGCTGACGTCAGCGAGGAGAGAGGAGGCTGACAGATGACTGGTGGGGACCACCTGTCGGTGAGAGAGAGGGGGAGGAAGAGACTAACACGCGGGCCCGGGGAGGACAGAGAGGAGGAGGGGCGCGGGGAACGGCTGACGGGTGGGTCCCACTCATCAGCGAGAGAGGAACAGAGAGGAGGGGAGCAGCGAGCGCGCGGCTCGGGCGAACGGCGGCAGCCGGCGGGAGCTGCGGGCGATGCGGCGGCGGCGGCGCACGGCAACGGCGACGCGACGGCGACGGCGCGACGACGACGACCGGCGTTCGGCAACGGCACGACAGCGACGACGGCCAAGGCGGCGACGCACGTGGTGCAATCCGACAGAGCAGCGGCGACGGCTGGCACGGCGACGGCCGGCGAGCGGCGAGCGCGGACACGCGCGGGCTTAAGCGACGGTGGCTAGACGACGGCGACGCGAAGGCGACGACGTCCGCAGCGGCCGGCGGCGAGGACGAGCTTCGCACTCGTCCGGCGACGGCGCGCGACTCGGGTGCGGTTGGTCGAGAAGGGGGAGAGAGAGGGGAGGAGGATGGGGTGCTCACCGGCGGCGGCGAGAGCGCGGGCGGGTCGGCGAGGTCGAGGCGGAGGTAGTGACGCGGGTGGGAGCGGGAGATCAGCAACGGCGGCGGAGATCGACGGGTGACGGCGGGGGGGACGAGGCGCTGCGGCGAGGTCGGAGGAGCTGCGACGCGTCCACCGGCGACGACGAGAGCCCGGGAAAGGTTGGCGACACCGAGGCGGAGGCGATGACGCAGCTAGGCGACGACGACCGGCGATTGGCGGTGAGATTACGCAGCGGCGGCGAACGGCGACAGCGCGGCGGCGACTCGAGCGGACGGCGGAAAGTGAGCGACGGCGCGCGGCGGCTCGGGATTTATAGGGTGGCGGCACCGGCTAGGGCGGGCGGAGGTTGGAGACCGAGTCAGGGACGACGCGGTCTAGGTGGCGGCGGTTGCGACGGCGGCGCGGAGTCAGACTCGGCGCGGAGACGGCGCGGCGCGGGGCGACGAAACGGTCACCGACAGGTGGGCCCCACCTGTCAGTGGCGCGGGAGAGGAGGAAGGCGGCGCAGACTCGCGGCGCAGGCGCGGACGCGGGAGCTGGGCCGAGCAGCGGCCCAGGCGGGGCGCGCGCGAGCGGAGGGAAACGGCCGGTCGGCTGGGCCGGCCGAGGGGGAGTGGTGGGCCGGCTCGGCTGGGCCGGCCCGGGAAGGAAAAGAAAAAGAAAAATAAAAGGAAAAAGAAAGAGGGAGGAAAATTGGACTTCGGCCCAATTTGAGAAGGAAGGGAAAAAGAAAGGAAAAAGGAGGGAAAAAGGAAAACCCCACTTTTGCCGAGTTTTAAATTAATTTGTTTGGCCAAATTTTATACTTCTGCAATTTGAATTTAAATTCAGTTAGTCAATTTGCGAGCCTCGATTTAATTGAATTAATTCCTTTTAGAGGGATTTTTCCTGAGTTAATTAAGCCAATTGTTGTTTACGGATTTCTTTTTACGATTTAGGCTTGGGAAGAAACTCCGGGTGTGACAGAGCACGAGGTGTAAACATTGTGGATACACAAGTTGTGTAGTTATGCCGAAGTTAACAGCCGAATCTTTGTCGATGTATGAAGGGTGAAGTTGCTGATGGAATCCAAGTGTCTGCTTCGTGCTCGGTACATTCACTTCCGACGTTCTGTTCAAGCACAAAGTATAAACATTCTGGATACACAAGTTATGTCGAAGTTAACAGTCGAATCTTTGTCGATGTATGAAGGGTGAAGTTGTTGATCGAATCCAAGTGTACGCTTCGTGCTCGGTACATTCACTTCCGACGTTGTGTTCAAGCACGAAGTATAAACATTCTGGATACACAAGTTATGTCGAAGTTAACAGTTGAATCTTTGTCGATGTATGAAGGGTTAAGTTGTTGATCGATTCCAAGTGTACGCTTCGTGCTCGTTACTTTCACTTCCGACATTGTGTTCAAGCACGACGTATAAACATTGTGGATGCACAAGTTGTGTAGTTATGCCGAAGTTAACAGTCGAATCTTTGTCGATGTATGAAGGGTGAAGTTGTTGTTGGAATCCAAGTGTACGCTTCGTAATCGTTGCTTTCACTTCCGAAGTTGTGTTCGAGCACGAGGTGTAAACATTGTGCATACACAAGTTGTGTAGTTATGCCGAAGTTAACAGTCAAATCTTTCTCGATGTATGAAGGGTGAAGTTGTTGATGGAATCCAAGTGTACGCTTCGTGCTCATTACTTTCAGTTCCGAAGTTGTGTTCGAGCACGAGGTGTAAACATTGTGGATACACAAGTTGTATAGTTATGCCGAAGTTAACAGTCGAATCTTTGTCGATGTATGAAGTGTGAAGTTGCTGATGGAATCCAAGTGTATGCTTCGTGCTCGGTACATTCACTTCCGACGTTGTGTTCAAGCACGAAGTATAAACGTTGTGGATACACAAGTTGTGTAGTTATGTCGAAGTTAACAGTCGAATCTTTGTCGATGTATGAAGGGTCAAGTTGTTGATCGAATCCAAGTGTACGCTTCGTGCTCGTTACTTTCACTTCCGACGTTGTGTTCAAGCACGAAGTATAAACATTGTGGATGCACAAGTTGTGTAGTTATGCCGAAGTTAACAGTCGAATATTTGTCGATATATGAAGGGTGAAGTTGTTGATGGAATCCAACTGTACGCTTCGTGCTCGTCACTTTCATTTCCGAAGTTGTGTTCGAGCACGAGGTGTAAACCAAGTGGATACACAAGTTGTGTCGTTATGCCGAAGTTAATAGTCAAATGTTGGTTGATGTGGAAGGGTGTAGTTTTTGATGGAATCCAAGTGTACCCTTCGTGCTCGGTAATCTCACTTCCAACGTTGTGTTCAAGCATAAAGTATAAACATTGTGGATACACAAATTGTGTTGTTATGTCGAAGTTAACACTCGAATCTTTGTCGATGTATGAAGGGTGAAGTTGTTGATGGAATCCAAGTGTACGCGTCGTGCTCGTTAGTTTCACTTCTGAAGTTGTGTTCGAGCATGAGGTGTAAACCAAGTGGGTACACAAGTTGTGTAGTTATGCAGAAGTTAACACTCGAATCTTTGTCGATGTATGAAGGGTGAAGTTGTCGATGGAATCCAAGTGTACGCTTCGTGCTCGTTACTTTCACTTCCGACGTTGTGTTCAAGCACGAAGTATAAACATTGTGCATACACAAGTTGTGTAGTTATGCCGAAGTTAACAGTCGAATATTTGTCGATGTATGAAGGGTGAATTGTTGATGGAATCCACGTGTACGCTTCGTGCTCGTTACTTTCACTTCCGAAGTTGTGTTCGAGCACGAGGTGTAAACATTGTGGATACACAAGTTGTGTAGTTATGCCGAAGTTAACAGTCAAATCTTTCTCGATGTATGAAGGGTGAAGTTGTTGATGGAATCCAAGTGTACGCTTCGTGCTCGGTACTTTCACTTCCGACATTGTGCTCGAGCACGAGGTATAAACATTGTGGATACACAAGTTGTGTAGTTATGTCAAAGTTAATAGTCGAATCTTTGTCGATGTATGAACGGTGAGTTGTTGATGGAATCCAAGTGTATGCTTCGTGCTTGGTACTTTTACTTCCGACGTTGTGTTCAAGCACGAAGTATAAACATTGTGCATACACAAGTTGTGTAGTTATGCCGAAGTTAACAGTCGAATATTTGTCGATGTATGAAGGGTGAAGTTGTTGATGGAATCCAACTATACGCTTCGTGCTCGTCACTTTCACTTCCGAAGTTGTGTTTGAGCACGAGGTGTAAACCAAGTGGATACACAAGTTGTGTCGTTATGCCGAAGTTAATAGTTGAATCTTGGTTGATGTAGGAAGGGTGCAGTTTTTTATGGAATCCAAGTGTACCCTTCGTGCTCGGTAATTTCACTTCCGACGTTGTGTTCAAGCACGAAGTATAAACATTGTGGATACACAAGTTGTGTAGTTATGCCGAAGTTAAATATTGAATCTTTGTCGATGTCTGAAGGGTGAAGTTCATGATGGAATCCAAGTGTACGCTTCGTGCTCGTTACTTTCACTTCTGAAGTTGTGTTCGAGCACGAGGTGTAAACGTTGTGGATACACAAGTTGTGTAGTTATGCTGAAGTTAACAGTCGAATCTTTGTCGATGTATGAAGGGTGAAGTTGCTGATGGAATCCAAGTGTATGCTTCGTGCTCGGTAGATTCACTTCCGACGTTGTGCTCAAGCACGAAGTATAAACATTGTGCATACACAAGTTGTGTAGTTATGTCGAAGTTAACAGTCGAATCTTTGTCGACGTATGAAGGGTGAAGTTGTTGATGGAATCCAAGTGTACGTGTCGTGCTCATGACTTTGCCTTCCGAAGTTGTGTTCGAGCACGAGGTATAAATATTGTGGATACACAAGTTGTGTAGTTATGTCGAAGTTAACACTCGAATCTTTGTCGATGTATAAAGGGTGAAGTTGTTGATGGAATCCAAGTGTACGCGTCGTGCTCGTTAGTTTCACTTCTGAAGTTGTGTTCGAGCATGAGGTGTAAACCAAGTGGGTACACAAGTTGTGTAGTTATGCAGAAGTTAACACTCGAATCTTTGTCGATGTATGAAGGGTTAAGTTGTTGATGGAATCCAAGTGTACGCTTCGTGCTCGTTACATTCACTTCCGACGTTGTGTTCAAGCACGAGGTATAAACATTGTGCATACACAAGTTGTGTAGTTATGCCGAAGTTAACAGTCGAATATTTGTCGATGTATGAAGAGTGAAGTTGTTGATGGAATCCAAATGTACGCTTCGTGCTCATTACTTTCACTTCCAAAGTTTTGTTCGAGCACGAGGTGTAAACTTTGTGGATACACAAGTTGTGTAGTTATGCCGAAGTTAACAGTCGAATCTTTGTCGATGTATGAAGGGTGAAGTTGCTGATGGAATCCAAGTGTATGCTTCGTGCTCGGTACATTCACTTCCGACGTTGTGTTCAAGCACGAAGTATAAACATTGTGGATACACAAGTTGTGTAGTTATGTCGAAGTTAACAGTCAAATCTTTGTCGACGTATGAAGGGTGAAGTTGTTGATGGAATCCAAGTGTACGCTTCGTGCTCGGTACTTTTACTTCCGACGTTGTGTTCAAGCACGAAGTATAAACATTGTGCATACACAAGTTGTGTAGTTATGCCGAAGTTAACAGTCGAATATTTGTCGATGTATGAAGGGTGAAGTTGTTGATGAAATCCAACTGTACGCTTCGTGCTCGTTACTTTCACTTCCGAAGTTGTGTTCGAGCACGAGGTGTAAACATTGTGGATACACAAGTTGTGTTGTTATGTCGAAGTTAACAGTCGAATCTTTGTCGATGTATGAAGGGTGAAGTTGTTGAGCGAATCCAAGTGTACGCTTCGTGATCGTTACTTTCACTTCCGACGTTATGTTCAAGCACGAAGTATAAACATTGTGGATGCACATGTTGTGTAGTTATGCCGAAGTTAACAGTCGAATCTTTGTCGATCTATGAAGGGTGATGTTGTTGATGGAATCCAAGTGTACGCCTCGTGCTCGTTACTTTCACTTCCGAAGTTGTGTTGGAGCACGAGGTGTAAACTACGTGGATACACAAGTGGTCTCGTTATTCCAATGTTAATATTCGAATCTTGGTTGATGTATGAAGGGTGAAGTTGTTGATGGAATCCAAGTGTATGCTTCGTGCTCGGTACTTTCACTTCCGACGTTGTGCTCAAGGACGAAGTATAAACATTGTGGATGCACAAGTTGTGTAGTTATGCCGAAGTTTACAGTCGAATCTTTGTCGATGTATGAAGGGTGAACTTGCTGATGGAATCCAAGTGTATGCTTCGTGCTCGGTACATTCACTTCCGACGTTGTGTTCAAGCACGAAGTATAAACATTGTGGATACACAAGTTGTGTAGTTATGCCGAAGTTAAATATTGAATCTTTGTCGATGTCTGAAGGGTGAAGTTTATGATGGAATCCAAGTGTACACTTCGTGCTCGTTACTTTCACTTCCGACGTTGTGTTCGAGCACGATGTGTAAACGTTGTGGATACACAAGTTGTGTAGTTATGCCGAAGTTAACAGTCGAATCTTTGTCGAGTATGAATGGTGAAGTTGTTGATGGAATCTAAGTGTACGCTTCGTGCTCGTTACTTTCACTTGCGACGTTGTGTTCAAGCACGAAGTATAAACATTGTGGATGCACAAGTTGTGTAGTTATGCCGAAGTTAACAGTCGAATCTTTGTCGATGTATGAAGGGTGAAGTTGCTGATGGAATCCAAGTGTATGCTTCGTGCTCGGTACATTCACTTCCGACGTTGTGTTCAAGCACGAAGTATAAACATTACGGATACACAAGTTGTGTAGTTATGTCGAAGTTAACAGTCGAATCTTTGTCGATGTATGAAGGGTAAAGTTGTTGATCGAATCCAAGTGTACGCTTCGTACTCGTTACTTTCACTTCCGACGTTGTGTTCGAGCACGATGTGTAAACATTGTGGATACACAAGTTGTGTAGTTATGCCGAAGTTAACAGTCGAATCTTTGTCGATGTATGAAGGGTGAAGTTGTTGATGGAATCTAAGTGTACGCTTCGTGCTCGTTACTTTCACTTGCGACGTTGTGTTCAAGCACGAAGTATAAACATTGTGGATGCACAAGTTGTGTAGTTATGCCGAAGTTAACAGTCGAATCTTTGTCGATGTATGAAGGGTGAAGTTATTGATGGAATCCAAGTGTACGCTTCGTGCTCGTTACTTTCACTTGCGACATTGTGTTCAAGCACGAAGTATAAACATTGTGGATGCACAAGTTGTGTAGTTATGCCGAAGTTAACAGTCGAATCTTTGTCGATGTATGAAGGGTGAAGTTGCTGATGGAATCCAAGTCTATGCTTCGTGCTCGGTACATTCACTTTCGACGTTGTGTTCAAGCACGAAGTATAAACATTGTGCATACACAAGTTGTGTAGTTATGTCGAAGTTAACAGTCGAATCTTTGTCGATGTATGAAGGGTGAAGTTGTTGATCGAATCCAAGTGTACGCTTCGTACTCGTTACTTTCACTTCCAACGTTGTGTTCGAGCACGATGTGTAAACATTGTGGATACACAAGTTGTGTAGTTATGCCGAAGTTAACAGTCGAATCTTTGTCGAGTATGAATGGTGAAGTTGTTGATGGAATCTAAGTACGCTTCGTGCTCGTTACTTTCACTTGCGACGTTGTGTTCAACCACGAAGTATAAACATTGTGGATGCACAAGTTGTGTAGTTATGCCGAAGTTAACAGTCGAATCTTTGTCGATGTATGAAGGGTGAAGTTGTTGATGGAATCTAAGTGTACGCTTCGTGCTCGTTACTTTCACTTGCGACGTTGTGTTCAAGCACGAAGTATAAACATTGTGGATGCACAAGTTGTGTAGTTATGCCGAAGTTAACAGTCGAATCTTTGTCGATGTATGAAGGGTGAAGTTATTGATGGAATCCAAGTGTACGCTTCGTGCTCGTTACTTTCACTTGCGACATTGTGTTCAAGCACGAAGTATAAACATTGTGGATGCACAAGCTGTGTAGTTATGCCGAAGTTAACAGTCGAATCTTTGTCGATGTATGAAGGGTGAAGTTGCTGATGGAATCCAAGTGTATGCTTCGTGCTCGGTACATTCACTTCCGACGTTGTGTTCAAGCACGAAGTATAAACATTATGGATACACAAGTTGTGTAGTTATGTCGAAGTTAACAGTCGAATCTTTGTCGATGTATGAAGGGTGAAGTTGTTGATCGAATCCAAGTGTACGCTTCGTGCTCGTTACTTTTACTTCCGACGTTGTGTTCAAGCACGAGGTACAAACATTGTGCATACACAAGTTGTGTACTTATGCCGAAGTTAACAGTCGAATATTTGTCGATGTATGAAGGGTGAAGTTGTTGATGGAATCCAACTGTACGCTTCGTGCTCGTCACTTTCACCTCCGAAGTTGTGTTCGAGCATGAGGTGTAAACCAAGTGGATACACAAGTTGTGTCGTTATGCCGAAGTTAATAGTCGAATCTTGGGTGATGTAGGAAGGGTGTAGTTTTTGATGGAATCCATGTGTACCCTTCGTGCTCGGTAATTTCACTTTCGACGTTGTGTTCAAGCACGAAGTATAAACATTGTGGATACACAAGTTGTGTAGTTATGCCGAAGTTAAATATTGAATCTTTGTCGATGTCTGAAGGGTGAAGTTCATGATGGAATCCATGTGTACATTTCGTGCTCGTTACTTTCACTTCCGAAGTTGTGTTCGAGCACGAGGTGTAAACGTTGTGGATACACAAGTTGTGTAGTTATGCTGAAGTTAACAGTCGAATCTTCGTCGATGTATGAAGGGTGAGGTTGCTGATGCAATCCAAGTGTATGCTTCGTGCTCGGTACATTCACTTCCGACGTTGTGTTCAAGCACGAAGTATAAACATTGCGGATACACAAGTTGTTTAGTTATGTCGAAGTTAACAGTCGAATCTTTGTCGATGTATGAAGGCTGAAGTTGTTGATCGAATCCAAGTGTACGCTTCGTACTCGTTACTTTCACTTCCGACGTTGTGTTCGAGCACGATGTGTATACATTCTGGATACACAAGTTGTGTAGTTATGCCGAAGTTAACAGTCGAATCTTTGTCGATGCATGAAGGGTGAAGTTGTTGATGGAATCTAAGTGTACGCTTCGTGCTCGTTACTTTCACTTGCGACGTTGTTTCAAGCACGAAGTATAAACATTGTGGATGCACAAGTTGTGTAGTTATGCCGAAGTTAACAGTCGAATCTTTGTCAATGTATGAAGGATGAAGTTGTTGATCGAATCCAAGTGTACGCTTCGTGCTCGTTACTTTCACTTGTGACATTGTGTTCAAGCACGAAGTATAAACATTGTGGATGCACAAGCTGTGTAGTTATGCCGAAGTTAACAGTCGAATCTTTGTCGATGTATGAAGGGTGAAGTTGCTGATGGAATCCAAGTGTATGCTTCGTGCTCGGTACATTCACTTTCGACGTTGTGTTCAAGCACGAAGTATAAACATTGTGCATACACAAGTTGTGTAGTTATGTTGAAGTTAACAGTCGAATCTTTGTCGATGTATGAAGGGTGAAGTTGTTGATCGAATCCAAGTGTACGCTTCGTGCTCGTTACTTTTACTTCCGACGTTGTGTTCAAGCACGAGGTACAAACATTGTGCATACACAAGTTGTGTACTTATGCCGAAGTTAACAGTCGAATATTTGTCGATGTATGAAGGGTGAAGTTGTTGATGGAATCCAACTGTACGCTTCGTGCTCGTCACTTTCACCTCCGAAGTTGTGTTCGAGCACGAGGTGTAAACCAAGTGGATACACAAGTTGTGTCGTTATGCCGAAGTTAATAGTCGAATCTTGGGTGATGTAGGAAGGGTGTAGTTTTTGATGGAATCCATGTGTACCCTTCGTGCTCGGTAATTTCACTTTCGACGTTGTGTTCAAGCACGAAGTATAAACATTGTGGATACACAAGTTGTGTAGTTATGCCGAAGTTAAATATTGAATCTTTGTCGATGTCTGAAGGGTGAAGTTCACGATGGAATCCAAGTGTACATTTCGTGCTCGTTACTTTCACTTCCGAAGTTGTGTTCGAGCACGAGGTGTAAACGTTGTGGATACACAAGTTGTGTAGTTATGCTGAAGTTAACAGTCGAATCTTCGTCGATGTATGAAGGGTGAGGTTGCTGATGCAATCCAAGTGTATGCTTCGTGCTCGGTACATTCACTTCCGACGTTGTGTTCAAGCACGAAGTATAAACATTGCGGATACACAAGTTGTGTAGTTATGTCGAAGTTAACAGTCGAATCTTTGTCGATGTATGAAGGCTGAAGTTGTTGATCGAATCCAAGTGTACGCTTTGTACTCGTTACTTTCACTTCCGACGTTGTGTTCGAGCACGATGTGTATACATTGTGGATACACAAGTTGTGTAGTTATGCCGAAGTTAACAGTCGAATCTTTGTCGATGCATGAAGGGTGAAGTTGTTGATGGAATCTAAGTGTACGCTTCGTGCTCGTTACTTTCACTTGCGACGTTGTGTTCAAGCACGAAGTATAAACATTGTGGATGCACAAGTTGTGTAGTTATGCCGAAGTTAACAGTCGAATCTTTGTCAATGTATGAAGGGTGAAGTTGTTGATCGAATCCAAGTGTACGCTTCGTGCTCGTTACTTTTACTTCCGACGTTGTGTTCAAGCACGAGGTACAAACATTGTGCATACACAAGTTGTGTACTTATGCCGAAGTTAACAGTCGAATATTTGTCGATGTATGAAGGGTGAAGTTGTTGATGGAATCCAACTGTACGCTTCGTGCTCGTCACTTTCACCTCCGAAGTTGTGTTCGAGCACGAGGTGTAAACCAAGTGGATACACAAGTTGTGTCGTTATGCCGAAGTTAATAGTCGAATCTTGGGTGATGTAGGAAGGGTGTAGTTTTTGATGGAATCCATGTGTATCCTTCGTGCTCGGTAATTTCACTTTCGACGTTGTGTTCAAGCACGAAGTATAAACATTGTGGATACACAAGTTGTGTAGTTATGCCGAAGTTAAATATTGAATCTTTGTCGATGTCTGAAGGGTGAAGTTCATGATGGAATCCAAGTGTACATTTCGTGCTCGTTACTTTCACTTCCGAAGTTGTGTTCGAGCACGAGGTGTAAACGTTGTGGATACACAAGTTGTGTAGTTATGCTGAAGTTAACAGTCGAATCTTTGTCGATGTATGAAGGGTGAGGTTGCTGATGCAATCCAAGTGTATGCTTCGTGCTCGGTACATTCACTTCCGACGTTGTGTTCAAGCACGAAGTATAAACATTGCGGATACACAAGTTGTGTAGTTATGTCGAAGTTAACAGTCGAATCTTTCTCGATGTATGAAGGGTGAAGTTGTTGATGGAATCCAAGAGTACGCTTCGTGCTCGTTACTTTCACTTCCGACGTTGTGTTCGAGCACGATGTGTATACATTGTGGATACACAAGTTGTGTAGTTATGTCGAAGTTAACAGTCGAATCTTTGTCGGTGTATGAAGGGTGAAGTTGTTGATGGAATCCAAGTGTATGCTTCGTGCTCGGTACTTTTACTTCCGACGTTGTGTTCAAGCACGAAGTATAAACATTGTGCATACACAAGTTGTCTAGTTATGCCGAAGTTAACAGTCGAATATTTGTCGATGTATGAAGGGTGAAGTTGTTGATGGAATCCAACTATACGCTTCGTGCTCGTTACATTCACTTCCGAAGTTGTGTTCGAGCACAAGGTGTAAACATTGTGGATACACAAGTTGTGTAGTTATGCCGAAGTTAACAGTCGAATCTTTGTCGATGTATGAAGGGTGAAGTTGCTGATGGAATCCAAGTGTATGCTTCGTGCTCGGTACATTCACTTCCGACGTTGTGTTCAAGCACGAAGTATAAACATTATGGATACACAAGTTGTGCAGTTATGTCGAAGTTAACAGTCGAATCTTTGTCGATGTATGAAGGGTGAAGTTGTTGATCGAATCCAAGTGTACGCTTCGTGCTCGTTACTTTCACTTCCGACGTTGTGTTCAAGCACGAGATACAAACATTGTGCATACACAAGTTGTGTAGTTATGCCAAAGTTAACAGTCGAATCTTTGTCGATCTATGAAGGGTGATGTTGTTGATGGAATCCAAGTGTACGCTTCGTGCTCGTTACTTTCACCTCCGAAGTTATGTTCGAGCACGAGGTGTAAACATTGTGGATACACAAGTTGTGTAGTTATGCCGAAGTTAACAGTCGAATCTTTCTCGATGTATGAAGGGTAAAGTTGTTGATGGAATCCAAGTGTACGCTTCGTGCTCGTTACTTTCACTTCCGACGTTGTGTTCAAGCACGAGCTATAAATATTGTGGATGCACATGTTGTGTAGTTATGCCAAAGTTAACAGTCTAATCTTTGTCGATCTATGAAGGGTGATGTTGTTGATGGAATCCAAGTGTACGCTTCGTGCTCGTTACTTTCACCTCCGAACTTGTGTTCGAGCACGAGGTGTAAACATTGTGGATACACAAGTTGTGTAGTTATGCCGAAGTTAATAGTCGAATCTTTGTCGATGTATGAAGGGTGAAGTTATTGATGGAATCCAAGTGTATGCTTCGTGCTCGTTACTTTCACTTGCGACGTTGTGTTCAAGCACGAAGTATAAACATTGTGGATGCACAAGTTGTGTAGTCATGCCGAAGTTAACAGTCGAATCTTTGTCGATGTATGAAGGGTGAAGTTGTTGATGGAATCCAAGTGTACGCTTCGTACTCGTTACTTTCACTTCCAACGTTGTGTTCGAGCACGATGTGTAAACATTGTGGATACACAAGTTGTGTCGTTATGCCGAAGTTAACAGTCGAATCTTTGTCGATGTATGAAGGGTGAAGTTTTTGATGGAATCTAAGTGTACGCATCGTGCTCGTTACTTTCACTTGCGACGTTCTGTTCAAGCCCGAAGTATAAACATTGTGGATGCACAAGTTGTGTAGTTATGCCGAAGTTAACAGTCGAATCTTTGTCGATGTATGAAGGGTGAAGTTGCTGATGGAATCCAAGTGTATGCTTCGTGCTCGGTACATTCACTTCCGACGTTGTGTTCAAGCACGAAGTATAAACATTGCGGATGCACAAGTTGTGTAGTTATGCCGAAGTTAACAGTCGAATCTTTGTCGATGTATGAAGGGTGATGTTGTTGATGGAATCCAAGTGTACGCTTCGTACTCGTTACTTTCACTTCCGACGTTGTGTTCGAGCACGATGTGTAAACATTGTGGATACACAAGTTGTGTAGTTATGCCGAAGTTAACAGTCGAATCTTTGTCGATGTATGAAGGGTGAAGTTGCTGATGGAATCCAAGTGTATGCTTCGTGCTCGGTACATTCACTTCCGACGTTGTGTTCAAGCACGAAGTATAAACATTGCGGATGCACAAGTTGTGTAGTTATGCCGAAGTTAACAGTCGAATCTTTGTCGATGTATGAAGGGTGATGTTGTTGATCGAATCCAAGTGTACGCTTCGTGCTCGTTACTTTTACTTCCGACGTTGTGTTCAAGCACGAAGTATAAACATTGTGCATACACAAGTTGTGTAGTTATGCCGAAGTTAACAGTCGAATATTTGTCGATGTATTAAGGGTGAAGTTGTTGATGGAATCCAACTGTACGCTTCGTGCTCGTCACTTTCACCTCCGAAGTTGTGTTCGAGCACGAGGTGTAAACCAAGTGGATACACAAGTTGTGTCGTTATGCCGAAGTTAATAGTCGAATCTTGGTTGATGTAGGAAGGGTGTAGTTTTTGATGGAATCCAAGTGTACACTTCGTGCTCGTTACTTTCACTTTCGAAGTTGTGTTCGAGCACGAGGTGTAAACGTTGTGGATACACAAGTTGTGTAGTTATGCTGAAGTTAACAGTCGAATCTTTGTCGATGTATGAAGGGTGAAGTTGCTGATGGAATCCAAGTGTATGCTTCGTGCTCGGTACATTCACTTCCGACGTTGTGTTCAAGCACGAAGTATAAACATTGCGGATGCACAAGTTGTGTAGTTATGCCGAAGTTAACAGTCGAATCTTTGTCGATGTATGAAGGGTGATGTTGTTGATGGAATCCAAGTGTACGCTTCGTACTCGTTACTTTCACTTCCGACGTTGTGTTCGAGCACGATGGGTAAACATTGTGGATACACAAGTTGTGTAGTTATGCCGAAGTTAACAGTCGAATCTTTGTCGATGTATGAAGGGTGAAGTTTTTGATGGAATCTAAGTGTACGCATCGTGCTCGTTACTTTCACTTGCGACGTTGTGTTCAAGCCCGAAGTATAAACATTGTGGATGCACAAGTTGTGTAGTTATGCCGAAGTTAACAGTCGAATCTTTGTCGATGTATGAAGGGTGAAGTTGCTGATGGAATCCAAGTGTATGCTTCGTGCTCGGTACATTCACTTCCAACGTTGTGTTCAAGCACGAAGTATAAACATTGCGGATGCACAAGTTGTGTAGTTATGCCGAAGTTAACAGTCGAATCTTTGTCGACGTATGAAGGGTGATGTTGTTGATGGAATCCAAGTGTACGCTTCGTACTCGTTACTTTCACTTCCGACGTTGTGTTCGAGCACGATGTGTAAACATTGTGGATACACAAGTTGTGTAGTTATGCCGAAGTTAACAGTCGAATCTTTGTCGATGTATGAAGGGTGATGTTGTTGATGGAATCCAAGTGTACGCGTCGTGCTCGTTACTTTCCCTTCCGAAGTTGTGTTCGAGCACGAGGTGTAAACATTGTGGATACACAAGTTGTGTAGTTATGCCGAAGTTAACAGTCGAATCTTTCTCGATGTATGAAGGGTGAAGTTGTTGATGGAATCCAAGAGTACGCTTCGTGCTCGGTACTTTCACTTCCGACGTTGTGTTCGAGCACGAGGTATAAACATTGTGGATACACAAGTTGTGTAGTTATGTCGAAGTTAACAGTCGAATCTTTGTCGATCTATGAAGGGTGAAGTTGTTGATGGAATCCAACTGTACGCTTCGTGCTCGTTACTTTCACTTCCGAAGTTGTGTTCGAGCACAAGGTGTAAACATTGTGGATACACAAGTTGTGTAGTTATGCCGAAGTTAAAAGTCGAATCTTTGTCGATGTATGAAGGGTGAAGTTGCTGATAGAATCCAAGTGTATGCTTCGTGCTCGGTACATTCACTTCCGACGTTGTGTTCAAGCACGAAGTATAAACATTATGGATACACAAGTTGTGCAGTTATGTCGAAGTTAACAGTCGAATCTTTGTCGATGTATAAAGGGTGAAGTTGTTGATCGAATCCAAGTGTATGCTTCGTGCTCGGTACTTTTACTTCCGACGTTGTGTTCAAGCACGAAGTATAAACATTGTGAATACACAAGTTGTGTAGTTATGCCGAAGTTAACAGTCGAATATTTGGCGATGTATGAAGGGTGAAGTTGTTGATGGAATCCAACTGTACGCTTCGTGCTCGTCACTTTCACTTTCGAAGTTGTGTTCGAGCACGAGGTGTAAACCAAGTGGATACACAAGTTGTGTCATTATGCCGAAGTTAATAGTCGAATCTTGGTTGATGTAGGAAGGGTGTAGTTTTTGATGGAATCCAAGTGTACCCTTCGTGCTCGGTAATTTCACTACCGACGTTGTGTTCAAGCACGAAGTATAAACATTGTGGATACACAAGTTGTGTAGTTATGTCGAAGTTAACAGTCGAATCTTTGTCGATGTATGAAGGGTGATGTTGTTGATCGAATCCAAGTGTACGCTTCGTGCTCGTTACTTTTACTTCCGACGTTGTGTTCAAGCACGAAGTATAAACATTGTGCATACACAAGTTGTGTAGTTATGCCGAAGTTAACAGTCGAATATTTGTCGATGTATTAAGGGTGAAGTTGTTGATGGAATCCAACTGTACGCTTCGTGCTCGTCACTTTCACCTCCGAAGTTGTGTTCGAGCACGAGGTGTAAACCAAGTGGATACACAAGTTGTGTCGTTATGCCGAAGTTAATAGTCGAATCTTGGTTGATGTAGGAAGGGTGTAGTTTTTGATGGAATCCAAGTGTACCCTTCGTGCTCGGTAATTTCACTTCCGACGTTGTGTTCAAGCACGAAGTATAAACATTGTGGATACACAAGTTGTGTAGTTATGTCGAAGTTAACAGTCGAATCTTTGTCGATGTATGAAGGGTGATGTTGTTGATCGAATCCAAGTGTACGCTTCGTGCTCGTTACTTTTACTTCCGACGTTGTGTTCAAGCACGAAGTATAAACATTGTGCATACACAAGTTGTGTAGTTATGCCGAAGTTAACAGTCGAATATTTGTCGATGTATTAAGGGTGAAGTTGTTGATGGAATAGTTGTTGATGGAATCCAACTGTACGCTTCGTGCTCGTCACTTTCACCTCCGAAGTTGTGTTCGAGCACGAGGTGTAAACCAAGTGGATACACAAGTTGTGTCGTTATGCCGAAGTTAATAGTCGAATCTTGGTTGATGTAGGAAGGGTGTAGTTTTTGATGGAATCCAAGTGTACCCTTCGTGCTCGGTAATTTCACTTTCGACGTTGTGTTCAAGCACGAAGTATAAACATTGTGGATACACAAGTTGTGTAGTTATGCCGAAGTTAAATATTGAAGCTTTGTCGATGTCTGAAGGGTGAAGTTCATGATGGAATCCAAGTGTACACGTCGTGCTCGTTACTTTCACTTCCGAAGTTGTGTTCGAGCACGAGGTGTAAACGTTGTGGATACACAAGTTGTGTAGTTATGCTGAAGTTAACAGTCGAATCTTTGTCGATGTATGAAGGGTGAAGTTGCTGATGGAATCCAAGTGTATGCTTCGTGCTCGGTACATTCACTTCCGACGTTGTGTTCAAGCACGAAGTATAAACATTGCGGATGCACAAGTTGTGTAGTTATGCCGAAGTTAACAGTCGAATCTTTGTCGATGTATGAAGGGTGATGTTGTTGATGGAATCCAAGTGTACGCTTCGTACTCGTTACTTTCACTTCCGACGTTGTGTTCGAGCACGATGGGTAAACATTGTGGATACACAAGTTGTGTAGTTATGCCGAAGTTAACAGTCGAATCTTTGTCGATGTATGAAGGGTGAAGTTTTTGATGGAATCTAAGTGTACGCATCGTGCTCGTTACTTTCACTTGCGACGTTGTGTTCAAGCCCGAAGTATAAACATTGTGGATGCACAAGTTGTGTAGTTATGCCGAAGTTAACAGTCGAATCTTTGTCGATGTATGAAGGGTGAAGTTGCTGATGGAATCCAAGTGTATGCTTCGTGCTCGGTACATTCACTTCCGACGTTGTGTTCAAGCACGAAGTATAAACATTGCGGATGCACAAGTTGTGTAGTTATGCCGAAGTTAACAGTCGAATCTTTGTCGATGTATGAAGGGTGATGTTGTTGATGGAATCCAAGTGTACGCTTCGTACTCGTTGCTTTCACTTCCGACGTTGTGTTCGAGCACGATGTGTAAACATTGTGGATACACAAGTTGTGTAGTTATGCCGAAGTTAACAGTCGAATCTTTGTCGATGTATGAAGGGTGATGCTGTTGATGGAATCCAAGTGTACGCGTCGTGCTCGTTACTTTCACTTCCGAAGTTGTGTTCGAGCACGAGGTGTAAACATTGTGGATACACAAGTTGTGTAGTTATGCCGAAGTTAACAGTCGAATCTTTCTCGATGTATGAAGGGTGAAGTTGTTGATGGAATCCAAGAGTACGCTTCGTGCTCGGTACTTTCACTTCCGACGTTGTGTTCGAGCACGAGGTATAAACATTGTGGATACACAAGTTGTGTAGTTATGTCGAAGTTAACAGTCGAATCTTTGTCGATCTATGAAGGGTGAAGTTGTTGATGGAATCCAACTGTACGCTTCGTGCTCGTTACTTTCACTTCCGAAGTTGTGTTCGAGCACAAGGTGTAAACATTGTGGATACACAAGTTGTGTAGTTATGCCGAAGTTAAAAGTCGAATCTTTGTCGATGTATGAAGGGTGAAGTTGCTGATGGAATCCAAGTGTATGCTTCGTGCTCGGTACATTCACTTCCGACGTTGTGTTCAAGCACGAAGTATAAACATTATGGATACACAAGTTGTGCAGTTATGTCGAAGTTAACAGTCAAATCTTTGTCGATGTATGAAGGGTGAAGTTGTTGATCGAATCCAAGTGTACGCTTCGTGCTCGGTACTTTTACTTCCGACGTTGTGTTCAAGCACGAAGTATAAACATTGTGAATACACAAGTTGTGTAGTTATGCCGAAGTTAACAGTCGAATATTTGGCGATGTATGAAGGGTGAAGTTGTTGATGGAATCCAACTGTACGCTTCGTGCTCGTCACTTTCACTTCCGAAGTTGTGTTCGAGCACGAGGTGTAAACCAAGTGGATACACAAGTTGTGTCGTTATGCCGAAGTTAATAGTCGAATCTTGGTTGATGTAGGAAGGGTGTAGTTTTTGATGGAATCCAAGTGTACCCTTCGTGCTCGGTAATTTCACTTCCGACGTTGTGTTCAAGCACGAAGTATAAACATTGTGGATACACAAGTTGTGTAGTTATGTCGAAGTTAACAGTCGAATCTTTGTCGATGTATGAAGGGTGATGTTGTTGATCGAATCCAAGTGTACGCTTCGTGCTCGTTACTTTTACTTCCGACGTTGTGTTCAAGCACGAAGTATAAACATTGTGCATACACAAGTTGTGTAGTTATGCCGAAGTTAACAGTCGAATATTTGTCGATGTATTAAGGGTGAAGTTGTTGATGGAATAGTTGTTGATGGAATCCAACTGTACGCTTCGTGCTCGTCACTTTCACCTCCGAAGTTGTGTTCGAGCACGAGGTGTAAACCAAGTGGATACACAAGTTGTGTCGTTATGCCGAAGTTAATAGTCGAATCTTGGTTGATGTAGGAAGGGTGTAGTTTTTGATGGAATCCAAGTGTACCCTTCGTGCTCGGTAATTTCACTTTCGACGTTGTGTTCAAGCACGAAGTATAAACATTGTGGATACACAAGTTGTGTAGTTATGCCGAAGTTAAATATTGAAGCTTTGTCGATGTCTGAAGGGTGAAGTTCATGATGGAATCCAAGTGTACACGTCGTGCTCGTTACTTTCACTTCCGAAGTTGTGTTCGAGCACGAGGTGTAAACGTTGTGGATACACAAGTTGTGTAGTTATGCTGAAGTTAACAGTCGAATCTTTGTCGATGTATGAAGGGTGAAGTTGCTGATGGAATCCAAGTGTATGCTTCGTGCTCGGTACATTCACTTCCGACGTTGTGTTCAAGCACGAAGTATAAACATTGCGGATGCACAAGTTGTGTAGTTATGCCGAAGTTAACAGTCGAATCTTTGTCGATGTATGAAGGGTGATGTTGTTGATGGAATCCAAGTGTACGCTTCGTACTCGTTACTTTCACTTCCGACGTTGTGTTCGAGCACGATGGGTAAACATTGTGGATACACAAGTTGTGTAGTTATGCCGAAGTTAACAGTCGAATCTTTGTCGATGTATGAAGGGTGAAGTTTTTGATGGAATCTAAGTGTACGCATCGTGCTCGTTACTTTCACTTGCGACGTTGTGTTCAAGCCCGAAGTATAAACATTGTGGATGCACAAGTTGTGTAGTTATGCCGAAGTTAACAGTCGAATCTTTGTCGATGTATGAAGGGTGAAGTTGCTGATGGAATCCAAGTGTATGCTTCGTGCTCGGTACATTCACTTCCGACGTTGTGTTCAAGCACGAAGTATAAACATTGCGGATGCACAAGTTGTGTAGTTATGCCGAAGTTAACAGTCGAATCTTTGTCGATGTATGAAGGGTGATGTTGTTGATGGAATCCAAGGGTACGCTTCGTACTCGTTGCTTTCACTTCCGACGTTGTGTTCGAGCACGATGTGTAAACATTGTGGATACACAAGTTGTGTAGTTATGCCGAAGTTAACAGTCGAATCTTTGTCGATATATGAAGGGTGATGCTGTTGATGGAATCCAAGTGTACGCGTCGTGCTCGTTACTTTCACTTCCGAAGTTGTGTTCGAGCACGAGGTGTAAACATTGTGGATACACAAGTTGTGTAGTTATGCCGAAGTTAACAGTCGAATCTTTCTCGATGTATGAAGGGTGAAGTTGTTGATGGAATCCAAGAGTACGCTTCGTGCTCGGTACTTTCACTTCCGACGTTGTGTTCGAGCACGAGGTATAAACATTGTGGATACACAAGTTGTGTAGTTATGTCGAAGTTAACAGTCGAATCTTTGTCGATCTATGAAGGGTGAAGTTGTTGATGGAATCCAACTGTACGCTTCGTGCTCGTTACTTTCACTTCCGAAGTTGTGTTCGAGCACAAGGTGTAAACATTGTGGATACACAAGTTGTGTAGTTATGCCGAAGTTAAAAGTCGAATCTTTGTCGATGTATGAAGGGTGAAGTTGCTGATGGAATCCAAGTGTATGCTTCGTGCTCGGTACATTCACTTCCGACGTTGTGTTCAAGCACGAAGTATAAACATTATGGATACACAAGTTGTGCAGTTATGTCGAAGTTAACAGTCAAATCTTTGTCGATGTATGAAGGGTGAAGTTGTTGATCGAATCCAAGTGTACGCTTCGTGCTTGGTACTTTTACTTCCGACGTTGTGTTCAAGCACGAAGTATAAACATTGTGAATACACAAGTTGTGTAGTTATGCCGAAGTTAACAGTCGAATATTTGGCGATGTATGAAGGGTGAAGTTGTTGATGGAATCCAACTGTACGCTTCGTGCTCGTCACTTTCACTTCCGAAGTTGTGTTCGAGCACGAGGTGTAAACCAAGTGGATACACAAGTTGTGTCGTTATGCCGAAGTTAATAGTCGAATCTTGGTTGATGTAGGAAGGGTGTAGTTTTTGATGGAATCCAAGTGTACCCTTCGTGCTCGGTAATTTCACTTCCGACGTTGTGTTCAAGCACGAAGTATAAACATTGTGGATACACAAGTTGTGTAGTTATGTCGAAGTTAACAGTCGAATCTTTGTCGATGTATGAAGGGTGATGTTGTTGATCGAATCCATGTGTACGCTTCGTGCTCGTTACTTTTACTTCCGACGTTGTGTTCAAGCACGAAGTATAAACATTGTGCATACACAAGTTGTGTAGTTATGCCGAAGTTAACAGTCGAATATTTGTCGATGTATTAAGGGTGAAGTTGTTGATGGAATCCAACTGTACGCTTCGTGCTCGTCACTTTCACCTCCGAAGTTGTGTTCGAGCACGAGGTGTAAACCAAGTGGATACACAAGTTGTGTCGTTATGCCGAAGTTAATAGTCGAATCTTGGTTGATGTAGGAAGGGTGTAGTTTTTGATGGAATCCAAGTGTACCCTTCGTGCTCGGTAATTTCACTTTCGACGTTGTGTTCAAGCACGAAGTATAAACATTGTGGATACACAAGTTGTGTAGTTATGCCGAAGTTAAATAATGAAGCTTTGTCGATGTCTGAAGGGTGAAGTTCATGATGGAATCCAAGTGTACACGTCGTGCTCGTTACTTTCACTTCCGAAGTTGTGTTCGAGCACGAGGTGTAAACGTTGTGGATACACAAGTTGTGTAGTTATGCTGAAGTTAACAGTCGAATCTTTGTCGATGTATGAAGGGTGAAGTTGCTGATGGAATCCAAGTGTATGCTTCGTGCTCGGTACATTCACTTCCGACGTTGTGTTCAAGCACGAAGTATAAACATTATGGATACACAAGTTGTGCAGTTATGTCGAAGTTAACAGTCGAATCTTTGTCGATGTATGAAGGGTGAAGTTGTTGATCGAATCCAAGTGTACGCTTCGTGCTCGTTACTTTCACTTCCGACGTTGTGTTCAAGCACGAACTATAAATATTGTGGATGCACATGTTGTGTAGTTATGCCAAAGTTAACAGTCGAATCTTTGTCGATCTATGAAGGGTGATGTTGTTGATGGAATCCAAGTGTACGCTTCGTGCTCGTTACTTTCACTTCCGAAGTTGTGTTCGAGCACGAGGTGTAAACATTGTGGATACACAAGTTGTGTAGTTATGCCGAAGTTAACAGTCGAATCTTTCTCGATGTATGAAGGGTGAAGTTGTTGATGGAATCCAAGTGTACGCTTCGTGCTCGGTACTTTCACTTCCGACGTTGTGTTCGAGCACGAGGTATAAACATTGTGGATACACAAGTTGTGTAGTTATGTCGAAGTTAACAGTCGAATCTTTGTCGATGTATGAAGGGTGAAGTTGTTGATGGAATCCAAGTGTATGCTTCGTGCTCGGTACTTCTACTTCCGACGTTGTGTTCAAGCACGAAGTATAAACATTGTGAATACACAAGTTGTGTAGTTATGCCGAAGTTAACAGTCGAATCTTTGTCGATGTATGAACGGTGAAGTTGCTGATGGAATCCAAGTGTATGCTTCGTGCTCGGTACATTCACTTCCGACGTTGTGTTCAAGCACGAAGTATAAATATTATGGATACACAAGTTGTGCAGTTATGTCGAAGTTAACAGTCGAATCTTTGTCGATGTATGAAGGGTGAAGTTGTTGATCGAATCCAAGTGTACGCTTCGTGCTCGTAACTTTCACTTCCGACGTTGTGTTCAAGCACGAACTATAAATATTGTGGATGCACATGTTGTGTAGTTATGCCAAAGTTAACAGTCGAATCTTTGTCGATCTATGAAGGGTGATGTTGTTGATGGAATCCAAGTGTACGCTTAGCGCTCGTTACTTTCACCTCCGAAGTTGTGTTCGAGCACGAGGTGTAAACATTGTGGATACACAAGTTGTGTAGTTATGCCGAAGTTAACAGTCGAATCTTTCTCGATGTATGAAGGGTGAAGTTGTTGATGGAATCCAAGTGTACGCTTCGTGCTCGGTACTTTCACTTCCGACGTTGTGTTCGAGCACGAGGTATAAACATTGTGGATACAGAAGTTGTGTAGTTATGTCGAAGTTAACAGTCGAATCTTTGTCAATGTATGAAGGGTGAAGTTGTTGATGGAATCCAAGTGTATGCTTCGTGCTCGGTACTTCTACTTCCGACGTTGTGTTCAAGCACGAAGTATAAACATTGTGAATACACAAGTTGTGTAGTTATGCCGAAGTTAACAGTCGAATATTTGGCGATGTATGAAGGGTGAAGTTGTTGATGGAATCCAACTGTACGCTTCGTGCTCGTCACTTTCACTTCCGAAGTTGTGTTCGAGCACGAGGTGTAAACCAAGTGGATACACAAGTTGTGTCGTTATGCCGAAGTTAATAGTCGAATCTTGGTTGATGTAGGAAGGGTGTAGTTTTTGATGGAATCCAAGTGTACCCTTCGTGCTCGGTAATTTCACTTCCGACGTTGTGTTCAAGCACGAAGTATAAACATTGTGGATACACAAGTTGTGTAGTTATGTCGAAGTTAACAGTCGAATCTTTGTCGATGTATGAAGGGTGATGTTGTTGATCGAATCCAAGTGTACGCTTCGTGCTCGTTACTTTTACTTCCGACGTTGTGTTCAAGCAGGAAGTATAAACATTGTGCATACACAAGTTGTGTAGTTATGCCGAAGTTAACAGTCGAATCTTTGTCGATCTATGAAGGGTGATGTTGTTGATGGAATCCAAGTGTACGCTTCGTGCTCGTTACTTTCACTTCCGAAGTTGTGTTCGAGCACGAGGTGTAAACATTGTGGATACACAAGTTGTGTAGTTATGCCGAAGTTAACAGTCGAATCTTTCTCGATGTATGAAGGGTGAAGTTGTTGATGGAATCCAAGTGTACGCTTCGTGCTCGGTACTTTCACTTCCGACGTTGTGTTCGAGCACGAGGTATAAACATTGTGGATACACAAGTTGTGTAGTTATGTCGAAGTTAACAGTCGAATCTTTGTCGATGTATGAAGGGTGAAGTTGTTGATGGAATCCAAGTGTATGCTTCGTGCTCGGTACTTCTACTTCCGACGTTGTGTTCAAGCACGAAGTATAAACATTGTGAATACACAAGTTGTGTAGTTATGCCGAAGTTAACAGTCGAATCTTTGTCGATGTATGAACGGTGAAGTTGCTGATGGAATCCAAGTGTATGCTTCGTGCTCGGTACATTCACTTCCGACGTTGTGTTCAAGCACGAAGTATAAATATTATGGATACACAAGTTGTGCAGTTATGTCGAAGTTAACAGTCGAATCTTTGTCGATGTATGAAGGGTGAAGTTGTTGATCGAATCCAAGTGTACGCTTCGTGCTCGTAACTTTCACTTCCGACGTTGTGTTCAAGCACGAACTATAAATATTGTGGATGCACATGTTGTGTAGTTATGCCAAAGTTAACAGTCGAATCTTTGTCGATCTATGAAGGGTGATGTTGTTGATGGAATCCAAGTGTACGCTTAGCGCTCGTTACTTTCACCTCCGAAGTTGTGTTCGAGCACGAGGTGTAAACATTGTGGATACACAAGTTGTGTAGTTATGCCGAAGTTAACAGTCGAATCTTTCTCGATGTATGAAGGGTGAAGTTGTTGATGGAATCCAAGTGTACGCTTCGTGCTCGGTACTTTCACTTCCGACGTTGTGTTCGAGCACGAGGTATAAACATTGTGGATACAGAAGTTGTGTAGTTATGTCGAAGTTAACAGTCGAATCTTTGTCAATGTATGAAGGGTGAAGTTGTTGATGGAATCCAAGTGTATGCTTCGTGCTCGGTACTTCTACTTCCGACGTTGTGTTCAAGCACGAAGTATAAACATTGTGAATACACAAGTTGTGTAGTTATGCCGAAGTTAACAGTCGAATATTTGGCGATGTATGAAGGGTGAAGTTGTTGATGGAATCCAACTGTACGCTTCGTGCTCGTCACTTTCACTTCCGAAGTTGTGTTCGAGCACGAGGTGTAAACCAAGTGGATACACAAGTTGTGTCGTTATGCCGAAGTTAATAGTCGAATCTTGGTTGATGTAGGAAGGGTGTAGTTTTTGATGGAATCCAAGTGTACCCTTCGTGCTCGGTAATTTCACTTCCGACGTTGTGTTCAAGCACGAAGTATAAACATTGTGGATACACAAGTTGTGTAGTTATGTCGAAGTTAACAGTCGAATCTTTGTCGATGTATGAAGGGTGATGTTGTTGATCGAATCCAAGTGTACGCTTCGTGCTCGTTACTTTTACTTCCGACGTTGTGTTCAAGCAGGAAGTATAAACATTGTGCATACACAAGTTGTGTAGTTATGCCGAAGTTAACAGTCGAATCTTTGTCGATCTATGAAGGGTGATGTTGTTGATGGAATCCAAGTGTACGCTTCGTGCACGTTACTTTCACTTCCGAAGTTGTGTTCGAGCACGAGGTGTAAACATTGTGGATACACAAGTTGTGTAGTTATGCCGAAGTTAACAGTCGAATCTTTCTCGATGTATGAAGGGTGAAGTTGTTGATGGAATCCAAGTGTACGCTTCGTGCTCGGTACTTTCACTTCCGACGTTGTGTTCGAGCACGAGGTATAAACATTGTGGATACACAAGTTGTGCAGTTATGTCGAAGTTAACAGTCGAATCTTTGTCGATGTATGAAGGGTGAAGTTGTTGATGGAATCCAAGTGTATGCTTCGTGCTCGGTACTTTTACTTCCGACGTTGTGTTCAAGCACGAAGTATAAACATTGTGAATACACAAGTTGTGTAGTTATGCCGAAGTTAACAGTCGAATATTTGGCGATGTATGAAGGGTGAAGTTGTTGATGGAATCCAACTGTACGCTTCGTGCTCGTTACTTTCACTTCCGAAGTTGTGTTCGAGCACAAGGTGTAAACATTGTGGATACACAAGTTGTGTAGTTATGCCGAAGTTAACAGTCGAATCTTTGTCGATGTATGAACGGTGAAGTTGCTGATGGAATCCAAGTGTATGCTTCGTGCTCGGTACATTCACTTCCGACGTTGTGTTCAAGCACGAAGTATAAACATTATGGATACACAAGTTGTGCAGTTATGTCGAAGTTAACAGTCGAATCTTTGTCGATGTATGAAGGGTGAAGTTGTTGATCGAATCCAAGTGTACGCTTCGTGCTCGTTACTTTCACTTCCGACGTTGTGTTCAAGCACGAACTATAAATATTGTGGATGCACATGTTGTGTAGTTATGCCAAAGTTAACAGTCGAATCTTTGTCGATCTATGAAGGGTGATGTTGTTGATGGAATCCAAGTGTACGCTTCGTGCTCGTTACTTTCACTTCCGAAGTTGTGTTCGAGCACGAGGTGTAAACATTGTGGATACACAAGTTGTGTAGTTATGCCGAAGTTAACAGTCGAATCTTTCTCGATGTATGAAGGGTGAAGTTGTTGATGGAATCCAAGTGTACGCTTCGTGCTCGGTACTTTCACTTCCGACGTTGTGTTCGAGCACGAGGTATAAACATTGTGGATACACAAGTTGTGTAGTTATGTCGAAGTTAACAGTCGAATCTTTGTCGATGTATGAAGGGTGAAGTTGTTGATGGAATCCAAGTGTATGCTTCGTGCTCGGTACTTTTACTTTCGACGTTGTGTTCAAGCACGAAGTATAAACATTGTGAATACACAAGTTGTGTAGTTATGCCGAAGTTAACAGTCGAATATTTGGCGATGTATGAAGGGTGAAGTTGTTGATGGAATCCAACTGTACGCTTCGTGCTCGTCACTTTCACTTCCGAAGTTGTGTTCGTGCACGAGGTGTAAACCAAGTGGATACACAAGTTGTGTCGTTATGCCGAAGTTAATAGTCGAATCTTGGTTGATGTAGGAAGGGTGTAGTTTTTGATGGAATCCAAGTGTACCCTTCGTGCTCGGTAATTTCACTTCCGACGTTGTGCTCAATTACGAAGTATAAACATTGTGGATACACAAGTTGTGTAGTTATGTCGAAGTTAACAGTCGAATCTTTGTCGATGTATGAAGGGTGATGTTGTTGATCGGAATCCAAGTGTACGGTTCGTGCTCGTTACTTTCACTTCCGACGTTGTGTTCAAGCAGGAAGTATAAACATTGTGCATACACAAGTTGTGTAGTTATGCCGAAGTTAACAGTCGAATATTTGTCGATGTATGAAGGGTGAAGTTGTTGATGGAATCCAACTGTACGCTTCGTGCTCGTTACATTCACTTCCGAAGTTGTGTTCGAGCACGAAGGTGTAAACATTGTGGATACACAAGTTGTGTAGTTATGCCGAAGTTAACAGTCGAATCTTTGTCGATGTATGAACGGTGAAGTTGCTGATGGAATCCAAGTGTATGCTTCGTGCTCGGTACATTCACTTCCGACGTTGTGTTCAAGCACGAAGTATAAACATTAGTGGATACACAAGTTGTGTAGTTATGTCGAAGTTAACAGTCGAATCTTTGTCGATGTATGAAGGGTGAAGTTGTTGATCGAATCCAAGTGTACGCTTCGTGCTCGTTACTTTCACTTCCGACGTTGTGTTCAAGCATGAACTATAAATATTATGGACGCACATGTTGTGTAGTTATGCCAAAATTAACAGTCGAATCTTTGTCGATCTATGAAGGGTGATGTTGTTGATGGAATCCAAGTGTACGCTTCATGCTCGTTACTTTCACTTCCGAAGTTGTGTTGGAGCACGAGGTGTAAACATTGTGGATACACAAGTTGTGTAGTTATGCCGAAGTTAACAGTCGAATCTTTCTCGATGTATGAAGGGTGAAGTTGTTGATGGAATCCAAGTGTACGCTTCGTGCTCGGTACTTTCACTTCCGACGTTGTGTTCGAGCACGAGGTATAAACATTGTGGATACACAAGTTGTGTAGTTATGTCGAAGTTAACAGTCGAATCTTTGTCGATGTATGAAGGGTGAAGTTGTTGATGGAATCCAAGTGTATGCTTCGTGCTCGGTACTTTTACTTCCGACGTTGTGTTCAAGCACGAAGTATAAACATTGTGAATACACAAGTTGTGTAGTTATGCCGAAGTTAACAGTCGAATATTTGGCGATGTATGAAGGGTGATGTTGTTGATGGAATCCAACTGTACGCTTCGTGCTCGTCACTTTCACTTCCGAAGTTGTGTTCGAGCACGAGGTGTAAACCAAGTGGATACACAAGTTGTGTCGTTATGCCAAAGTTAATAGTCGAATCTTGGTTGATGTAGGAAGGGTGTAGTTTTTGATGGAATCCAAGTGTACCCTTCGTGCTCGGTAATTTCACTTCCGACGTTGTGCTCAAGCACGAAGTATAAACATTGTGGATACTCAAGTTGTGTAGTTATGCCGAAGTTAAATATTGAATCTTTGTCGATGTCTGAAGGGTGAAGTTCATGATGGAATCCAAGTGTACGCTTCGTGCTCGTTACTTTCACTTCCGAAGTTGTGTTCGAGCACGAGGTGTAAACGTTGTGGATACACAAGTTGTGTAGTTATGCTGAAGTTAACAGTCGAATCTTTGTCGATGTATGAAGGGTGAAGTTGCTGATGGAATCCAAGTGTATGCTTCGTGCTCGGTACGTTCACTTCCGACGTTGTGTTCAAGCACGAAGTATAAACATTGCAGATGCACAAGTTGTGTAGTTATGCCGAAGTTAACAGTCGAATCTTTGTCGATGTATGAAGGGTGATGTTGTTGATGGAATCCAAGTGTACGCTTCGTACTTGTTACTTTCACTTCTGACGTTGTGTTCGAGCACGATGTGTAAACATTGTGGATACACAAGTTGTGTAGTTATGCCGAAGTTAACAGTCGAATCTTTGTCGATGTATGAAGGGTGAAGTTTTTGATGGAATCTAAGTGTACGCTTCGTGCTCGTTACTTTCACTTGCGACGTTGTGTTCATGCCCGAAGTATAAACATTGTGGATGCACAAGTTGTGTAGTTATGCCGAAGTTAACAGTCGAATCTTTGTCGATGTATGAAGGGTGATGTTGTTGATGGAATCCAAGTGTACGCTTCGTGCTCGTTACTTTCACTTCCGAAGTTGTGTTCGAGCACGAGGTGTAAACATTGTGGATACACAAGTTGTGTAGTTATGCCGAAGTTAACAGTCGAATCTTTCTCGATGTATGAAGGGTGAAGTTGTTGATGGAATCCAAGAGTACGCTTCGTGCTCGGTACTTTCACTTCCGACGTTGTGTTCGAGCACGAGGTATAAACATTGTGGATACACAAGTTGTGTAGTTATGTCGAAGTTAACAGTCGAATCTTTGTCGATGTATGAAGGGTGAAGTTGTTGATGGAATCCATGTGTATGCTTCGTGCTCGGTACTTTCACTTCCGACGTTGTGTTCAAGCACGAAGTATAAACATTGTGGATACACAAGTTGTGTAGTTATGCCGAAGTTAACAGTCGAATCTTTGTCGATGTATGAACGGGTGTAGTTGCTGATGGAATCCAAGTGTATGCTTCGTGCTCGGTACATTCACTTCCGACGTTGTGTTCAAGCACGAAGTATAAACATTATGGATACACAAGTTGTGCAGTTATGTCGAAGTTAACAGTCGAATCTTTGTCAATGTATCAAGGGTGAAGTTGTTGATCGAATCCAAGTGTACGCTTCGTGCTCGTTACTTTCACTTCCGACGTTGTGTTCAAGCATGAACTATAAATATTGTGGACGCACATGTTGTGTAGTTATGCCAAAGTTAACAGTCGAATCTTTGTCGATCTATGAAGGGTGATGTTGTTGATGGAATCCAAGTGTACGCTTCGTGCTCGTTACTTTCACTTCCGAAGTTGTGTTCGAGCACGAGGTGTAAACATTGTGGATACACAAGTTGTGTAGTTATGCCGAAGTTAACAGTCGAATCTTTCTCGATGTATGAAGGGTGAAGTTGTTGATGGAATCCAAGTGTATGCTTCGTGCTCGGTACTTTTACTTCCGACGTTGTGTTCAAGCACGAAGTATAAACATTGTGAATACACAAGTTGTGTAATTATGCCGAAGTTAACAGTCGAATATTTGGCGATGTATGAAGGGTGAAGTTGTTGATGAAATCCAACTGTACGCTTCGTGCTCGTCACTTTCACTTCCGAAGTTGTGTTCGAGCACGAGGTGTAAACCAAGTGGATACACAAGTTGTGTCGTTATGCCGAAGTTAATAGTCGAATCTTGGTTGATGTAGGAAGGGTGTAGTTTTTGGTGGAATCCAAGTGTACCCTTCGTGCTCGGTAATTTCACTTCCGACGTTGTGTTCAAGCACGAAGTATAAACATTGTGGATACACAAGTTGTGTAGTTATGTCGAAGTTAACAGTCGAATCTTTGTCGATGTATGAAGGGTGATGTTGTTGATCGAATCCAAGTGTACGCTTCGTGCTCGTTACTTTTACTTCCGACGTTGTGTTCAAGCAGGAAGTATAAACATTGTGCATACACAAGTTGTGTAGTTATGCCGAAGTTAACAGTCGAATATTTGTCGATGTATGAAGGGTGAAGTTGTTGATGGAATCCAACTGTACGCTTCGTGCTCGTTACTTTCACTTCCGAAGTTGTGTTCGAGCACAAGGTGTAAACATTGTGGATACACAAGTTGTGTAGTTATGCCGAAGTTAACAGTCGAATCTTTGTCGATGTATGAAGGGTGAAGTTGTTGATCGAATCCAAGTGTACGCTTCGTGCTCGTTACTTTCACTTCCGACGTTGTGTTCAAGCATGAACTATAAATATTATGGACGCACATGTTGTGTAGTTATGCCAAAGTTAACAGTCGAATCTTTGTCGATCTATGAAGGGTGATGTTGTTGATGGAATCCAAGTGTACGCTTCATGCTCGTTACTTTCACTTCCGAAGTTGTGTTGGAGCACGAGGTGTAAACATTGTGGATACACAAGTTGTGTAGTTATGCCGAAGTTAACAGTCAAATCTTTCTCGATGTATGAAGGGTGAAGTTGTTGATGGAATCCAAGTGTACGCTTCGTGCTCGGTACTTTCACTTCCGACGTTGTGTTCGAGCACGAGGTATAAACATTGTGGATACACAAGTTGTGTTGTTATGTCGAAGTTAACAGTCGAATCTTTGTCGATGTATGAAGGGTGAAGTTGTTGATGGAATCCAAGTGTATGCTTCGTGCTCGGTACTTTTACTTCCGACGTTGTGTTCAAGCACGAAGTATAAACATTGTGAATACACAAGTTGTGTAGTTATGCCGAAGTTAACAGTCGAATATTTGGCGATGTATGAAGGGTGAAGTTGTTGATGGAATCCAACTGTACGCTTCGTGCTCGTCACTTTCACTTCCGAAGTTGTGTTCGAGCACGAGGTGTAAACCAAGTGGATACACAAGTTGTGTTTTTATGCCGAAGTTAATAGTCGAATCTTGGTTGATGTAGGAAGGGTGTAGTTTTTGATGGAATCCAAGTGTACCCTTCGTGCTCGGTAATTTCACTTCCGACGTTGTGCTCAAGCACGAAGTATAAACATTGTGGATACACAAGTTGTGCAGTTATGCCGAAGTTAAATATTGAATCTTTGTCGATGTCTGAAGGGTGAAGTTCATGATGGAATCCAAGCGTACGCTTCGTGCTCGTTACTTTCACTTCCGAAGTTGTGTTCGAGCACGAGGTGTAAACGTTGTGGATACACAAGTTGTGTAGTTATGCTGAAGTTAACAGTCGAATCTTTGTCGATGTATGAAGGGTGAAGTTGCTGATGGAATCCAAGTGTATGCTTCGTGCTCGGTACATTCACTTCCGACGTTGTGTTCAAGCACGAAGTATAAACATTGCAGATGCACAAGTTGTGTAGTTATGCCGAAGTTAACAGTCGAATCTTTGTCGATGTATGAAGGGTGATGTTGTTGATGGAATCCAAGTGTACGCTTCGTACTTGTTACTTTCACTTCTGACGTTGTGTTCGAGCACGATGTGTAAACATTGTGGATACACAAGTTGTGTAGTTATGCCGAAGTTAACAGTCGAATCTTTGTCGATGTATGAAGGGTGAAGTTTTTGATGGAATCTAAGTGTACGCTTCGTGCTCGTTACTTTCACTTGCGACGTTGTGTTCATGCCCGAAGTATAAACATTGTGGATGCACAAGTTGTGTAGTTATGCCGAAGTTAACAGTCGAATCTTTGTCGATGTATGAATAGTGAAGTTGCTGATGGAATCCAAGTGTATGATTCGTGGTCGGTACATTCACTTCCGACGTTGTGTTCAAGCACGAAGTATAAACATTGTGGATACACAAGTTGTGTAGTTATGTAGAAGTTAACAGTCGAATCTTTGTCGATGTATGAAGGGTGGAGTTGTTGATCGAATCCATGTGTACGCTTCATGCTCGTTACTTTCACTTCCGACGTTGTCTTCAAGCACGAAGTATAAACATTGTGGATGCACAAGTTGTGTAGTTATGCCGAAGTTAACAGTCGAATCTTTGTCGATGTATGAAGGGTGATGTTGTTGATGGAATCCAAGTGTACGCTTCGTGCTCGTTACTTTCACTTCCGAAGTTGTGTTCGAGCACGATGTGTAAACATTGTGGATACACAAGTTGTGTAGTTATGCCGAAGTTAACAGTCGAATCTTTGTCGATGTATGAAGGGTGAAGTTTTTGATGGAATCTAAGTGTACGCTTCGTGCTCGGTAATTTCACTTCCGACGTTGTGCTCAAGCACGAAGTATAAACATTGTGGATACACAAGTTGTGCAGTTATGCCGAAGTTAAATATTGAATCTTTGTCGATGTCTGAAGGGTGAAGTTCATGATGGAATCCAAGCGTACGCTTCGTGCTCGTTACTTTCACTTCCGAAGTTGTGTTCGAGCACGAGGTGTAAACGTTGTGGATACACAAGTTGTGTAGTTATGCTGAAGTTAACAGTCGAATCTTTGTCGATGTATGAAGGGTGAAGTTGCTGATGGAATCCAAGTGTATGCTTCGTGCTCGGTACATTCACTTCCGACGTTGTGTTCAAGCACGAAGTATAAACATTGCAGATGCACAAGTTGTGTAGTTATGCCGAAGTTAACAGTCGAATCTTTGTCGATGTATGAAGGGTGATGTTGTTGATGGAATCCAAGTGTACGCTTCGTACTTGTTACTTTCACTTCTGACGTTGTGTTCGAGCACGATGTGTAAACATTGTGGATGCACAAGTTGTGTAGTTATGCCGAAGTTAACAGTCGAATCTTTGTCGATGTATGAAGGGTGAAGTTTTTGATGGAATCTAAGTGTACGCTTCGTGCTCGTTACTTTCACTTGCGACGTTGTGTTCATGCCCGTAGTATAAACATTGTGGATGCACAAGTTGTGTAGTTATGCCGAAGTTAACAGTCGAATCTTTGTCGATGTATGAATAGTGAAGTTGCTGATGGAATCCAAGTGTATGATTCGTGGTCGGTACATTCACTTCCGACGTTGTGTTCAAGCACGAAGTATAAACATTGTGGATACACAAGTTGTGTAGTTATGTAGAAGTTAACAGTCGAATCTTTGTCGATGTATGAAGGGTGAAGTTGTTGATCGAATCCATGTGTACGCTTTATGCTCGTTACTTTCACTTCCGACGTTATGTTCAAGCACGAAGTATAAACATTGTGGATGCACAAGTTGTGTAGTTATGCCGAAGTTAACAGTCGAATCTTTGTCGATGTATGAAGGGTGATGTTGTTGATGGAATCCAAGTGTACGCTTCGTGCTCGTTACTTTCACTTCCGAAGTTGTGTTCGAGCACGAGGTGTAAACATTGTGGATACACAAGTTGTGTAGTTATGCCGAAGTTAACAGTCGAATCTTTCTCGATGTATGAAGGGTGAAGTTGTTGATGGAATCCAAGAGTACGCTTCGTGCTCGGTACTTTCACTTCCGACGTTGTGTTCGAGCACGAGGTATAAACATTGTGGATACACAAGTTGTGTAGTTATGTCGAAGTTAACAGTCGAATCTTTGTCGATGTATGAAGGGTGAAGTTGTTGATGGAATCCATGTGTATGCTTCGTGCTCGGTACTTTCACTTCCGACGTTGTGTTCAAGCACGAAGTATAAACATTGTGGATACACAAGTTGTGTAGTTATGCCGAAGTTAACAGTCGAATCTTTGTCGATGTATGAACGGTGTAGTTGCTGATGGAATCCAAGTGTATGCTTCGTGCTCGGTACATTCACTTCCGACGTTGTGTTCAAGCACGAAGTATAAACATTAGTGGATACACAAGTTGTGTCAGTTATGTCGAAGTTAACAGTCGAATCTTTGTCGATGTATGAAGGGTGAAGTTGTTGATCGAATCCAAGTGTACGCTTCGTGCTCGTTACTTTCACTTCCCGACGTTGTGTTCAAGCATGAAGCTATAAATATTGTGGACGCACATGTTGTGTAGTTATGCCGAAGTTAACAGTCGAATCTTTGTCGATCTATGAAGGGTGATGTTGTTGATGGAATCCAAGTGTACGCTTCGTGCTCGTTACTTTCACTTCCGAAGTTGTGTTCGAGCACGAGGTGTAAACATTGTGGATACACAAGTTGTGTAGTTATGCCGAAGTTAACAGTCGAATCTTTCTCGATGTATGAAGGGTGAAGTTGTTGATGGAATCCATGTGTATGCTTCGTGCTCGGTACTTTCACTTCCGACGTTGTGTTCAAGCACGAAGTATAAACATTGTGGATACACAAGTTGTGTAGTTATGCCGAAGTTAAAAGTCGAATCTTTGTCGATGTATGAACGGTGTAGTTGCTGATGGAATCCAAGTGTATGCTTCGTGCTCGGTACATTCACTTCCGACGTTGTGTTCAAGCACGAAGTATAAACATTATGGATACACAAGTTGTGCAGTTATGTCGAAGTTAACAGTCGAATCTTTGTCGATGTATGAAGGGTGAAGTTGTTGATCGAATCCAAGTGTACGCTTCGTGCTCGTTACTTTCACTTCCGACGTTGTGTTCAAGCATGAACTATAAATATTGTGGACGCACATGTTGTGTAGTTATGCCAAAGTTAACAGTCGAATCTTTGTCGATCTATGAAGGGTGATGTTGTTGATGGAATCCAAGTGTACGCTTCGTGCTCGTTACTTTCACTTCCGAAGTTGTGTTCGAGCACGAGGTGTGAACATTGTGGATACACAAGTTGTGTAGTTATGCCGAAGTTAACAGTCGAATCTTTCTCGATGTATGAAGGGTGAAGTTGTTGATGGAATCCAAGTGTACGCTTCGTGCTCGGTACTTTCACTTCCGACGTTGTGTTCGAGCACGAGGTATAAACATTGTGGATACACAAGTTGTGTAGTTATGTCGAAGTTAACAGTCGAATCATTGTCGATGTATGAAGGGTGAAGTTGCTGATGGAATCCAAGTGTATGCTTCGTGCTCGGTACATTCACTTCCGACGTTGTGTTCAAGCACGAAGTATAAACATTGCGGATGCACAAGTTGTGTAGTTATGCCGAAGTTAACAGTCGAATCTTTGTCGATGTATGAAGGGTGATGTTGTTGATGGAATCCAAGTGTACGCTTCGTACTTGTTACTTTCACTTCCGACGTTGTGTTCAAGCACGATGTGTAAACATTGTGGATACACAAGTTGTGTAGTTATGCCGAAGTTAACAGTCGAATCTTTGTCGACGTATGAAGGGTGAAGTTTTTGATGGAATCTAAGTGTACGCTTCGTGCTCGTTACTTTCACTTGCGACGTTGTGTTCATGCCCGATGTATAAACATTGTGGATGCACAAGTTGTGTAGTTATGCCGAAGTTAACAGTCGAATCTTTGTCGATGTATGAAGGGTGAAGTTGCTGATGGAATCCAAGTGTATGCTTCGTGCTCGGTACATTCACTTCCGACGTTGTGTTCAAGCACGAAGTATAAACATTGTGGATACACAAGTTGTGTAGTTATGTAACAGTCGAATCTTTGTCGATGTATGAAGGGTGAAGTTGTTGATCGAATCCAAGTGTACGCTTCGTGCTCGTTACTTTCACTTCCGACGTTGTGTTCAAGCACGAAGTATAAACATTGTGGATGCACAAGTTGTGTAGTTATGCCGAAGTTAACAGTCGAATCTTTGTCGATGTATGAAGGGTGAAGTTGTTGATGGAATCCATGTGTATGCTTCGTGCTCGGTACTTTCACTTCCGACGTTGTGTTCAAGCACGAAGTATAAACATTGTGGATACACAAGTTGTGTAGTTATGCCGAAGTTAACAGTCGAATCTTTGTCAATGTATGAAGGGTGAAGTTGTTGATCGAATCCAAGTGTACGCTTCGTGCTCGTTACTTTCACTCCCGACGTTGTGTTCAAGCATGAACTATAAATATTGTGGACGCACATGTTGTGTAGTTATGCCAAAGTTAACAGTCGAATCTTTGTCGATCTATGAAGGGTGATGTTGTTGATGGAATCCAAGTGTACGCTTCGTGCTCCTTACTTTCACTTCCGAAGTTGTGTTCGAGCACGAGGTGTAAACATTGTGGATACACAAGTTGTGTAGTTATGCCGAAGTTAACAGTCGAATCTTTCTCGATGTATGAAGGGTGAAGTTGTTGATGGAATCCATGTGTATGCTTTGTGCTCGGTACTTTCACTTCCGACGTTGTGTTCAAGCACGAAGTATAAACATTGTGGATACACAAGTTGTGTAGTTATGCCGAAGTTAAAAGTCGAATCTTTGTCGATGTATGAACGGTGTAGTTGCTGATGGAATCCAAGTGTATGCTTCGTGCTCGGTACATTCACTTCCGACGCTGTGTTCAAGCACGAAGTATAAACATTATGGATACACAAGTTGTGCAGTTATGTCGAAGGTAACAGTCGAATCTTTGTCGATGTATGAAGGGTGAAGTTGTTGATCGAATCCAAGTGTACGCTTCGTGCTCGTGACTTTCACTTCCGACGTTGTGTTCAAGCATGAACAATAAATATTGTGGACGCACATGTTGTGTAGTTATGCCAAAGTTAACAGTCGAATCTTTGTCGATCTATGAAGGGTGATGTTGTTGATGGAATCCAAGTGTACGCTTCGTGCTCGTTACTTTCACTTCCGAAGTTGTGTTCGAGCACGAGGTGTAAACATTGTGGATACACAAGTTGTGTAGTTATGCCGAAGTTAACAGTCGAATCTTTCTCGATGTATGAAGGGTGAAGTTGTTGATGGAATCCAAGTGTACGCTTCGTGCTCGGTACTTTCACTTCCGACGTTGTGTTCGAGCACGAGGTATAAACATTGTGGATACACAAGTTGTGTAGTTATGTCGAAGTTAACAGTCGAATCGTTGTCGATGTATGAAGGGTGAAGTTGCTGATGGAATCCAAGTGTATGCTTCGTGCTCGGTACATTCACTTCCGACATTGTGTTCAAGCACGAAGTATAAACATTGCGGATGCACAAGTTGTGTAGTTATGCCGAAGTTAACAGTCGAATCTTTGTCGATGTATGAAGGGTGATGTTGTTGATGGAATCCAAGTGTACGCTTCGTACTTGTTACTTTCACTTTCGACGTTGTGTTCGAGCACGATGTGTAAACATTGTGGATACACAAGTTGTGTAGTTATGCCGAAGTTAACAGTCGAATCTTTGTCGATGTATGAAGGGTGAAGTTTTTGATGGAATCTAAGTGTACGCTTCGTGCTCGTTACTTTCACTTGCGACGTTGTGTTCATGCCCGAAGTATAAACATTGTGGATGCACAAGTTGTGTAGTTATGCCGAAGTTAACAGTCGAATCTTTGTCGATGTATGAAGGGGGAAGTTGCTGATGGAATCCAAGTGTATGCTTCGTGCTCGGTACATTCACTTCCGACGTTGTGTTCAAGCACGAAGTATAAACATTGTGGATACACAAGTTGTGTAGTTATGTAACAGTCGAATCTTTGTCGATGTATGAAGGGTGAAGTTGTTGATCGAATCCAAGTGTACGCTTCGTGCTCGTTACTTTCACTTCCGACGTTGTGTTCAAGCACGAAGTATAAACATTGTGGATGCACAAGTTGTGTAGTTATGCCGAAGTTAACAGTCGAATCTTTGTCGATGTTTGAAGGGTGATGTTGTTGATGGAATCCAAGTGTACGCTTCGTGCTCGTTACTTTCACTTCCGAAGTTGTGTTCGAGCACGAGGTGTAAACATTGTGGATACACAAGTTGTGTAGTTATGCCGAAGTTAACAGTCGAATCTTTCTCGATGTATGAAGGGTGAAGTTGTTGATGGAATCCAAGAGTACGCTTCGTGCTCGGTACTTTCACTTCCGACGTTGTGTTCGAGCACGAGCTATAAACATTGTGGATACACAAGTTGTGTAGTTATGTCGAAGGTAACAGTCGAATCTTTGTCGATGTATGAAGGATGAAGTTGTTGATGGAATCCATGTGTATGCTTCGTGCTCGGTACTTTTACTTCCGACGTTGTGTTCAAGCACGAAGTATAAACATTGTGCATACACAAGTTGTGTAGTTATGCCGAAGTTAACAGTCGAATATTTGTCGATGTATGAAGGGTGAAGTTGTTGATGGAATCCAACTATACGCTTCGTGCTCGTTACTTTCACTTCCGAAGTTGTGTTCGAGCACAAGGTGTAAACATTGTGGATACACAAGTTGTGTAGTTATGCCGAAGTTAACAGTCGAATCTTTGTCGATGTATGAAGGGTGAAGTTGCTGATGGAATCCAAGTGTATATTTCGTGCTCGGTACATTCACTTCCGACGTTGTGTTCAAGCACGAACTATAAACATTATGGATACACATGTTGTGTAGTTATGCCGAAGTTAACAGTCGAAACTTTGTCGATGTATGAAGGGTGATGTTGTTGATGGAATCCAAGTGTACGCTTCGTGCTCGTTACTTTTACTTCCGAAGTTGTGTTCGAGCACGAGGTGTAAACATTGTGGATACACAAGGTGTGTAGTTATGCCGAAGTTAACAGTCGAATCTTTCTCGATGTATGAAGGGTGAAGTTGTTGATGGAATCCAAGAGTACGCTTCGTGCTCGGTACTTTCACTTCCGACGTTGTGTTCGAGCACGAGCTATAAACATTGTGGATACACAAGCTGTGTAGTTATGTCGAAGTTAACAGTCGAATCTTTGTCGATGTATGAAGGATGAAGTTGTTGATGGAATCCATGTGTATGCTTCGTGCTCGGTACTTTTACTTCCGACGTTGTGTTCAAGCACGAAGTATAAACATTGTGCATACACAAGTTGTGTAGTTATGCCGAAGTTAACAGTCGAATATTTGTTGATGTATGAAGGGTGAAGTTGTTGATGGAATCCAACTATACGCTTCGTGCTCGTTACTTTCACTTCCGAAGTTGTGTTCGAGCACAAGGTGTAAACATTGTGGATACACAAGTTGTGTAGTTATGCCGAAGTTAACAGTCGAATCTTTGTCGATGTATGAAGGGTGAAGTTGCTGATGGAATCCAAGTGTATATTTCGTGCTCGGTACATTCACTTCCGACGTTGTGTTCAAGCACGAACTATAAACATTATGGATACACATGTTGTGTAGTTATGCCGAAGTTAACAGTCGAATCTTTGTCGATGTATGAAGGGTGATGTTGTTGATGGAATCCAAGTGTACGCTTCGTGCTCGTTACTTTCACTTCCGAAGTTGTGTTCGAGCACGAGGTGTAAACATTGTGGATACACAAGGTGTGTAGTTATGCCGAAGTTAACAGTCGAATCTTTCTCGATGTATGAAGGGTGAAGTTGTTTATGGAATCCAAGTGTACGCTTCGTGCTCGGTACTTTCACTTCCGACGTTGTGTTCGAGCACGAGGTATAAACATTGTGGATACACAAGCTGTGTAGTTATGTCGAAGTTAACAGTCGAATCTTTGTCGATGTATGAAGGGTGAAGTTGTTGATGGAATCCAAGTGTATGCTTCGTGCTCGGTACTTTTACTTCCGACGTTGTATTCAAGCACGAAGTATAAACATTGTGAATACACAAGTTGTGTAGTTATGCCGAAGTTAACAGTCGAATATTTGGCGATGTATGAAGGGTGAAGTTGTTGATGGAATCCAACTGTACGCCTCGTGCTCGTCACTTTCACTTCCGAAGTTGTGTTCGAGCACGAGGAGTAAACCAAGTGGATACACAAGATGTGTCGTTATGCCGAAGTTAATAGTCGAATCTTGGTTGATGTAGGAAGGGTGTAGTTTTTGATGGAATCCAAGTGTACCCTTCGTGCTCGGTAATTTCACTTCCGACGTTGTGTTCAAGCACGAAGTATAAACATTGTGGATACACAAGTTGTGTAGTTATGCCGAAGTTAAATATTGAATCTTTGTCGATGTCTGCAGGGTGAAGTTCATGATGGAATCCAAGTGTACGCTTCGTGCTCGTTACTTTCACTTCCGAAGTTGTGTTCGAGCACGAGGTGTAAACGCTGTGGATACACAAGTTGTGTAGTTATGCTGAAGTTAACAGTCGAATCTTTGTCGATGTATGAAGGGTGAAGTTGCTGATGGAATCCAAGTGTATGCTTCGTGCTCGGTACATTCACTTCCGACGTTGTGTTCAAGCACGAAGTATAAACATTGCGGATGCACAAGTTGTGTAGTTATGCCGAAGTTAACAGTCGAATCTTTGTCGATGTATGAAGGGTGATGTTGTTGATGGAATCCAAGTGTACGCTTCGTACTTGTTACTTTCACTTCCGACGTTGTGTTCGAGCACGATGTGTAAACATTGTGGATACACAAGTTGTGTAGTTATGCCGAAGTTAACAGTCGAATCTTTGTCGATGTATGAAGGGTGAAGTTTTTGATGGAATCTAAGTATACGCTTCGTGCTCGTTACTTTCACTTCCGAAGTTGTGTTCGAGCACAAGGTGTAAACATTGTGGATACACAAGTTGTGTAGTTATGCCGAAGTTAACAGTCGAATCTTTGTCGATGTATGAAGGGTGAAGTTGCTGATGGAATCCAAGTGTATGCTTCGTGCTCGGTACATTCACTTCCGACGTTGTGTTCAAGCACGAAGTATAAACATTATGGATACACAAGTTGTGCAGTTATGTCGAAGTTAACAGTCGAATCTTTGTCGATGTATGAAGGGTGAAGTTGTTGATGGAATCCAAGTGTATGCTTCGTGCTCGTTACTTTCACTTCCGACGTTGTGTTCAAGCACGAAGTATAAACATTGTGGATACAGAAGTTGTGTAGTTATGTAGAAGTTAACAGTCGAATCTTTGTCGATGTATGAAGGGTGAAGTTGTTGATCGAATCCAAGTGTACGCTTCGTGCTCGTTACTTTCACTTCCGACGTTGTGTTCAAGCACGAAGTATAAACATTGTGGATGCACAAGTTGTGTAGTTATGTCGAAGTTAACAGTCGAATCTTTGTCGATGTATGAAGGGTGAAGTTGTTGATCGAATCCAAGTGTACGCTTCGTGCTCGTTACTTTCACTTCCGACGTTGTGTTCAAGCACGAAGTATAAACATTGTGGATGCACAAGTTGTGTAGTTATGTAGAAGTTTACAGTCGAATCTTTGTCGATGTATGAAAGGTGAAGTTGTTGATGGAATCCAAGTGTATGCTTCGTGCTCGTTACTTTCACTTCCGACGTTGTGTTCAAGCACGAAGTATAAACATTGTGGATACAGAAGTTGTGTAGTTATGTAGAAGTTAACAGTCGAATCTTTGTCGATGTATGAAGGGTGAAGTTGTTGATGGAATCCAAGAGTACGCTTCGTGCTCGGTACTTTCACTTCCGACGTTGTGTTCGAGCACGAGGTATAAACATTGTGGATACACAAGTTTTGTAGTTATGTCGAAGTTACCAGTCGAATCTTTGTCGATGTATGAAGGGTGAAGTTGTTGATGGAATCCAAGTGTATGCTTCGTGCTCGGTACTTTTACTTCCGACGTTGTGTTCAAGCACGAAGTATAAACATTGTGCATACACAAGTTGTGTAGTTATGCCGAAGTTAACAGTCGAATATTTGTCGATGTATGAAGGGTGAAGTTGTTGATGGAATCCAACTGTACGCTTCGTGCTCGTTACTTTCACTTCCGAAGTTGTGTTCGAGCGCAAGGTGTAAGCATTGTGGATACACAAGTTGTGTAGTTATGCTGAAGTTAACAGTCGAATCTTTGTCGATGTATGAAGGGTGAAATTGCTGATGGAATCCAAGTGTATGCTTCGTGCTCGGTACATTCACTTCCGACGTTGTGTTCAAGCACCAAGTATAAACATTGTGGACGCACAAGTTGTGTAGTTATGCCGAAGTTAACAGTCGAATCTTTGTCGATGAATGAAGGGTGAAGTTGTTGATGGAATCCAAGTGTACGCTTCGTGCTCGTTACTTTCACTTCTGAAGTTGTGTTCGAGCACGAGGTGTAAACATTGTGGATACACAAGTTGTGTAGTTATGCTGAAGTTAACAGTCGAATCTTTGTCGATGTATAAAGGGTGAAGTTGCTGATGGAATCCAAGTGTATGCTTCGTGCTCGGTACATTCACTTCCGACGTTGTGTTCAAGCACGAAGTATAAACATTGCGGATGCACAAGTTGTGTAGTTATGCCGAAGTTAACAGTCGAATCTTTGTCGATGTATGAAGGGTGATGTTGTTGATGGAATCCAAGTGTACGCTTCGTACTTGTTACTTTCACTTCCGACGTTGTGTTCGAGCACGATGTGTAAACATTGTGGATACACAAGTTGTGCAGTTATGCCGAAGTTAACAGTCGAATCTTTGTCGATGTATGAAGGGTGAAGTTTTTGATGGAATCTAAGTGTACGCTTCGTGCTCGTTACTTTCACTTGCGACGTTGTGTTCAAGCCCGACGTATAAACATTCTGGATGCACAAGTTGTGTAGTTATGCCGAAGTTAACAGTCGAATCTTTGTCGATGTATGAAGGGTGAAGTTGCTGATGGAATCCAAGTGCATGCTTCGTGCTCGGTACATTCACTTCCGACATTGTGTTCAAGCACGAAGTATAAACATTGTGGATACACAAGTTGTGTAGTTATGCCGAAGTTAACAGTCGAATCTTTGTCGATGTATGAAGGGTGAAGTTGTTGATGGAATCCAAGTGTATGCTTCGTGCTCGGTACTTTCACTTCCGACGTTGTGTTCAAGCACGAAGTATAAACATTGTGGATACACACGTTGTCTAGTTATGTCGAAGTTAACAGTCGAATCTTTGTCGATGTATGAAGGGTGAAGTTGTTGATCGAATCCAAGTGTACGCTTCGTGCTCGTTACTTTCACTTCCGACGTTGTGTTCAAGCACGAACTATAAATATTGTGGATGCACATGTTGTGTAGTTATGCCAAAGTTAACAGTCGAATCTTTGTCGATCTATGAAGGGTGATGTTGTTGATGGAATCCAAGTGTACGCTTCGTGCTCGTTACTTTCACTTCCGACGTTGTGTTCAAGCACGAAGTATAAACATTGTGCATACACAAGTTGTGTAGTTATGCCGAAGTTAACAGTCGAATATTTGTCGATGTATGAAGGGTGAAGTTGTTGATGGAATCGAACTGTACGCTTCGTGCTCGTCACTTTCACTTCCGAAGTTGTGTTCGAGCACGAGGTGTAAACCAAGTGGATACAAAAGTTGTGTCGTTATGCCGAAGTTAATAGTCGAATCATGGTTGATGTAGGAAGGGTGTAGTTTTTGATGGAATCCAAGTGTACCCTTCGTGCTCGGTAATTTCACTTCCGACGTTGTGTTCAAGCACGAAGTATAAACATTGTGGATACACAAGTTGTGTAGTTATGCCGAAGTTAAATATTGAATCTTTGTCGATGTCTGAAGGGTGAAGTTCATGATGGAATCCAAGTGTACGCTTCGTGCTCGTTACTTTCACTTTCAC